>NC_045782.1:2757500-3067500 GCF_008692025.1 Phocoena sinus
CTCTGGCTGCTATGCTTGACCACTATTAGTCCATGCAGTTCAGGTAGTAAAACCCCATCTCTGACCCATGGGTGGGATGTGTGTTTGTATGTGTAGGTACAGGTATATTTTCTAGTCTGATCATCACACTCAGATTTGCCAATAATGGTCCAACAATGGGCCTAATACCCATTATAGAGTTAACCTCAGTCCTTCTTCTGGAACGACCAGAAGGGAAGATGCCCCTTTTCAATGATCTTCAACGTGGGAAGATGTAGGCCTAAATTTGTTAGGGGCTACCCTGCACGAGAAGAAAAGCCTGCTTGACTGCAAAACACACAGAAAGAAAAGAAAAGGTCACTGAAATGGAGAAAATAGATTCTAATGTCACTGCCTGAACTCAATTTTAGCCAGACCTGGATTTTTCACTTATAATAGTCAATAAATACCTCTTTTTGCTTAAGCCAGTTTGAATCGAGTTTTCATCAGGTGCAACTTAAAGCTTCTTGACTAATAAAGTCTTCAATATTCACGTAAGGTATTTAAGAAACCAATGGAGGCAAACAAGTATACAAGGATCCTGGGAAATCACGTTGACAAACGGCAGCAATGTGCAATGCCCACTTTCACACTTTGGATTAAAGTAGCAAAAAGAGAGGCTAGTGGAGGAATCTTTGCATTGTGGTATGACACACACATTGTGGTATGACACACACATCGTGGTATGACACACACCATGTGGTATGACACACACACTCCCGCTCAACTTCGTTTAAGAAAGATGTTCAGACATACAAAAAGTTGAGAGACTAACACACTAATCACCCATATACAACTACCGCTTAAATTCAGCAATTCTTAATATTTGCCCTTGGGGAAGTGAGAGTTTGGAAACTGAGTTGTAACTTGGTAACAGTTCACCTCTAAAATACATCTGCATTCATCATCTTGTTGGGCTGGATTCTAACTCTTTAAATTAAATCTTCTATAGGCTTCCTTTTCCAGCATTCCTTTGAACTATTTGAGTACTCACTATGTTCATAATTCACTCCAGCACTTCAGGTGTTTTCTTAAATTCCTACTTAACAGTCATGTGTATGTTGTTTCCCCTAGTGAAACATACATTTTAAGAGGTATGCACCACATTGTCTTTTAAAATCGTTTCCCAAATAACAAGCATAGAAATTAGCTAATGGGCTAAAGGAGGGCAATGCTCCTTCCACGCCTTCTGAGTGATAATAAATACTAGACGGACAAGATACCACGAAGAAGCAGAAAACATTTTCCACTGAGCCCTTTAGTCACTCGAGTTGTCTCTTAGAGTTAGAATTCAGCTCTAGTGGACACAGAAGCTCCACATCAAAAAGAAGGGAGTGCGTCTGCACTCCGAGAAATAAGGTGGAATTTCAATAACCAGCAGAGACTCACTCACCTGTGATCTGGCTGTGAGGTGCAAAGCTGCCACTTCTCCCTCTTCTGTGCTCTTTTCTTGGGAAAAGGGAGAATCCTGGGAAGACAGAGCTAAGGGCAAGAAAGCAGTCATGATAGGGCCTAGATCTATCTTGTGACTCAGATTTATGAGCTTAAAATTCTCAGGACTTCCCTGGTGGCCCAGTGGATAAGACTCCGTGCTCCCAATGCAGGCGGCCCCGGTTTCATCCCTGGTCAGGGAACTAGACGCCACATGCATGCCGCAACTAAGAGTTTGCATGCCACAACTAAGGAGCCCTGGAGCCACAACTAAGGAGGCTACCTGCCGCAACTAAGACCCAGTGCAACCAAATAAATAAATAAATATTAAAAAAAAAGTTGCCACCACCGTACTCCTGGTTGTCCCTACAAACACTGCAACTGAAGGGAGCCTGAAACAACGCCGTCCTGGAAGACGGCACTCTCTGATCTGGAAATTAAAATAAGTTTTTCTCTGAGCTTAATCTACATTAAATTAATATGGGAAAAAGAGGCTCAACGGTTCTGAAAAATCACCCTGCAAGCTTAGTCCAAATGTAGCTTGCTGGATCCCATCTCTAAATAATTATCACTAGTTGAGACTGGGGTACAATCTAGAAATCCAACAAGCACAGGTAGGGGCGGGGTGTGGATTCTGATATAAGAGGCCACAGACCAAACTTCTAGGAGAGCTGGAAGCCAGTCACTGACTCCTCTGCCTGGTGCCTCCTCTATTAATCAAAAGTATCTGCTCTACTGAAACCAAAGGGTTTTCGTCCAAAGTGGAGGAACAGTGGTGGAAAATACTTTTGCCAACCAAAAAAAGCTAAACTGTCAGACCCACTGATGAGGCTAGGATGGTATAATCCCCCGGGAAGGAAGAAGGTGTGAGACAAAGTACGAGGCTATGCTCAAGCCTCAGAAGCTGACATTTCGCTCACATTTTGGGGGTGTCTTTGGAGGGTCCGCTGTGCACCCAGCTGGGATCCCACAGCAAGCCCTCCACTCTCACCCAAAGAGCCCTTCCATCCCCAGACAAAGGAGCCGGACAGCAGCGACTCCCGTTCAGGAGGCCCCCAGCACAAGGTCAACACCGGCCCCCCTCACCGCTCTTCCCAGGCATTTCGGCCATATCTGTCTCCATGGTCACCACCTCCCGGCCGCGAAGGTTCAGCTCTCCCCCCAGCGCAGCCCTCTCCGCGCGGAGGAGCGGGAAGCCCCGAGGCCTCGTGGTCCTCCTTCCCGCCTCCCCTCGGGGGGCTCCTCCGAAAGGCTTCGCTCCGTCCCGAACCGGCTTGGCCCTCGAGGCTGGCACCTGGAAAGCCGGGACAGCATCCCTGAAGCTGGGCGCTCGCGCCTGGCGCTGCCGCTCGGAGCTGCGCGGGGGCCGAGCGGCCGGAGGAAAGGCGCCGGGGCCGCAGCCAAGGGGCCGCTGCGCAGACCAAGCCCCCGCCCACCCCGCGGCCCGGGGCTTCGGGGATGGGGCTCGTGCCTGCCCTCGACGCCCCTTTCTCCAGCGCTCACTCCACCCGGCTCGGCGCAGACTAATGTCCCGGGGGCACCGCCGAGGACGAGCAAGGAGAGCCGCACCTGAGCAACAACTCACCTCCCACACCGGGCCTCACAAAGGCTACGAACTTCTCTGGCCAGCGGGGCCGCGCATGCGCAAAAGCACAGGGCAAGACTGGCGGGCCTCGTCCGGCCCCGGAACTACGATTCCCAGAAGCCCGCGGGAGTGGCCGGACTCCGCTCCTCAGCAGGTGGGAGCTCTGGTAGCGCGGTTTGGGGAATCCAAGCAGCTGCGGTCTCCCTACCTCTCGCGAGAGTAGCGGTCGCTTAGCTCGTGCGGGATCCCGCGGACACGCGAGAGCGTGAACCACAGAGCTGCGTTGTTGCGGGTCCGACGCTGTGTCTGTACTTGGTGCTGCTGAAGCTACCCACGCACGTCACTCCAGTGCAAGGTATCTTAGAGTATATGGCTTTCCCCATATTCTTGTCCTCCCAAGGCTCATCCTTTGCCGTCAAACAATGTGAAAGGTGTACTTTGCAAACCGATGTGCATGCGTCCGTAGGCTACTTGTTATACTGAAAATACACACGTGTGAGATAGGGGAGTTGAAAAGATTTAACCAGTTTCAACAAATTTGAGGAACGGGTTATTTGCAAGCATAAAAATTAGATTTATCAAAGGAGGTGTTCTCTCAAGGGAGCACGTTTCGTCTCTAATTCTGTTACTGCGCACACCCAAACTCAAAATGTCTAAATGCCCCTCTTCTTCTTAGTGAATAATATTACTGCTCACAAACCCATTTGCAAAAGCCAGAAGCAGAATATCCTCAACTCTCGCTATCTGTTCTTCGCGAAGTCCTATTTATTGTATTCTCCAGTTTGTCCATCTTTCTCTTTTCCCACCAGTATTACCCTAGTTCTAGCCACCGACATTTCACTAGGATTACAGTACCAGTCTCTTAGCTGATTTCTACAAGTCGGGTTTGCTTTCCCACCAATCTATTTGCCACACGTTCTGGCTCGTGATCGTTCTAAAGCAAGAATAAGATGTTACTTAACCCTTCAATGGCTTTCAAAAACTTTGGGAAAGATGATTTTTAGTTCCTACAAGAAGGCACCCCCTTATCCAGTTCTCATTTTCCAATGTGGTTCTCATCATCTGAGCCTCCTGGTATTCACACCTGTGTGTAATCCACCCCCCACTGAGTGTGGATAGGACTTGTGACTCACTTTTAACCCATAAAACATAACAAAGGTGACATGATTCTAATGCTTGTTTTGCTAGGGTAATCCTCTTTGCTGGCATTGGTGAAGCAAGTGTAATGTTGGGGAAATCCACCTGACAGGGAATTGTCAGCCAGTAGGGACCTAACCCCTGCCAACAACCCCCAGGTGCTTGGAAGTAGATCATCCCTCGTAGAGTTCATATGAGAACCCAGACCTGGCTGAAACCTTGACAGCTGGCTGCAGAGGACCCAGCTAAGCTGTGCCCGGACCTTTAGCCACAGATACCGTGAGATAATAAGTGTGTGCTGTTTTGAGCCACTAAGTCTGTAGTAATATTGTTATACAGAAAAAGGTAGCTAACACAGCATCCTAATGTAAGTGGCTAGCTCCTTGTCCAAAACCCAACCTGGATGCCTCTGGAAGGAGGGAGGTTGTTGGATTGAGAAACTATTGAAAAACTGATTGGAGACGTTCTGGGAGACAGATGGCTACAGTTGGTCCTACAGGGTGTGTGTGTGTGTGTGTGTGTGTGTGTGTGTGTGTGTGTGTGTGTGTGTGTCTACATGGGGAGGGAATGGTAGCAGCAATGGATAGCACCAGATGGCCCAAGGGGACTGCAGGGAGGTGCTTTCTGTTGTTTTGGGTGCTCCTTTCTGTTCACTCCCAAACTGCCCCAGGTAAATCTTTGCCCACTCTTTCACCATCACACAGGGTAACCTTAGAGCTGGTCTGGGAGAGGCGTGGATAGTAATACAAGATACAGGCAGCTCCACCTCAAAGGTTTTTATTCACCTTTCTCCCACCCTGATACACACAAACACACACACACACATATACATGCACAAACACACACACCGTGAGCCAGATGATTATTGCAAAAAAGAGGTGGGACGATGAGGTTCCTTGTGGGATAAGATCACCTGGTAGGAAGAGGGAGGTAAATGGGGAGTGGTCTTGCCCCAATTTTAACATCATAGATTCTCTGCTTTGAAAATAACTCAAATTTCCGTAAGCCCCCTTTTCCCTCCCCACATACACATACATACATATAATTCAGCCACAGCTTGTTCCCTTCCTAGTGAGTTGAAGGAGGTATAGGAAATACCCCCAGGGTTTTGGTTCCCTTTGTCCCTACATTACCAGCTTATATCCTGGGATTGGGGAATGTGGACTCACAGTGAAAAAATAAGATCTGAAGCATTCTATTGCTATAAAAGAAAAACAATAATTTGAACGATCTATAACAGATAAGGCAGAATTAGTGGGCCATTTAGAATGTATGTATTTTTAAAAAGCTTTCCTAAAAGAGTTAAAGGAGGACATAAGAAATATTAAGCAAGAACTTGTCATAGTATTCAATTTTTTAATGACTAGCAGAATGTGTAAAACTGAAGAGTGAATTTGAAAGCTGGACTCTCGGATCAAGGAAGTCTACTTTGCCATAAGATATCAGGAAGCGATAGAAACTTGAAAAATGTGAAAGGAATGTTAAGCAATATCGAAACTGACTAGATATTCATATAATGAGAGTCCTAGAAGGGAAGAAAGAATAAACAGGAGAGCATGTTTTAAGAAATAACAACCACAAATTATGGAGAAATAAAGGTTAAAGAACTTGGATGGAAAGTGCTCATTGAAAGACAAACAGGAAATATATGAAAAGACATTACACGTTATAATAAAATCTA
The DNA here is from genome assembly GCF_008692025.1 of Phocoena sinus. Classification (NCBI taxonomy): domain Eukaryota; kingdom Metazoa; phylum Chordata; class Mammalia; order Artiodactyla; family Phocoenidae; genus Phocoena; species Phocoena sinus. The sequence continues at coordinate 2,763,353 of NC_045782.1, forward strand.
ACAACATAAATGTTGGTTCACAACTTCAGGAGTTTCCTGGGTGAAATTCGAAACTGGCCCCTGTATATGGGGGGCAAGGAGAGACCAAAGAAAGATGCAGACCACAATCCAGGTTGGTAGGTGGCAGGATTAATAAGGGAACTCAGATACGAGCCTTGTCTTGGGCCTGCCACAAGACGAATTGATCTCTGCACCCAACCACCAGAGTCTTAAAAGTTAACACAGAGGCCTTAAGTGGGTTCAATCACGTATTCAGTCCAGATGTTCTCAACAACACACTGCTCTCTCAAGGCTGCATCCCTGAAACAACTCCTACTGTGGGAACAGTGGGCAGAATGTACATTCCAAGGACAGGGAGGATATGAGGAGCCTCCATTTGGCTGAGTCTAGTTCTTGGGTCAAAAACCAAAGTGTCAAAAGCAGTGCCTGGCATTTTGTGGCCCCTCAATGAGTAACAATTGACTAAATAAATCTGACTTGTCAGTAGCACTGACTGCAACAAGAAAATGTAATGATATCTTCAAATTGTAAAACATAAAACTTTGAATCTAGAATTTGATATTTTACTTAAGAATCATGTAAATGAGGTAAAATATAGATACTCTTACGTATGTAAGACCTTGGAAATATTCTTGGAGGAAGTATTTCAGCAAGAAGAGAAAAAATGAGGGAGATGCTTCAAGATACAAAGGAAGTAAGGATAAGAATAATTTAGTAAGGGGCTTCCCTGGTGGCGCAGTGGTTGAGAGCCCTCCTGCCGATGCAGGGGACACGGGTTCGTGCCCCGGTCCAGGAAGATCCCACGTGCCGCGGAGTGGCTGGGCCCGTGAGCCACGGCCGCTGAGCCTGCGCATCCGGAGCCTGTGCTCCACAGCGGGAGAGGACAGTGAGAGGCCAACGTAATGCAAAAAAAAAAAAAAAAGTAAAGAGTTTGTTATCGTCTTAATAATCAAGGAGCAGAGATAGTGAGACAGGGTGTGACACCAACTACATGTACGTAACAGTGGGATACTAAAATTTAATGATACCAGTGGGGAAGAGAGTGGGAAGTAGAAATGAGAAAGTGAGAGTAAGTTACTTGTCTTGATTAGAGAGGGGATGTACATATTCACAAGCTTAATAAATGGATAGGGAGAGAAGAAACATAGGTGTGGGTTTTACAACTTAGGGACAAGTACCATGAGAATAAAAGTAGAACGTATAACACTCAAACCAGAAGAAAACAATTGATTATTCAATAGAAAACTGGACAAGAGGAAAGCAAAAAACAAGAAAGTGTGGTAAAGGGAAAACACAGAATAAGACCTGTTATATCATTTATCACAACATATGTAAATGGGCCAAACCTACTGATCAAAAGGCAGAGAACTTCAGTTTAAATTAAAAAGAAACAAACAAATGGAAAAAAACCCCACAAAAGACAAACCCCAAGATGCAACAGTATGTTCTTTACATCAGAAACCAAGCAACACAGAAAGATTAAAAACAAAGTGATGGCAAAATATATACCAGGCAAATATGAATTAAAAGAATACCCAGACCACAATGTTATTATTAATAAAAGTAGATTCAAGATAAAACATCATATTGGACAAAAGAGGAACATTATATACTTGTAAAACTCATGAGGATAAGTGTAGTCAATTGTATTTGCCCATATTTCTGGTCTTTCCATTTTTCTTCTTTCCTGATGCTCCCTGATTCCTTCCTTTAGCATTCATTTTTTGATAGAACTTCTCTTAGCCATTCTTTAAGGGTAAGTCTGCTAAGTGACAAATTCTTTTAGTTTCCAGTCATCTGAGAATGTCTGGATTTCCTCTTCATTCCTGAAGGATAGTTTAGCTGGATATTCAATCGTGGTTGACAGTTCTTGTCCTTCAAGTTGACAGCACTTGAAAATGTGCCATTTCTTTCTGGCCTTCATGGTTTCAAATGAGAAGCCTGCTGTCATTCAGATTGGTGCTCTTCTGTAGGTAATGCGGCATTTCTCTCTGCTGCTTTCAATATTTTTTTCTTTGTCTTTAATTTGCAGAATTTTAATTATGATGTGTCTCAGCAGGGATTTTGTTGAGTTTATTTCTTGAATCTGTTAAGTTTATGTCTTTCACCAAGTTTGGAAACTTATCTGCCATTGTTCTCTTGAATACTCTATCAGCTCCACCTTCTCTTTCCTGTGCTTTTGGGACTCTGATGTTAAGATTGCTGGATCTTTTGTCATTGTTGCAACAGGTCTCTGTTCATTTCTTTTCAGTCTGTTTTCTCTGTGTTGTTCACATTGGGTACATTCAATTGATCTGTCCTCAAGTTCACTGATTCGAAAATCTGTCATTTCCGCTCTGCTGTTGAGTCCATCCAGTGAGTTTTTAATTTCAGTATTTGTATTTTTTAGTTTTATAATGTTCCTTTGGTTCTTTTTGTATAACTTCTTTTTCTTTGCTAAGATTTTCTGTATAGTTTGTTTTGAGAGAATTTGTAAATTCTTATCGAACATTTTTTTCAAACAATGCCTGCTTTATTTATTTTATTTTTGGCTGCGTTGGGTCTTCGTTGCTGCACACAGGCTTTCTCTAGTTGCGGCGAGCGGGGGCTACTATTCGTTGCGGTGCGCGGGCTTCTCATTGCGGTGGCTCCTCTTTTTGCGGAGCACGGGCTCTAGGCACGCGGGCTTCAGTAGTTGTGGCTTGTGGGCTCTAGAGCGCAGGCTCAGTAGTTGTGGCGCACGGGTTTAGTTGCTTCATGGCATGTGAGATCTTCCCGGACCAGGGCTCAAACCTGTGTCCCCTGAGTTACCAGACGGATGCTTAACCACTGCGCCACCAGGGAAGTCCACGATGGCTGCTTTAAATCCTTGTCAGATGATTCCAGTGTCCGATTTGTCTCAGTATTGGCGTTAGTTTGTTGCCTTTTCTCCTCCAGGTTGTGATTTTCCTGGCTCTTGGTATAAGGGATGATTTTGTATTGATTCCTGGATATTTTGTCTGTTACGTTAGGAGACTCTAGGTCCTACGTAAATCTTCTATTTTAGAGCATCGTCAACCTACTTGGAGGTCTTGGTGTACTTTTGTGGGCTGTGGTTTCAATGGCAATTTAATTTTCAGAGCCTTTGTAGTACTAATTTGGTCTGCTTGGTTTATCTGGTACTGCTAGGGCTCCCGCTGGTGCCTGCTGATTCTGCCTGAGTGGGTGGAAAGAGCTTCCCCAGGCTGGTCCAAGGTGGGGAAAGGGGTCTTCAGCCCTTGAGGAAAGAGTGCTTCTTGGGTCGGGTGCTTTCTGTGGTGGCATCCCACTGCCAGTGCCACCCAACCACCTGCTGTCTCTAGGTGTGTGTGTGTGTGGGTGTGTGTGTATGTGTGTTTTGGGGGGAAGTGGAGATTCCCAGGTCCGGTTGAGACAGAGTACTTCCTGGGCCAGCCGATTGTTGTGGCAGGATACCCCTGCTGGTGCCATCTGGAGCCTGGTTTCTCTCTGTGGGTGAGCGGGGTCTCAGGTTTGGGGGGACATAGAGGCTTCTCAAACAGGTTCCCCCTTGTCAGTGCCACTTCACCCCTGCTTCAGCTCTAGGTGGGGGAGGGAAGTCTCAAGTCCAAGGGATAAAGAGGCTTCCTGTCTGGGTGATGGTTGTGACAGTTGCTGACTGGAGCACTGTGATGAGGCCGCAGCGTGGATCGCTGTGAGTTGCTGCCAGAGGTCTGAGCAGAGTGTGGGGCATGTGTGCCAGGAATCGCCATCCTTGTTATTTCTGCCTGAGGCAGTTGTGGGGGTCACTGGATAGGAGGGGATTTTCCTGTTAACTGAATTTAAAGCTCAGAACCTCACAAAGCTGTGAAGAGCCGCCGTGGGTTAGAGTTCATGCCTTCCAGCTGACATTAGGAACTTATCTCGCAAAGACTTTGCCTCATGTGAGCTGTTTGTGAGCAAATGAACGAACACATTTTATCTATTTATTTTGCATTCAAAAGCATCTTAGATCCACGGTTCTCAACCAGGGGTGCTTTTGCCCCTAAGGGGGACAATTGCCAGTGTCTGGAAACCTTTTTGGTTGTCTCCACTTGGGGAGGGGGTGTCACTGGCATCTAGAGGCAGAGGCAAGGGATGCTCTAGACATCGTACAATGCACAGGGCAGCCTCCCTGCAGTAAAGAACGATCCCGCCCCACGTGGCAACAGTGGGGAGGCTGAGAAACCCTCAGATAGGCAACCCGCCATGGCGGCATGTGACCACCAGGCGGCAGTCATGCCCGCTGCTGAGATGTTAAATCACAGGAGCTCACCAGCCCCACAGTTGATTGTAATAACAGTCCATCACTCTTAACATACACACGAGTTGTTTTTAAATTACAAAAGTGAAACATTCTTTGCAACAGGTTCCAATAACATAGAAGTATATGAAGTACAACATAAGGGTTCTTCTGTTCCCCCTTACCCTTAAAGTCTTACCCTTAAAGAATTGAGTTTGAATCTGAGGATCTATCCCGATTCCTTTCTCAGATATGTGTGTGTATATATATGCATATGTTGTGTGTGTGTGGACACACACGTCACTAGTATCGTACTGTTTCTTTTGTTTAGCAACTCACTTTTAGTTCTCAACATCGTACTGTGGACAAATTTACAAGTACTTTAGAGCTACCTCATTTTAAATGGATGCACAGTGTTTTGGTGTATTAATGCACTACAATTTATTTATATATATCTTATTGATGGGCGCTAGAGTTCTTTCCAAATTTTTTTTTTTTTTTTTTTTTGCTGATGCAAGCAATTTTGAGGTCATGCTGCTATTTCTGTAGGATAGATTCCCGGAAATGTGATAAGTCAGAGTGTATGTTCGTTGGAAACTTGATGACACGGCAGCACTAATTCATGTTCTAACAGTGCAGGAGAGGACCTATTTCCCCTACTCTCACCTACATTGGATACTATTGATATTTTACTATCTTTAATTTATATTTTATTGTATGAGTTGGGATATATTTTTATATGTTTATATTTTCATATGTTTATCAGTGTATTTCCCTTTCCCATTTTTATATTTGTTTTTTAAAAAAAATCAATTTGAAGTAGTTCTTTATATGTTTTGCTTATTAATACTTTGTCTGAGTTTTGATTTTGAATAAGGGGTGAGTTAGGGATAAAACTTAATATTTTCTTAAATAGCTAGCCAATCGAACTAACAGCCTTTATTAAATAATTCCTTCCTTTCCCCTTGTAATGAATTGCATGCATCCCTGTGTCTGTTTTTGGACTCTGTTCTATCTAATCTTGTGCCAGCTTCACAGTGTTTTGTTCATGGTAACTTTATAGCTGGTGAGGAGGGAGGGGAAGAGTGCTAGGATGAGTACTGTGATATACAAAAGCCGAGTGGGAGGAGAAGACATGGCACGAGACTCAAAGTCGCCAGAAGCTGAGGAATGCATGTAGGCGGGAGGAGAAGGGGATAGAGTTGGAGTGAGAGCAGGCTCAGAGGCCGTTTCTAATTGGATCTTTATCCTTAGAGCCGTGGATCCATAGACGGATTCTGACCAGAGGAATAATGTGATCAGATCTACATTTTATTCAGAGTTCTCTGGACTTCTGTTTCCACCCACGATGCAGTAACTGGTACCAGACTAGCCCTCCCACCACACACCTCTGTAAAACTTGACAAGATGTAAGAGATAACTATTTTCAGGCATTGAATGATAGACAGCACAAGACTGTTGATCCCTGACAGAAGGAAAAACTCATGAGGTGAGCCCAATGGCCACCCAACTTTCTGTCTGGGAACAGTTTCCCAACCATGACACAGAGAGCTGGAGTCCAGCAGAGCACAGAGGTCTCGCTAAGCTGAGGGTCTGGAAGAAATCAGGATTCAGAGCAGCTGAAGCAGCTGGAAACTGTGGGGTGAGGTACACAGAGGAGGGTGTTGTGTAAAGAAACACAACACTCCGATTGCATGTACATTACGCCTCGGTAAGGTGGATTGGAAAAACCTTTCCCTCGGGAGTTCCCTGGTGGTCCAGTGGTTAGGACTGTGCGCTTTCACTGCGGTGGCCCTGGGTTCAATCCCTGGATGGGGAACTAAGATCCCACAAAATAATAAATATATAAAAAAATAAAAAAGCTTTTCCTGGATGCACTATGGAGAAAGGATTGCAGGGAGTGGTGAGTGGATGCAGGGGTTCCAGTTTGTGGGCTGTCACCGTAATGCAGGTGAGAGACAGTGGTGGCTCCAGCTACAGTCATGGAGCATAAAGAGTAAAGGTTCCGGAGGTACTTGGAATGTAAAATGGTGATGGAATGGACGTGGGGGACGAGGGAAAGGGAGGAGCGAGGGGCGCTCCCTGGGTATCTGGTTGAGTGCTGACAGCAACCTCAGGGAAGAGAACCAGGAAGAGGGCCAGCTTTGTCTGGGGGGATCCGGAAAGGTCGTCAGTTTCATTTGGGCTGTGCTGGGTTTTAGGTGACTGAGAACGTCAAGTCTTTATATTTAGAACGTAGTTGGAGATAGGGATTTGAAAGTCTGAGCCGGAGATGTCAGTTTGTACCGACGGTAGCTGAAGTCTAAGGGAGGGGTGAACTCATCGAGGGCAGAGAGTAGGTCAGGAAGGGGAAGTGATCGTGGCTTGAGCTCCAAAGAGCTTCTCATCTTTACCAGCCGGGGAGAAAGAGAGAAGCGAGAAGAGCAGATGGGAGAGTAGTAGCTGGGAGATGAGGGCGACTGGGAGAAAGGGGGTCCCTGGAAGGCTGTCTAGTCATTTTCGAACTTCCCAGTACATCATCCTGATTTAAAATTTAGAATCTTGCAATAACCCTGAGAGTTAGACAAAGTGAGTACTACTCTAATTTTACAGGTGAAGGAACTAGAGACTCGGAAGGCAAACGACGTCTGGAAGTGGCTAACGAACAGCTGAGCTGTGTGCAAACCCGTCTTCTGACTCCTGAATCCTGGGCGTCTCTGCTTGGAAGACGATCACTGAGCGGCCACAGGAGATGTGCCAACAAACAGGTTTATTTTTTAAAGTTGCAGTTTTATGATTTTGTACATTATGAGTTGTTGGTTTAAAAATTGGAAAATATCAGGGCTTCCCTGGTGGCGCAGTGGTTGAGAGTCCGCCTGCCGATGCAGGGGACACGGGTTCGTGCCCCGGTCCGGGAAGATCCCACATGCCGCGGAGCGGCTGGGCCCGTGAACCATGGCCGCTGTGCCTGCGGATCCGGAGGCAACAACAGTCAGGGGCCCATGTACCGAAAAAAAAAGAAAAATATGGGAAAAAAGTAACTACCTGCGATCATTTCATGGAGCTCTTTTCCCGCTGTCTACACGTAGACACACATACACTAAAGCTGTTCTTTTTGACATAATTAGTCTCAAAGTGTACGATCCATTTTATAACCTTTAAGAAACAATATATTGTGATCCTTCCTCATACCTTTAAATGATGAGTAACTGGTTTGAATGACTTAGAAAGAAAAGCAAACAGAACAACTTGCCAAAAGCAAACAAGGCTTGTTGGCTGGATGACCTTCAGTCCCACCCAGCTGCCTATGACCTTTTTATATACTTTGTATTGGACATTTGCATCTGCTTTTTGGACTGAGTGGTGGTGTAGGAACTGAAGCTTCCACGGCACAGACTTGTAATTTCCACCGCTTTCATGCAACCCTGGAGGGCGTGTGTTGTATGCCTCGGCCTGACCCGATGTTCCCAGGCCCGTGGGTCCACTTGGGCTTCTGGTTTATGGGGACAGAATCAACACACTCTTCCTCCATCCAGGCTTTTTTTTTTTTAATCCCCTTTGCTGTCCTACAGCTCTCATATTTACTATCCCCATCTGCTGTGCGTTATGAATTCTCCAACCAGTTTTGGCCATCCTGATGCTGATTTAACTTTCAACTTCATCCAAGCCTGCACCCCACCGTGGGCAGGTGCTCCTTTCTGGGCCTCACCTGCCCTCCCCTCTGCCGCAAGTCGGGAGATGGGGGTCACTGTGCTGCCTCTTCACCCTTACAGCTGACACGTCATCCCAGCAAAGTGTGAAACGCACCTGTACCACCCTCTGAATTACAGCTGCCGCCATATGAGCCCGTTTGTGCTTTTCAAAGATGATCCAGAGCCGGGGGTTCAACTTGGCTCTTAAATCCCATTTTAGCCACTGTATTGCTCTGGTTGGCTTGTGTCCACCATAAGGGACCCATGAGGTGTGGTTTTAGTCAAACACTGTGCCCCTCCTTTGTGGCCACGGGCGGACTCAACGTCCAGTACTGCTTTCTGGGCTGCCCACCATTCTGTGATCCACCAGACTGACCCAGGGTATTACTGGTGGTGACCGACCTGGGGTGGGCAGGCAGGGTAAATGGCATTGACTAGCCCTTCCGTGACATTTGCTGTGTGGAGACTGGTGGGAAGAAGGTCTCTTCCCTTTTGGATCCCAGGGCTGTAAGGGTGTAGATCGGACCTGCTTCTGGGAGCCTTTCCTGCCACGTGGAGAGAGTGTACCACTTACAATGCTTCCAGCTGGACCTCAAGGACATTTATTATCTTATATGACTTGAACCCTGAAAACAAGCAGTTTTGAACAGCTCAGCAGTGTCACCGAAGCTCTTCCCATCTTCCTGTTCCATCTTCCTCAACTACTGGCTTGGCCCTTGCCTTGGTCCTCACGACTGCAAGGTGGCTGCCGCGGCACAGAAAGCAGCGCTCTCAGCCAAGTCAAGGTGGAATTCCGGAGATTTTGTGAATGTAGGACTGGCCCGCTGTGCCCTTTGTGGGCAGGGCCTGTGTCATAGCCTGTATATGTTTTGTGACCTGCACAGGATCTCACAACAAGCGTGTGAGGGGTGCAGCCTGGATATAGATGGATGAGTGAACCCATCCTGGGGTGGGGGAGACACAGGCACGAGGAGACCTTTTCTGGGTCATCTCTCGGGCCAGGCCTGACTGTGGGGCAGACACGTGGAGACCCTTTTCACTGGAGGGCACTTCGGTGTTTGGGAAAGAATTGAAATGAGGTAAAGATGTTTCAGGAGAGAATGTACCCGTTTTCTCCTCTCTTGGGGAGGAGGGCCTCCTTAGAAGATTCAGCTGAAGACCAGACAGAGCCCGAGCATAGGCAGCCCGCTTCTCCACTACCAGCCGAGTCAGAAGAAGCTTCCCCAAATCTGCCGGTAAGGGACCACCTCCCTGTCCGCGGAGATGAACGGTACCTCAGAGCAACTCTGGCCCTCCCGAGGACCAGCCTCCCTGCAGTCCCCCTGGGGCTTCTCCTGGCTTTGGAGTGACCAATGTGCATTTAAATCCCAACTCCGTCATATGTGAGATGTGTGGCTGCCCAATCTCATGTATAAACCCGCTCTCACAGAGATGTCATAACATGTATCTGCCACTCAGCACATGAGTAGTCAGCCGTGGTGATGGTGCTGGGGGTGGCAGTGGCTGGGATTTCAGAGACAGTCCTGCTGCCGAGCTCAGGAAGAACCCAGCCTTGTCTTGGAAATGCTCTGTGATTGGGGGTCACGTGGAAGTGGTCTGAGGGCCTGACTATGTGAAAGATGAAATTGGAGGACCAGAAACCGAAGGATTCAAAGCAGCATGTGTGCAATGTCTGTAAATAGTGGACGAGACATAGGTGAGTCTGAACCAGGAAGTTCAAGGAAACCCCAACAAGGTCATGGTACGGAATCTGGGACGCTTATGAAAACTGGGCCGGAATCGGTACAAATAGAGACCTGGTTTTGGGGCAGCCGTACCTGAGCTCACAGCTGACTCTGGGCCTGGCCTCTCACAGCCAGGTCTCAGGAGGATTCGCTTTAACAGGTATTTATTAGGCACCTACCGTATGTGTTACGTAATTTGCCAAATGCTGTATTTTTGGAATAGATGATAAGCTCTAGGGGCAGTGAGGAAATGGAAAAACCAATATTTATTTATGAAGGGGGCAGAACCTGAGCTGGTACTTGGGGAGTGATGTTTGGAGGGAAGTGGGTGGGATCTTGAGGCAGAAATGATCCCTTAGCTCAAACCTAGGACTCAGAGTTTCTTTAAGAGTCTGTCAGAGAAGAAGCCAGAGGAGAGAGTGTGGGGCTGAGAGGGCAGGACCAGGTCTGGAGGAGGGAGAAGTGGCCTCTGAGCAGCTCAAAGGCTGGTGGGAGCATACTCAGCCACCATTCACCTTCTGCTAAATCCCCACGTAGGAATGACCCCTGAGGACGCTGGCCTGTTGAAAAGGGAGGCTGTACGAGACATGCACCGTATAATCTAATGCTCTCAGCATCCTGGAGGCTGAGTGCTGTTATCATTTCCATCTGGGTAAACTTGGAGGAGGTAAGGACGTGTCCAAGGTCGCCCCTGAAGGTTTGAACCCAGATGACCTGATTCCAGGGCACACACTGCAGAGCTGCAGGAGTTGCCAGTTTCCTGGCCAAGACGAGGGTGCAGGAGCCGCCTCGGGTGGCCACATCACATGCAGGCAGCCTCAGCGCGCCATTATACCCCGAAAGGAGTACCAGGAGTGAAGGATGGGCGAGGAAGGCAGGAAGCATCAAATGCCATGCTGCGACAGGGGGTGGGGAGCAGCATCTGGTGACGGCCACCAGTAGAAATTATGCCTGTAAAGTGAGAGGGCTCCTGCGTGCTGAGGAGACCACCTCCTGTAGCTCCAAGGGTGTTGTGATGAGCTTTGTGGTTGAGGTTTCCTGGCAATGTCCATTCCTTCCTGAGAAAAGGCCAGTAGCACCTGGAGGTACACTTGACTCAAAGTTCTTGCAGCAAAAGAATTCAAGCCGGGGGCTTCCCTGGTGGCGCAGTGGTTGAGAGTCCGCTTGCAGATGCAGGGGACCCGGGTTCGTGCCCCGGTCTGGGAAGGTCCCACGTGCCGCGGAGAGGCTGGGCCCGTGAGCCATGGCCGCTGAGCCTGCGCGTCCGGAGCCTGTGCTCCACAACGGGAGAGGCCACAACAGTGAGAGGCCCACGTACCGCAAAAAAAAAAAAAAAAAAAGAATTCAAGCCGGTTTCAGGGCACATGCTTTTGAAAGTATTCCTCCGTCAGGTCAGATGTTTCAGGCTATTTGCCGACCAATCCAAACATTTAAAAATCATAACGAAATGCTTAGAAAGTGGATCAGTTTGATTCTGCAGCTCGGTGGTGCCAAGGACGAGGTCCTCTTAGTCTCTCTGCTTTGCTGTGTGCAGTGAGGGTACCATCCTAAGCTGGTCCCTTCGTACCTAGGATGGTTGCCAGGAACAACGCTTCTTAGTCCATTTCCAGAGGGAAAGAGGCCAGTTTCCCAAGTATCTCTTAGGAGCCAGGAAAACCCCAGCAAACTTGTCAGATATCTTTGGCCTAAATTTGCGTGGACATCCCCATCCCTGGAGCAGTCAGCATAGACCAATGGGATGGAATGACCAGGCCCAGCGTAGATGAACAGAGTCTATCCCTGGAGCCCCCTGGGTGCTGGGGAGTCCTGTTTTCCAAGCTGCGGAAGAAAAAAAAAAAAAAGCCATGTTCTGGTGATTTAGAGTGAAGCTAGAATGTGGGATTCAGAAAGTCTGGGCCTCTCTGGTGAACTCGTGGGGCAGCCCCCCAAGGGGTCTCCGCACGAGAGGCCAAGGAGGGTCCCAGCAGAGCGCCTGTCCCAAGGGAAGGGGTCGACTATGGTGGGTTTGGCTGTGCACAGCTTCAGGGTCAGAGCGGAAGGTGGTCCTGATGAGGGCAGAATATGTCCACAGCTAGCCTCTGTGGGATCATGGAGTTTCAGGGAGAAAAGGGGCTCTGAGCAAAGAGAGAATGGGCAGTTTCAGGAAGATGGGAGGGACCCTGGGTTTGGGACGCCTCTGACAAAACATGTTACGGGACCTCCCTGGTGGTCCAGCGGGCTCTCCCAGTGCAAGGGGCCCGGGTTCCATCCCTGGTGGTCTGGCGGGCGCTCCCAATGCAGGGGGCCCGGGTTCCATCCCTGGTGGTCTGGCGGGCGCTCCCAATGCAGGGGGCCTGGGTTCGATCCCTGGTTGGGGAACTAGATACCGCATGCACGCCACAACTAAGAAGTCCACATTGCCACAACTAAAAATCCCGTGTGCCGCAACTAAGACCCGGTACAGCCCAAACCAGCAAACAAACAAACATGTTACAAATCCCTGGGCGACCCTGGGCCCCTTTGGACTCTAGAGCATCAGAGGCAGCAATGGTGGGAGAAGAAGGTACCCAGTGGACAGTGGTGCCCCCGGGGACCCCCAGAAACACTGGGAGGAGGGGTTGTACGGGTCTGGGACCCTGGCCTTAGTCTGCAGGGGAAGGAGCAAGGAAACATGAATGGTGACTATAAATGTGACCCTCTTCATATTCACAGGCTTCTGTGAGTGGGGGAAATTAGGGTTTCATAACTTTTAGAGAGAGGAGGGTCATCCTTAGCCTGTTCCTTGTCTCACAGCTTACGAGAATTCATCAGAAGGAGCCTTTTGCTCATTAAATCCTGGTGTGTTTGTGACCATAATATCATTAGTATACAGATTCACTTGCATTATATGATGGCTTCACTTCCATTTTTTCACAAACCACACTATAAAGTAGTTGGAGTAGATATTGCATCCCCATTTGTTGGATGAGGAAATGGAGGTTCAGAGAGGTTAAGCTACTTACCAAGGTCACACAGCTGGCAGGTGCTAGGATCAGGGCTCTGACCACCTAACGCTTCTAATCCAGGTTCTCTTTCTGACTGTATTTGGATTCCCCCAACATATGCAGGCACATCTCCTGTTTCATAAGCTTGTTTCTTTCCGACTAAAATATTCGTGGCAAGACAGCAGTTATTTCATTCCCATGGAGATAATAGCTCCTACTCTTGGTGTTTTATTTAGTTCCTGAGTCTGTGCACCAGGCTTTGGATCAGGGCGACCCCCCTCTTCCCTGGAAATCCAGATACAGATGTTATGCTTCCTCCACCCAGTCAGGGGTACAGAAATTCAGAGCGTTCTTCAACTTCTGGTTTGCAACAGTGAGGTGGAAATTGAAACCATTTGAGCAAGTGTGTGTGGGCTGTGGCAAAGTACAAGTAAGGATGCAGCTTCTATAGCTCCTGAGACACAGCATCTTCCTGCAGGGAGGGGGCTTTGGTGAGGAAGAGAGTATATTATGTATACAGACCTTTTGTCCTCAGACCCAGCCACAGACAATCCCTGGGGTGGGAGGTGGGGAAGGTCTATGGTTTTTCCCCTCTTTGTTCAGGGATCTAGGTCACCAGTCCTTTTTTATTATTAAAAAATAAGTAAATAACTAAGAGGAGCCCATTCCAAGATTGCTGGAGGAGAGTTAGCACAATGCAGTGTGGTAATGCACATTGTAATAGAAACTGTAGACATGTCCTCCTTAGCATTGTTGGGGAGGAAGACATTTCCCTCTACCCTTCTAGGTTCTTCTGGCTGGTCTAAGAATTAAAGTGACATGAAGCAGATCAACAGGAGGAAATTAAATGAAAGTTTAATAACGTGTACCTGGGAAAGACCCAGGAAAAATGAGTAACTCACCAAAATGGCTGAAACTCTCACCTTAAGTACCATCTTCAGCTAAAGACAAAAGAGGATGTTGGGGGTAGTGGTTTGGGATGTCAAAGGGGAGGAATGCAATTCACGTGAAGATGGAAAAGCGAATGTTTGGAAAACAAGTGTTTGCTGGGCCAGCAAGACAATGGGACTCGGAGAAGAATTTTAACAAACAGACTTGGCTGGGTTCCTCCCTGTCTGCCACTCAGTTCATACTATGTATATCCATGGGGATAGCTCACTTACTGGAATGGCTCCTTGCTCTACATTCTTCTAGGCTGCTCAGGGGAGGTAAACAGGAAGACTTCTTGAGTCTTCTGTTTCTTAAAAATAATCAGCCTAAATTAGTCCTCACGCCTAAGAGACACATTTTAGGGTCTACTTTTGCTCCCCTGCAGCGTCATGGGTTCTGAATCAGCCTCTTGGGTTCAAAGCCAGCTGGTTCAGAACCAAGGGTCTTTGGGCAGGTTATCTAACCCCAGAAAACTTCGTTTCCTCATCTGCTAAATAGGAATAGTAACGGCCGCTGTCTCAGGGCTGTTGTGCGACTCACCCAGTTGGTACATGAGGGCCCTCAGCATTTATACTGGTGTTGGTGCTATCACCAGCACGCTCCTCTGGGCTTCATCTAACTCCACATGTAGAGATGCCTGAACCACAGTTACTGCATTTTGATTTTTTAAATACATTCTTTCCTTCCATGGCTAAAACAGATGTGCAGTGTATGTGTGACAGGCCACAAAGCAGACTGTTCTGGGTAGTGTAAAGTTTAAGTTAAGTCACGTGTAAGCCAGAAAGACTTCCCCATACTTCACTATGTGAACATTTCCTCTGTCATTTTCCTCTTTTGACTGCAAGTATTTTGACAGAAAATATTGATGGTGAAAATATTTGTCCCTTGATGCCAGGGTGGTTGCTGCTTGCCCTGGGTCCATCATGTCCCTTGTTGCTAGGCAGAACACTCTTTGACATAAATTGTAACAGTATATTTTTGGATATGTCTCCTAAGGCAAAAGAAATAAAAACAAAAATAAATGGTACCAAAAAAAACCCCCAAAACAAACAAACAAAATAAATGGTACCTAATTAAGCTTTAAAGCTTCTGTATAGCAAAGGAAACCATTGACGACATGCAGGGACAACCTACAGAATGGGAGAAAATACTTGCAAATGATATAACCGATAAGGGGTTAATAACCAAAATATATAAACAGCTCATAGAACTCAACAGCAAAAAAACCCAAACAACCCAATAAAAAAATGGACAGAAGACCTGAATAGACATTTTTCCAAAGAGGACATGCAGATGGGCAACAGGCACATGAAAAGATGCTTAATGCCACTAATCATCAGGGAAATATAAATCAAAACCACAATGAGATATCACCTCACACCTGTCAGAATGGCCATCATCAAAAATAACACAAATAACAAATGTTGGAGAGGGTGTGAAGAAAACAGAACCCTTGTACAATGTTGGTGGGAATGTAAAGTGGTACAGTCATTGTGGAAAACAGTATGGAGTGCTCTCAAAAAACTAAAAATAGAACTACCATATGATCCGGCAATTCCACTCCTAGGTATATATCCAAAGAAAGTGAAAACACTAATTTGAAAAGATATATGCACCCAATGTTCATAGCAGCATTATTTACAATAGCCAAGATAATGGAAGCAACCCAAGTGCCTTTCAACAGATGAATGGATAAGGAAGATATGGTACATATATACAATGGAATACTACTCAGCCATAAAAAAGAATGAAATTTTGTCATTTGCAGCAACATGGATGGATCTAGAGAGTATTATGCTAAGCGAAATAAATCAAAGACAAATATTCTATGTTATTACTTATATGTGGAATCTAAAAAATGAAACAAAGGAATGAGTGTAACAAAACAGAAACAGACTCACAGATATAGAGAACAGACTAGTGGTTACCAGTGGGGAGAGGGGAGGGGGAATAGGCAAGACAGGGGTAGAAGATTAAGATGTACAAACTACTATGTATAAAATAGATAAGCAACAAGGATATATTGTACGGCACAGGGAAATACAGGGGCTTTGGGGTCATTTTCTGCATCTTTCCATCTGAGGTGCCCATTCTGACTGGTTGGGGGTGTGCAGCTGTCCCAGGTCCAGAAAACTGGCCAAACAACAGTGGTACCAAAGCAACAGCTGTCCTAGGACCTCTGGGGGGGAGCTAGACTTGGAACCCATCTTCCATTCCCAGGGAAAGAGAGCATTTGTTGTGCATTTTAAAAGATTTGCTCATTTGGTCGGAATAGGTTGTTTTGCCATTTTAAGCCTAAGCCGTATAGGTGACTAGAGTTTACTTTGTGTAGTTACTTTGGGTTTTCTCATACACAGCTCTCAGAGTTCGAGGAATGTGCTACATAAAGCGTCATGTCTTTGGGTCTGGAATTTACGAGGAATGATTGCAGAGTGTGGTCCGGGTTCTGGGCTCTTCATTTCTAGGACATTGAATGCTCCTGCGGGGGTTCCTGGGAGGTCCAGCTGCTAATTCTGGCCCTGAGAGCCTGGGTGGCTGGAGGATTGCTGCTCAAGGGTGCACCATGGCCACACCTTGTCGGCAAACAAGAGTGAGCTGGGAACAGCCCCGGGCCAGACCTTCTGTGGCCTTGGCAGGAAATGACCCCGTGTGCTTCCTTAGTTGCAGGTGGTCTGTAGGCCAGTTTTCTCCACCCATCATCAGGGGTCCTGCAGGCATTGTGTTAGGTGCTCACGGGCAAGGCAGACCCTATGCAGGCTCACAGTCTTGTTTGCTGAACCAACATGTGTGCCCCTGTCTTTGTGAAGAGCAGGCATATGGAACACCCTGGGACAGCCCTGCCTTCTTTAGTGGGCCAGTCGCTACCTGACAAAGAGACAGGAGGCTTGGGGGAGGACCTGAGAAGGGGCTTAGGTGGTCACAACTGTTGTGCTCTGAGACTCGGAGCAAAGATCCTTTGAGTCTGTTCTCCTCCCCTGCAGTTTGTTCTCTTGCTTTGCAGTTGTTAATTACCAAAAACGATCTGAGAGGCCGGCTTCTCATTTTAGGACAAAAGCAGGGCTGGGGACCAGTTTGCTGATGGCAACCCCAGGCCAGAAAGTCTATTGGGCCCACCCCGCCAGGTGAATCAGGAAAAGTCTGGGCTGGTTTCTGGAAGAGGGATCATGCAGCTTCCAGCTCTGTGGTTCTCTGATTTGGGGATTTTACCAGAAAAACTGCACAGTGAATTTGGAGGACTGATTTAAATGTAACTCTTCCAGGTAACTCCACCTCACTGTCATCACCATCGTTTCATAAAAGAGAAGACTTTCAATTCCAGAGAAGGGGGAAGGACATACTCTTAATCAAGTGTCATCCCTTGAAATCAGTCAGTCAGATCTGTGACTTGTTTATTATGTTATTCTTAGTTTTCTCAGTCTGATTGCCTGCTTTTTCTTAATTTCTGACGGACACATATTAGCTAGGTTTGTGAATCACAGCTCGGCAGACACAGATGAAAAGTATCCAGAGAGATTTTTGAAGCTGTTTCCTTAGGAGAGAGGCTGCGGGGCTTCCTTCGTCTAAAACTGCCCGATAGAGTCTTTGGGTTGAGAGTGCCCTTCTGGAATCCTTCCAGACCCCTCAGGGTGATGGCCTTAAACCCGTAAACTGGGAGGGCATCTGTTGGCGGCCATCGTTCATGTGACTCCAAGGGAGTTTGTCAGTTTGTGGGATTATTCATCACAGAGTCAACCGGATGAAAGATTAACGATGACCTACCTGCTGACCGATTTCCTACCACATGGCTTGGTAGAGTTTGAGTTTCAAAATTCTGAGCAGGGAAACCTCCCTCAATTCTGGGAAGGAATACCAAGCCACAACACATAGGATGTTGGCCCTAACATCCCTGGTGGCAGGTTTGATTCAGGAAAGAAGGAAATTACAAAATTTGTAATGACAAAACTTGTTTTGTGCCGAAGAGAGAGAGACACTCATTTCATGTGAGGTTGAGTGGTCGGAGGCTGGCCTGGAGGACAGGAGAGGGTGGAATTGCAGGGCCATCTGACGTCCGGGGAGCAGGTGTGATGAGAGGGCCGGGAGGTGGTCTGGACATTGTGACGGGGGGTCAGGAGCACCCCCACCTCAGCTCTGAGATACGTTGGCGGGGGGCGGTGGTGGGGAGAAGGATAGCACCAGCTGAGAGGCGGCAGGAGAAACAGCGTCTTTGGCGAAAGCTGAGCTTCGGTTAAGGCAAGGAGGCAGGGGACTGTCTAAGAAGAGGCTGAGGATGTTGGGGTGCTCAGGGTGCAGCGGGGGTGGGGTGGTGACTGTGAGCGCTGGGTCAATAGGGAATTAGGGTCTAGGAGATACGTGGGCATTAGCCCCGCCTTCCGGTGCGGGAGTGTTGACCCAGGAGGCCTGGGTGTGGTGAGGTACCCTGCAGCTCCTGGAGGCCATCCAGAAGGTGCTGTGTCAGGCCGGGCCGCGGAGGGGATTTAGAAACTGGGGTTGATTCTGTGGTCCTGGGAGGGCCAGAGGCTGCCACAGGGTCAGTGCTCTCAGGCCCAAGTCCGGGCAGATGTCACAGCTTAGCCACGGCGCCCTTTCCCCACAAGCTCAGGTGAATCTCAGACACAGCACAGTTTCCCCGAGAGCCGCACCGGGAATCTGTTTCCCGGCCCTGGCTTCGGCCAACCTGCTCACTTCATAGATGAGGAAGCTGGGGTCGAGAGAGGACAAATGATTTTCCCAGTTCAGGCTGGGACTGAAAATTCAGGCTTCCTGTTTTCCAAGCTGCTGCAGAATGTCTGGTGGCTTGGAGCTCCGTTGGGGCACCAGGACAGGCTGAGCAAAGCTGTGGGCTGCCCTCTGGGGTCAGCAGGAGAGAAGGGGCGGGGGAGATAAGAGAGAGCCTGGCTCAGTGCCCCCTGATTGGCGCCTGAGGTTGTGGAACAGGTCAGAATGGGCAGCCACCGCCCGCCCCCCCCCCCTCCCCAGAAATATCAGAGGCTCTGTGGCATGTGGGGTGGACCAGTTCAGCTTCCAGAACCAAGTCATTCAGAGAAAGGGACAGAAAAGAAAGCAGCCCTATTTGTTAATGTTGGAGAAAACTCCGGGAATGTTCTGGGCTGCGAGAAGCCAGCTCCTTTCCCTCCCGGCCAGAGATTTAAAACCATGAAATGAAATGCAGGGGAACCTCTTCTGGGGTGTCTTCAGCAGTGGAAGAGGACAGTCAGGTCAGGGATACTCAGGAACCTTCGTACTGCTGAAAAGGGCCGCATCTAGGCCATCATGACATGCATGCTCTGTGCATGTTGACAATCAACAGAGCTGCATCTGACATAGATTTTTACCGTCTTCCACGCCCTCCAACACCAAGCAGGAATTCTCGCTCAGTGACAAGAACTGCCCTTTAATCCAGATCCTACCAAATCACGCGGGGTGGAGAACCATGGGGGAGTGCGATGGCTTGGACCCACCCCAACCCTAATCTCAGGGGCGAGCTGGACCTGCCCCCACCCCATTCTCTCTCTGTTCCGTTAGTTTTCCAAATCCACTTGAGTGTATATGAAGAAATCCTGCGGGGAAGCTGTAGAGCCTGTCCAGGACAGGGGTCCCCAACCCCTAGGCCACGGACCAGTAGTGGTCCGTGGCCTGTTAGGAGCCAGGCTGCACAGCAGGAGGTGAGTGGGGGGAGAGAGAGCGAAGCTTCACTTGTATTTACAGCCGCTCCCCATCGCTCGCATTACTGCCTGAGCGCCGCCTCCTGTCAGCAGTGTGGTGGGTTGTATAATTGTTTCATTATACATGACAATGTAATGATAATAGAAATAAAGCGCACAGTAAAGGTAAGGCGCTTGACTCATCCTGAAACATTCCCCCCGACCCCGGTCCGTGGAAGAATTGTCTTCTGTGAAACCAGTCCCTGGTGCCAAAAAGGTTGGGGACTGCTGCTCTAGGGTACAAATGTTGGGGGCCAGGTACGCTGGAATAGTCCTGGGTTCCTTGGTGCCCACCTGGCATCCCCACCCAGTGGTGATGCCCAAGAGCACCTTTCTTCTGAGGAGCTAGATGCTTCCCACCTTATCCCCTGGCATCTGTTATGGGCTGAATTGTGAACTACCTGCCCCCCGCCAAAACCCCGCATCGTATGTTGAAGTCCTAACTGATGCCGAAAGCTCAGCTTCCCTGTACTGGTGCCGAATTGAATCTCGGAGTTTTGGGTGAAGTAGAAAGAAAAGAATAGCTTTATTGCTTTGCCAGGCAAAAGGGGCCACAGCCAGTGCCTGCCTCAAAGAACTATGTGTCCCAACTCAGGAGGATCTGATGAGGGGTTTTATAACAGTGGTTCAGAGGTGAGATCTCTGACAAGATTAGGGTGTGTGCCGGGTCTCAGGTGGGTCTCCTAATTTTTTTTTTTTTGCGGTACGCAGGCCTCTCACTCTTGCGGCCTCTCCCGTTGCGGAGCACAGGCTCCGGACGCGCAGGCTCAGCGGCCATGGCTCACGGGCCCAGCCGCTCAGCGGCATGTGGGATCTTCCTGGACCGGGGCACGAACCCGTGTCCCCTGCATGGGCAGGCGGACTCTCAACCACTGCGCCACCAGGGAAGCCTGGATCTCCTAAATCTTGATGAGCTTCTCTGGTCCCTTGAATCTTGCCTCAGGTGGTTTTTTGACTGCTTCTCCCTTGATGAGCAACTGTTCAAAGGGAATCTGTCCTTTGGATCTCAGGGAAGGTCATGGAGGCTGGAGTCTTGCCTACAAAAAATGCGGGACAAAAGGAAAAGCCCTCCATGTCTGGGAGCCCCACGGGGCCCCGTTCGGTTTCATAACCCCCAGTACCTCAGAATGTGACTGTATTTTGAGACTGGGCTTTTCAAGAGGTCATTAAGGTAGGATGAGGTCATGAGGTTGGGCCCTAATCCAAATCTGACTGCTGTCCTTATAAAAAGAGGAGATTAGGACACAGATGTGTACAGAGGGGAGAGCATGTAAAGATACAAGGAGAAGACGGCTGTCTACACGCCAAGGAGAGAGCCCTCAAGAGAGACCAACCCTGCCGACACCTTGATCTTGGACTTCCAGCCTCCAGAACTGGGAGAAGATAAATTTCTGTTGTTTAAACCAAACAGTCTGTGGTACTTTGTTATGGCACTGGGAGCAAACCCATACACCTCATCTAGGAAAACCTTAGTAAGTAGATAAAGCGCCCACCCCTCTCTAGGAGCCACTGGGCAGGTTGTGCAGCCCGGGAGGGCTGTCTGCTTAGAGCTTTATGTGGAAGGAGGCACGTTCTTCCTGAGCCTCCTGATCGCCACTGAATCCCCCTCCGAGAGAAGTCCATCTCCTGGAATGTGCCAGAGGTCATATGGAAAAGGTCAGGGTCAGAGACACAGATCCTCTTCCCAGCTGTTTCACGTCCAATTCTACGAGGTGGGAAGGGATGAGGGCTGCCCTATTGCTAAAGTCCTTACATTCTGGGTCCCTTTAAAAATTGAAAACAGGGGACTTCCCTGGTGGTGCATTGGTTAAGATTCCATGCTTCCAATGCAGGGGGCGCAGGTTGGATCCCTGGTCAGGGAACTAAGGTCCCCCATGCCACGCAGTGCAGCCAAAAAAAATAAGTAGAGAAAAACTGAAAACAAAAAATCGAACCTGTCAAGCCACGTAAAGCAACGTCGGCTTTGACTGCAGAGCTCAGGAATCTCCAGTCCTTTCCAGACCGATCCCCCAGCTTGGCTGAGATTACGGGGGGGCGAGTGATTCACAGAAGAATAGCAGTTTCGGGTCTGGGCTGGAGGACGGGTCGGAGCCTGTGGGGAGACAGCCTGGGTCTCCCTGAGCCTGGGGACCCGGGCTGCCTTGTGGCCACTGCAGCTGGCCGTCCTCTAAGCCGAGCAGAGTGATGACGACCGACTGAGCTTCCTCTGTGGGGAGGAAACAGTTAAAATCCTGAGGCAGCTGCAGTCAGTTGGGCGTGGTTCTCCCATCTGACTGGGGCCGCAGGACTCTGGGCCCAGGAGCGGAGGAAGCACAGCTCTGGTGCAGAACTTCCACATGGCCGAGTTTGATCTGATGGCTCCAGGGCCGCTGCCCGGGGTTCCCGCTCACCCTCCGGCCACTCTCAGCCCAGACCGTGGGTCGGCCAGCCCAGCAGAAGAAGAGGACGCAGCCGCCCCGGGGAGCTCCCCGGGGGAGAGCTGGGGACAGAGCCGTGGCTCTGCCTGGCAGGGGCGTCCTGGGGCAGAGGCGGAGGCGGGGGCGGAGGTCCTGTGCGACTTCTGCCTCGGGGCCAGCAGGGTGAGGGCCGTGAAGTCCTGCCTGACCTGCATGGTGAACTACTGCCCGGAGCACCTGCGGCCGCACCAGGAGAACAGCAGGCTGCACGGCCACCAGCTGACAGAGCCCATGAAGGACCGGGACCTGCTCGTGTGCCCGGCCCACCACAGCCCCCTGGTTGCCTTCTGCTGCCCCGATGGGCAGTGCATCTGCCAGGAGTGCGGCCAGGCCGAGCACAGGGGCCATGCCTCTGTCTCCCTCGATGCCGCCCACAGGGACAAGGAGGCAAGTGCTGGGGTCCATGCGGAGAGGGAGGTGGGGAGGCCATGGGCCAGGGAGAGGCCTGGCCTCTGCCTCAGCTCCTGGGGCTGCCGGCTTCACTCCTGTGCTCTTAGCTTTGGCCCGTCTCTTGCATTTGCTTTGGTTACTCTGTCGCCATCTCGGTCCTGCTGTCCCTGTACTCTCTGTCTGCTCGCTCCTGTGGCGAGTTTGCCACTATTTCTCACTCAGCTTTTGGTGACTCATCCGTGGGTGGGTGTTGGGTGCAGAAGGTGTTTCCCTCTGGCTGGATCTGAGTGGCAATGAATGCAATGTAAAGCTTAGCAGAAATTCAAGAGAAAAGAGCCTAAACTTTGCCCGAAGTTCTCTTTTTCCCTTTACCCCAAACAAGAGATCAGTAGCAAGGGCCCCTTTGGAGATACCGGGTATGAAATCCAAGAGCTTGAATAGTGCCGAGATAACAGAGAACTGGAAACTTCCCTCCGGGGTACGATGTCAAGGACTGCTTACCTTAGGGAAAATAAATCTCCTCATCAGATAGAGGTATCAGGAGAGACTGAGAAATGCTGTGCTCATAGCCTGTAATTTTATTCCCATCAGGTAGGGCAACTGTTTCTAGAACAGCTGACTTTTCTTTGCCCTGAGAAAGCTGAAAGCCTGGAGAAGTTCCTGGGAATGGATTCATATGCTTCGTTTCTCATACTCGGACTTTCCACGAGCACGTTTGTTCTCAGTGGGGAAGTGCAGTTCTTTTGTCCCACATTTCTTGTGTCCAGACTCCGGGCAGCTCCCTGTCTGCGCTGAGCACGGCCCATGGCCGCATCTTGGCCCCGGGCTTCCTGGCAGCAGACAAGGAGCTTCCTGGAGCAGGACCCGCTTCTCCACACCCTCCCTTAAGTGTGGATTTTATCCAGCGTTAGTGTGAATTGTTCCTGAAAGCTCTGCATTCCAGATGCCAGTGAGTCACCGTTATCAACTCCACAATCCACTTGCCAACAGTTCCCAGCATCTCCAGTGCCAGGAAATGTCCACTCAGGAGAGCAGGTCACTGCCACCCACTCCCCACGTTCACAGCCACGTTCACAGAGGAGGCTCTGCGTCAGCAGACAGGTCAGAGGATAAAGCTCCATGTAACTGACTACATGGTCTTCATGTAGCCTTGCCGTGTGCTATGTGCTTTCCATGGATTTTCCCATCCAGTCCTGGAATAACTCACTGAGGTGGTGACTCTTTTCGTCTTTACCAAATTTGTCCAGACTCATACAGATGACTAAGCCATGGAGTGGGAATGGAAGCTTCTGGAAAGCCACCCCACTGGAGGAACACAGGGAAGGACCCCAAGGTCACAATATTATGACCTTACTTTATTTTTTTTGCACCAAAACCCTGCTACACATGTAGAGAGATTAAAGCAGAGTGTACTGCTTTTCCCTTGTTCAGGGTATAATATCTGAATTCTGTTACGTTTAACTGGAAAAGTGATGTGTGCCCCCGTTCAGAAACAATCTCCACCAAATACTGAGATAGATTTTCCCAGAAAAGCCCTCCCTCCCAGCCTGGATCTGCCCATCTCCCTCCTCAGAGGCAGACACCACGATCTACTCTTTTCTTCTGTTTCCTTTCAGAAGTTCTATGCCTGTAGCAGCATAGCTACAATATGAATTTTAACGTGGTGTAAGCTGGTGCGTTACAGAGACATGGGGTAATTGTCATTCTGAGCAGGGAGAGTTGTGTTGCTCCTGGGTGGAACCCCAAATTCAGACATCCCAGGAGGGAGCTGTGTCAGGTAAAATACAGACAACTGGGGCAGTTCTTGGTGCTGAAAGCAGGCCGGTTACAGGTGTGATGCAGCAGCCCCGTACCCTAGATCCTTGGTGCGGGCCCAGTTCCCAGCCTCTGCTCCCTGGTGTGTCTATCAGAGTTCCTGCCTTTCCACCCTGCATCCTTGCTTTCATCTCTGAGAGTGAGTGTGTGCTCTGTCAGCGCTTTTTGGGTGGCCCTGCCACGGCTCAGGAGCCAAAAGATTTCTTGCAAGGAGCCCAGGAGACCAGCTCCGAAGACACAGTACCTGGATGAGGCTTCAGCCACCACCAGGATTATTTTGAAAGTCTTATTAGATATCGGTAAGGCTCCAGAAGCTCCATCTTTCCTCCAGCCAGCCCAAGCCCGCTGGAGCTGCTTGCTGAAGGTCACTTTGGATCGAGTCAAGCGCTAGTCACTCAGGAATGTTGTGCAAGGGAAACCGTGAACAGCAGGGCCAGCCACAGGGACACAGAGCGGCCGGAAGCTGCATTGGGTCCACAGCGATGGATTTCTCAGTTCACCGACAGAGCCCCTTCTGAGGCTCCCACGGTCTCTAGCTATGCCAGTGGGCAAAAACTCTGGATTTGGGAATTCTGGGTGTTCTCTGATTATTTGTTCTGTGCCGCTGGGCTTCCAGAGCCCAGCTCTTCCCAATGGGGACTCAGCTCTGCCCCTTGCCCAGGCCAGCGTCCCAAAGCCTCTTAGTTGTTTTTTTTTTAAAATGGAAGTGTAGTTGATTTACAACGTTGTGTTAATTTCTGCTGTACAGCAAACTGACTCCGTTTTACACATATAGACATTCTTTTTAAAATATTCTTTTCCATTATGGCTTGCCCCAGGAGATTGGATATAGTTCCCTGTGCTCTACAGTAGGACCTTGTTGTTTATCCATTCTACCTGTAATAGTTTGCATCTACCAACCCCGAATTCCCAGACCATCCCTCTCCCTTAGCTTTTTTGTTTCTTTTTGGCCACACCCTGCAGCATGCAGAACTTCCCCGACCACTGTGCCCCCTGCAGTGGAAGTGCAGAGTCTTAACCACTGGACCACCAGGGAAGCCCTTCCCTTAGCTTTTAAGAGCAGCTGATCTTCACTCCACTCACCTTCTTTGAACTCAGGCTCGCTGCTGGGAAATGAAGCTGTGGCATGCGTGTGTGTGAGTTGTGAAGTTGGCACTCTTTCTGTAACTGCTTTCCTGTTATTTTCTGTTCCTTTTCAAGTTTATCAAACATTATCGAGCACTTTCTATGGGCTAAGTGTGCTACACTATCTCAGGGAGCGTGGGCTGTAGTCAGGAAACCAGGGCAGGTCCACGTCTGCCAAAGGGCTGGGGCAGCACAAAGGCCCTGCTGCGTGTTCCAAGGAGGAAGACCCCCGGCAGTGAGGTCAGGGCAGGTATCTTGGAGGAAGGAAGGCTCGGCTGGGCCCCGCCTTAGACCTTCAGGTCCATTAGTGGCAGGTCACCGCATCCGATCTCAGCATTGGTTCCAGAAAGCTCAGGATATGGTGGGGCTCTTGGACACAGTCTGCAGCTAGAGCAGGATCTGAGTTCTGAGAGCCACAAGTGTTCCCGCTTCTTGGGGGCGCCGTTAACCAGCATTGTTCACAGCCCGTCTGCTGCCAAAAGGCGGATGGCTTGAGGCTGTTCAGGAGAATTTCTTCTAGAAGTTCCGAGGAGTGCCTTGGACTCAGTATTATGCGACTTGTTTTATCCTGAACATTCCACCAGGCTGTGCATCTTTCAGGAGCAGGGACGGTGTCTTATATAACTGGACTGGCACGTAGTGAGCTCTGATCAGCTGGCCAAGGGGTGAAGTCAGGGCCCAGCTGGGACCCTAGTGTTCCCAGACACAGACTCTCTAGAGGGAAACACAAAGCAACTGGCACCATCTGGAATCTCCTCCTCTCTTCTCCCTCCCCCTGCTGTTCCAGTTTGCATCTCTACCCCGACCCTGGCCACTGAGCTGGGTACCACCTTTGCCCTGGAGACAGAAGCAAGAACGATTTTGTTAACATATTCTTGAGGCACCGGAGGAGACGCTAAACCATCTGATGAGGGTCGTAGAGCCTGAGAGAGGCAGGTCTTGTACCCCAGATGTGGTGCCTTTTGCACAGCATCTGCCCTCACCCCGCTGAAGCAGGGAGGACTCTCTGTGCCCTTGGACATGGGGCCGTCTACTCTCATTGGCACTGCTGTCCTGCTTTTGTATGGGGCTTGCCTGGGCCTGCGACCGGGAGCCAGGGTCTAAGGCACCCCGTCATTTCCTGGGAACAGGAAAAACTGGAGGTGCTCGTCTCCGAAGTGGCCCCGCCTCTTGTGATAAGCAGGAGTGCCTGCTTGTGGGGTGACTCACTCAGAGGTCCCCGTTAGGCACTTGGGAGTCCCTTTCTCCTTTTATGGCAATCCGCAGACAGCAGGGAGAAGCCCCCTCCCTGGACACTCTGGGGGTCTCCTGTGTCCCCGGATGGTGCTGGGGCCGACCGCTTTAATACGCTCTGCACTCGTTGCTAACGTGTGTTCTGTTGTGTCTCCCACCACCTTTCAACAAGCAGCTCATGTCCCCTCCCGTCATGGAACAGGTCACTGGGTAATAAGCCTTCTAGACAGACCAGGATTCCACGTTGCCCCCAAATAGGTCGGACCCCGCATCTTCCCTGCTTCCCTCACTCTCGGGCATCAGGTCTCAGGCCTCAGGGGCGGGAGGTCACCTGGACTCACTTGGCTCTGAGTCAGGGCCGCAGGGCCTGAGCAAACGTTGCCAGGCTTCTGCAGAGGGAGGCGAGTCCCCTGCCTGCCTGGGCTGCCACCACTGGGGCCTGGGATCCCCGTGGGCTTCAGTGGGAGGAAGGGGAGACGCGTCACGGTGCCCCCGCACCCCGAGTTCTGTTAGGGCGAGTGCAGACACGCTGCTGTGAAAATCAGTGAAAGCTCTTCTTTCTGTTGCTGCTGTCTCATGCCCTTGTGGACGCAGAAAGTGACAGGGCCTCTGAAGTTTGCAAAGGCTCTGGTTTCATGCCTCGGCATGTTCTCGGCAGACAGTGCTTGGGGAGTTTCAGGAGGCGAGAGTGGGGCTGGGCAGGGGCGTCGACGTGGGCAAACCCGGGGTTCTCAGGTGGGCACTTGCCTCGGTGGGGAGGGTTCGCTCTGCCTGCATCCGGCGGAGAATAAGAGTCCGTGATGGGAAGCAGCCAAGGTAGTGCTAGTAACGATGAGGATAATGACACCACTGACACGGATGGAGCGCCTGCAACGTGCCCGCTACTGTACAGAGTTCCTGCTGACACGCCTCCCATCCTTGCGGGAGCCCTGTGAATCGGGCACTTTAGCTGCTCCCACCTCACAGGTGAAGAAATGCAAGTGTGGAGGCGTTAAGTAAATTTTCCCGAAGTCTCATCTGCTAACTAGAAACCCTGGCATGCCCACCCCCAACTTCAAGCGCCCTGTGCTCCTTGTCAGGCCGTTCTGGGCCGGATGGGCTGGACTCAACTCCACTGACAACTGTGTGACCTTGGATAGGTGGCTCCATTTTCTCACCTGTACAATGGAGATAATGTGTTTACCTGCTATGGGCATGGTCAGGATGATAAGAGGTGACACAGATAAATGCTTGAAGCGATGCCCAGTGCAGCGTAAGCTCTCCCTGCATTTTAGCCAGTTCACCCCAGGAAGTGCCGGCACACAGCTGACCCTCTGTGCCTCCACTGAGGGTGGGTGCTCCAGCCTGGCTTCTGAGAGCAGCTTCTGAGACAGACTCCCCTTTCCATGGAAGAAGGGCAGACGGTGCCCTTGCTCCTGGGGACCTTCCGAGTGCCCTGGGCTCCTTCCTCCTTGACGCTGACCTTTCCTCTTCTTAGGCTGAGCTTCGGATCACCCAGTTAGACCTGGAGCAGAAACTCAAGTTGAATGAAAATGCCATCGCCAGGCTCCAAGACAACCATAAATCTGTTCTGGTAAGGCTGGCCGGGGTCACCTGCCGGGCTTTGGCGCTGCTGCATGCCCAGCCAGGCCCACCCGGGGTTGTGGGATGCAGGGTGCAGGCCCGGCCCCCATGTCCACGGGCCCCATGGGTTTTATCATTGGGTGAGAACTGTGGGTACAGATAAGGTCGGCCACACTGCAGGGTGGCTTCAACTTGTTATGGGGATTTGCTATGAAATTAGTTCAAGATTCAGAACTGGCAAGTGATTTACTTTTTAATGTTACAGAGTAGAAGCAAGCTAGTCCTGTAATGACAGTGTCCTTATTTGTACATGTGTATATGCTTTTTTGACCGGGAGAAAAGGGTGTGTGTGGGAGTCAAGGGGGGTGGTTAGCCAGAGCTCCAGAAATTATGCATAATCTTGGATCCTTCCATCATAGGAGGGTGTTCTGCATGCAATTCTCACCAGTCCTAAATCCTGGCAGCCAGAAAAGAGAGGTGAGAGCTGCTGGATTAGTGGATGGTACTTGATAAGGCCAGTGGCATGCCAGGCTACTTAGTTTTAGTCTCTCTGGTTTGTGACCACTTTCTATAATAAACCCTATGTAGACCCAAACAGTTCCACAAAGGTTTCTCATTAGTGGCAAGCCAATAACCACAACTCAGAGGAGAATGCAAAACAACTACCCTATGGCAGTCAGTCAGCAGCAGCATCTTTGCATACCAAGAATGATTCTATCCATTCATCCATCCATCCACCTACATATCCACTATCCATCCACCCACCCATCCATCCATCCACCCACTTATCCATCCACCCACCTATCCATCCACCCATCCATCTATCCATCCATCCATCCATCCATGCACCCATCTGTCCATCCATCCTTCCATCCATCACCTACCCATCCACTCACCCGTCCATCCATCCATCCATCCATCCATCCATCCATCCATCCGTCCATCCATCCACCCACCTATCCATCCATCCATCCACCCATCCACCCATCCATCTATCCATCCATCCACCCATTCGTCTGTCCATCCATCCTTCCATCACCTACCCATCCACTCACCCATCCATCCATCCATCCACCCATCCATCACCTACCCATCCACTCACCCATCCATCCATCCATCCATCCACCCACCTGTCCATCCATCCATCCATCCACCCATCTGTCCATCCATCCATCCATCACCTACCCATCCACTCACCCATCCATCCATCCATCCATCCATTCACCCACCTATCCATCCATCCATCCACCCATCCATCTATCCATCCATCCATCCATCCATCCACCCATCCGTCCGTCCATCCATCCATCCATCCATCACCTACCCATCCACTCACCCATCCATCCATCCATCCGTCCATCCATCCATCCATCTGTCCATTCACCCACCTATCCATCCATCCATCCACCCATCCATCTATCCATCCATCCATCCACCCATCCGTCCATCCATCCATCCATCACCTACGCATCCACTCACCCATCCATCCATCCATCCGTCCATCCATCCATCTATCCATATATAATACATGTAACCATTTCAACTTAATTTCTTCCTTCTTGGTGTTTATAACTAACTGGCTGTGGAAGAATGAATACCTATTTCTTACCCATATAGTCTTATGAAAAGAAGAACAATAATTATCCCTTTAAAGTCTTGGAAACCTTCAGAGATTGTTGATTTCCATGCTCAGTGTAATCTGGAGAACCGCATGGAGCATCTTGCCTTTTTCCAGCTCTTTATTTTCCAGACACTTTGATCCCTACTCAGTTCTTCTCTTAACTGCATGGTAACCAGGTGAGGTAGTTACCACAGTGGCCACCATGTAGGAGGTACATGAGGACACAGAGACAACAAGAATCGTCCAGGGTCCCTAGATTGATGGGACAGGAGAGCCTGCGAGTTGCTCCCTTGACCTAAGAATTACTCAGTCTGTTGAAATGGTGGTGCTTTAGTTTCTTTATCTAAGAAATGGGGACTGTAGTAGTACAGTCGTGCCTTGGTGTCCTCAGGGGATTGGTTTTAGGACAACCCCCAATCCCCCCACCACGGATACCAAAATCCACAGATGCTCAAGTCCCTTGTATAAAATGGCCTAGTATTTGCACGGAAACCTACGCATATCCTCCCGTATACTTTAAATCTTCTCTAGATTACTTACAATACCGGATAAAATGTAAATGCTATGTAAATAGTGGCCAGCTTGGCAGAGTCCAGTTTTGCTTTTTGGAACTTTCTGGAATATTTTCCCAAATATTTTCGTTCTGTGGTTGGTTGAATTCGTGGTTGTGGAATCTGCAGATATGGAGGGACATCTGTATTTACCTTCTAGGGTCGCCATGAGAGAATATGTATACCGTGCTCAGAACAGTGCCCGGCCCATGATAAGCACTTACTAAATGTGGCCGGTATTGTATTACTATGTTGTGTAATTAAAAAGTGACCAGGCAGGTGGCAGGACCCCAGGAGAACAGAAAATAGTACCTGGAGGGGCTGCTCAGAGGGCTCTCAGATGGGATGGTCATGGAGGGACGATGGGGGAGATTGGAGGGAGGGTGAGCAAAGGAAAGTGTTTCCAAGAACGTTACATGAAGTTTAACCAGGTAATTTGTGTTGGGGCAACGATCTGGAGTTGGGCATTGTCAGAGGGAGCCGTCAGCACCAGGACCTAAGAACTACCAAAGAGAAGTGGAAACCGTTGAAAACGTGGATTGAAGTTGTAAATATGACATTGACTGAAGGCATTTGTAAAGGATGTGGAAGGATAGAATCCCACATGCACAAGTGCCATCATGCAAATCCTTGCTATTCATCACATGGAATTTGTTTTATATATTTTTGAACGTGGCATTCCATTCTGCATAGGTAGGCTGGTCCTGCGATGCTTACGTGCTGTGGACACCTGCACACACCCTAAACATTTTGTGCCTGGCACAGACACCATAGGGTTAGATGTGCTTTTGGCTCAGATGGACCCGGTGGGCAGTTTAACTGGACATAAATGAAATGCTAAGAAAGCAAATCCATGCTACTGATTTGTACAAAGAAGCCAAATTATTATTTTACCGCAAGAAACATGACTATCAAGTATACTGAATACGCACATTGTCCTGGTTGGTAGACTGATGTCACAAACTTGAAGAGCAGCCCGACTGTCAGAGCTGGACTCAGAAATCAGATAATTCACTCTCTCATCTGATGGATGAGAGACTAAGGGAATGATTGGCAAATAAGTACTTATACCCTGGAGAGTCCTTCTTGTTTCCGGGAACCCAGGATTCAAATGAGAATAAAGGCTTGCTTTTACCATAGGAAATCGCTCCCTGATTTGCGGGTTTCTCGGGTTTGCGTTTCTGCGTGTTGAGCTTTGAGAAGCTTGGACGCCTCGCTAACGGGTTCTTCACCCCCCCCGCCCCTCCCCCCGCCAGGTGTTGGTGTCGGAGGTAAAGGCGGTGGCCAAGGAACAGTTTGGGAATCTCCTTGCTGCCATGAGGAAGGCCCAGGCTGACATGATGCTTTTCTTGGAGGAGAAGGAACAAGCTGCCCTGGGCCAGGCCAATGGCATCAAGACCCACCTGGAGTACAGGAGCGCAGAGATGGAGAAGACCAGGCAGGAACTGGACAGAATCGCTGCCATCGGCAACCCCGTGATTTTCCTGGAGGTATGGGCTGCCGTGCCGCTGACGCCAGGGAGACCTTCGCTCTGCTCGGCCTGTGGCGCACGGGGGAGGGGGACTGCCCGCTGATAAACGGGTGCGCAGGGAGCTGTGAGGGCAGAGAGGAGCTGAGTACAGGGGTACAGGAGGGAGGGCTTTCCAGAGCGGAGAGGCTGGAACCGGGTCGTGGAAGACGCATCCTGTGCCAGCAGCGGCAACGGCATGTGCCGAGGCAGAGAGGTTTGAGACGGCACAGCTGATTTGGGGAACTGAGGCGCTTTCACAGGGATGGGGTGCGGGATGCTGGGTACAGAGTGATGGGAGGCGAGGCTGGCGGGGCCAGGTGGGCATCTGGCTGTAGAAGCTTGCTCTTCATCGTGAAGGCACAGCAGCCCAGGGAGGACTTCAGCTGAGGGGTGATGAGCTCAGGCCTCAGTGTGCTTTATAAACCGCTCCGACAGTGGAGGGATGCTTGCTGGGCCGGGGTGAGACCCGGGTCCTGCTGCCTTTCGGAGAGGGCTGCATGCGCTGGGGGTGACTGAGGACAGACAGCCCAGCAGAGAAGATGAGACCTTGCATTACCATGTGCCATTCATTGTATGTTAAGCCACCTGCCATCAGACATTCCATCCTCCTGGGTCTGTCACTAGAGCGCTGTGTAGTTTTTAGCAAGTCACTTGACCTTTTTGGGTCTCAAATTCCTCATTTATAAACAAGCAGGTCGGAGTGAATGATTTCCAAGGCTCCTTCAGTGCTAATATTCCTACATACAAATAGTTCTTTTATTGCATTTTGGGAAGATTCCCTTCTAGTTAAAGGCAAACATAAATGCTTATTATGAAAAAAAGCCTTGGAAAATATGGAAAAATATAAAGGAATGCGATCATTCATATTTCCATCACCCAAGATAATCATCGTTAGCCTTGTAGTGAGTGAGAGAAAGAGAAGCAGACAGAGACAGACAGACATACCAAAGAATGTCTTTCAGTTCCTTTACTTTTCAATATCAAAACAAAGAAACTATGAAGAAAAATTTGGCTTCCCATGTCATGAGTTTCCTAAAGAGCATATAAATAATTTTTAAAAAGAAATAAAATCTCTTTATTTTTTTCTCCTTTTGTAACTTTAACATAAAAACTTTAATATGTATAAAATATATTTTAGTATAGGCCAACTTATTTTAGTTAAACATAACTTCTTTTTCCACAAATTTTTAGCCAATCGAAATGACATGTATTGTTGTTCCCCAGTGATTCTTTTTTTTAGAAATAGACCATTTTATTTTATTTTATTTTTTATTTTTTCGCTGTGCCGTGCAGTATGAGGGATCTTAGTGCCCCAACCAGGGATCCAGCTCTCGCCCCCTGCCTTGGAAGCATAGAGTCTTAACCACTGGACCGCCAGGGAAGTCCCCCCAGTGATCTAAAATGTTACTTTTATCATATATGGCACTAACTCTACATATGGTGTTAAAATGTTCATTTTTCTCCCTGTCTACTCTCTGGCTTGGCCTCTTTCTTCTCTTCCATTATTAATCTAACCATTCTGGTACAACTGTTTTCATCGCTAAGTTTTCTGCCGTACCCACTCTGTAATTCAGTGCTTCCATTGCATTTGAATTTTGATAATGTGTTACACCTGAAAGCAACCTTTCCTGATCACTGCAGAGTTTTGAAGCATGAGAGGCTTAATGTGATTATCTATGTGAAAACACTTTTCAAACTCTAAAGCACAGACCAAGAATTAGAGAACACTGTGTATTGGATTGAACCGACTAGGAAAATGCAGCAGCAGGCACTCCCGCCTGAGGACTTGTCTGTGAATCTTCCAAGTGCTACACCCCTTCCTCCATCCCTGTTGTGGTTTGTGTTTAAATTAGTTAAAAAAAAAGTACTGATAGAATGAAGGTTGCAGGAATGTTACCGCCATCTGCGCTGTTGGTGTAACACATTTGTTCTTCGATTCCCTGTCTGGGCTGTGTATTGCATCTGCTCGTGGGTGCCTAGTATCTCTTGATTTCTAAAAGTCCACTTTCCCAGTTAAAAAACACGAATGCTTTCTACATTATCAGACACTGAGCTGGACCCATTACACACACTTTCTTTGTGAAGTGCACGTCACCATCAGCCTATTTTACAGATGAGGAAGGTGCCGTATTGAGGAGGACAGCCCTGTTTAAGAAGCACAGAGGCCAGGGCAAGTTCTGCCGTGTGTCCTTTCCTGCAGGAGTACTGCAAGTTCAAGAACATGAAGGACGATGCTTTCCCTAGTGTCTACATTGGACTCAAGGACAAGCTCTCGGGCATCCGCGAGGTCATCATGGACACCACTGCACACCTGATCGAGTTGCTGCAGAATTACAAGGAGAAGCTCCAGGAGTTCTCCAAGGAAGGTGAGAAGCTGTGGCTTGAAGTGTCTCGGAGGGGCTGATGCGGGAGGTGGGAGTTGGGAGGGAGAGCAGAACCAGGGAGCTTCTCATTTTCAGAGCCATCCTCTGGCTAGCCGTGCTACTGATGGACACTTACCTTGATGACTGAGACCAGAGAATGTGAGTCAGTCACATCACGCCCTTGGCCAGCATCTCCGAGACTAGCTTCTTAGGTTGCTGATGCCTGTACTTTCAAGGGAAATCCAAGTCGGGCTGGGGTCTTTCCTCAGCGTGTTTCACTTTAGTGTGGTCCATTGAGCAGGGGTCTCTGACACGTGACTAGTGTCCGGGCCCTTCTTCCCCGAGGAAGCCCAGGGAAGAGGGGCTGGGGGTTCCTGCTTAGGTTCTCCTGCCCACCTGGACAGGTGTGCATTCACAATTCTCTGATTTTCTAGAGGAGTACGACATCGGAACTCAGGTGTGTGCCATCACTGAACACAAACACTGGACCTCAGAACCGGAGCCCAGCACCAGGCAGCAGTTCCTCCTGTGTAAGTCGTGAACAGCTTC
The DNA here is from genome assembly GCF_008692025.1 of Phocoena sinus. NCBI lineage: Eukaryota > Metazoa > Chordata > Mammalia > Artiodactyla > Phocoenidae > Phocoena > Phocoena sinus. Next base: position 2,797,756 of record NC_045782.1, read on the forward strand.
CCTTTCCCTGGGTGTGGGTGTACGCGTGAGGCTTTGGAAGCAAGGATGCCGTCTCACGTAGGTTTCAGGTTCTTGCAACAGCAGGGTCTGTTCCCAAATGGTACATTTAAAAAAGTTTAATTTAAGAAAAATTTGAACTTTTCATTTTGAAACAGTTTCCAACTTACTAAAACATTGCAAAAAGAGGACCAAGAATTCTTGTATACCTTTCATCCGGTTTTTCCAAACATTAACACTTTACGTTACAACGGTCCACTGATCCAAACTGGAAAATGAACTTACTGCAAGTCTATTAACTAATCTGTGGAATTTATTCAGGTTTCACGAGGTATTCCTCCCAATGTCCTTTTTTCTGGCTGCAAGTCCGGTCCAAGGTCACAGATGTTTCTTTGTCTCCAGTCTGGGTCCAGTCCCTTTGTCCTTCTGTGTCCTTCATGACCTTGGCCCTTTCAAAGATCCTGGCTAGTTCCCAAATGGCTCCCTGTTAAGTCTGACTTGGCCAGAACTGCAAAACCCATTGTCCCGTCATGATGTGGGAGTGTCCTGGGCTGTCAGCATTTTTGAAAACACGTTATTCCCAATCAATACTTCCTTATGGTTAACAAGGCAGGGAGGTTTCATCTCCCAGGAGAGGAAGGGCTGCATCTGGGTAGTCGAGGCTCACTTTTAGGACATGCAGCTGCTTCATCTCTTTGGAACGTGCTGTTGAACCCTGCTTCTGCTTGCTTTCTGGGGCTGAGCGCTGGCTGACCAACTCCTGAACCCCTTTTGCTCTGGTCGTGACGTGGAGCCTCGGATTCGATGACTGTCTCCTGTTCTTTCCACAGCTCCTCATTTTCCCCAGGACCTCTCGGTTTCCACACAGTTTCCTTGATTGATTCTTTCCTGCTTCCTGACACCAGCACGTCTATGTTTTTTTTTTTTAATAAATTTATTTATTTATTAATTATCTATTTTTGGCTGCATCGGGTCTTCGTTGCTGTGCGCGGGCTTTCTCTAGTTGCGGCGAGCAGGGGCTACTCTATGTCGTGGTGCGCGGGCTTCTCATTGCGGTGGCTTCTCTTGTTGCAGAGTGCGGGCTCTAGGTGTGCAGCTTCAGTAGTTGTGGCGCGTGGGCTCAGTAGTTGTGGCACATGGGCTTCAGTAGTTGTGGCTCACGGGCTCTAGAGCTCAGGCTCAGTAGTTGTGGCACATGGGCTTAGTTGCTCCGCGGCATGTGGGATCTTCCCGGACCAGGGCTTGAACCCGTGTCCCCTGCATTGGCAGGCAGATTCTTAACCACTGCGCCACTAGGGAAGCCCCACATGTATGTTTTACTAACAGATATAGTTAATAACAAGAAGCCAGATACCTTTTGTGCTTAACATTAAAATAAAAGTGAACCACATCCTATTATAATCTGTTTTCTGTTGCATGAAAGTCATCTCTTTTCATGCATGACATTAACTTTTGCTCCTAGAGTATTGCTGTGACCTTTTAGCTTTTTATGGACTCAGATCATTTCACCTGTCCAAGTTCTGTCAAATTGCCAACTTGACTGACCAGTGGGAGCCACTTGTAAGCTGGCCTCTGTGACCTTTAAGCCTTGACCTTCTGCCCTTGAGATTCTGAAAAGTATTGCTGCTTTCTGGCACTAACAGAATGTTCCAGACCCATTCTGGTTTTCTTGTCCCAAGGCATAGAATCACCTACCCTGTAAGGAGCCCTGGGTCGCCCTAGACGAGAAGAGTACTAATGCACTCATTCATTTGGCACGTGTATACTGAGCATCTTCTCAGAGCTAGAACCCCAGGATAGAGTCCCGCATAAAATGTGGAGCTGATAGAATAAAAGGAGAACATTCATGAAACAAACACACGGATAAATAATTACACATTGTGATGAGTACCAGGAAGTTATAAAGCCAGGGTTCTCCGAGAGACATTGAGGCAGGCATGGAGACCTCTTTGAGGACAGACTCACAACCGCAATCCGAACGGATCAGTCGGGATCTCCCTAACTCAGGTCAGGGCGAGGACCCCACCGTGGAGGGAACGGTCTGTGCCGAAGCCGCCCGAGCGGGTTCAGCGTTGGGTGGGTCTGAGGTCAGGGTGCTGGAGTGTGGAGGTCAAGGGGGAGAGGGTAGGAGACGAGGTTGCTGACGCAGGCAAGCGCCAGTCACACAGGGCTGGGTGGCCAGGGAGGCGGGTCACCGCTTTTTCCTAAGGGCAGGGGCGCCATCAGGGGCTGTAAGCTGGGGCGACGCGATTCACCTTAGCTGGCTCCCTGAAGCGAGCTCCTGTCCGGGAGAAGGTCTGGGCGGGGGAGGCGGGAGAGAGCACCCCGACCAGCGTGGGGCTACTGCACGCTCTGGGGGAGATTTGGGGGTGGCTTAGATGGGGGTGAAGCAGGGCACTGAGAGGACTCAGGGCTGCCTGTGTGTGTGGTGGGACAAGATGTGGGAGGATGAGGGAAAAGAAATGGAGTGTGACTTGGGCACCTGGGTGCGTGGAGGTGTTGTTTTCTGGGACCAGGAAGAGAATGTGTGGGGCGGGGGACTGCTTGAGGGTTCCTCTGCTAAATATTGGCCAGATATTTTAACAAATGAGTGAATCAGATGTGGGTGTATGAGTGCCTGTCTGCCCCAAACCCTTGCCGACACTGGGTAGAAAAGTGCCTGGATTTCAGGACGTATTTGTTGAATGAATGAAAGCATGAGCCCATCCGTAGGTTTTACTTCTTGATTCAGTGCAGCAAATAATATAGTAAATTCCAAGCAATTTGAGCTTCAGGAAGGAAGGAGGTGGGTTGACTTGTCAAAAGGGGTCTGGGACCACTTACGACCTGCATGGGCGAGGTGCCCCCCCCGCAAGCAGTTCTCCGTGACACTGCCCTGGCGTCCCACAGTTTAACTCGGTTCTGGCACTGTCTGGAGATGGCGTCAGATCCCACAGGATGGCTCCCACTTCAGATGCCAGTCGCCAAGTATTGGGTCCCCAGGTGACGCACAACTTCTGTCCGACTTGGCTACAAATCAGAGGTTCCCAGGACCCCCCCGCCCCAGCCTTGGACTCGAGCATTTGCTAGAACAGCTCACAGAAGTCAGGGAGACACTTATATTCACCAGTTTATTAAAGGATGTGGTAAAGGACACAGATGAGCAGCCAGATGGAGAGAGAGAGGCACGGGGCAAGGCTGGGGAGGGTCCCGATTTCAGGAGCTTCTGTCCCCATGGAGATGGGGTGCATCGCCTTCTGGTGTGGATGTTTGCCAACCTGGAAGCACTCAGAACCCTGCACTATTGAGATTTTATGGAGGCTTCATCTCATAGGCATGATGGCCCACTAACTCCATTTCCAGCCCCTCTCACTTCTCATGAGAATAGGAGTTAGGGCTGCAAGTTCCAAGCTTCTAGTCATGACTTGGTCTCTCTGGTGACCAGCCAGCCCCCTCCAGGAGCCCACCCAGAGTTGCCTCGTCAGAACAAAAGAGACATGTATAACCTGGGAAATTACAAGGGTTTCAGTAGCTCTGTGTCGGGAACAGGGGCCAAAGACCAAATATTAGAACAACAGATGGTCCTAGTGCTCTTATCACTCAGGAGATCACAGGGAGCTTTGTGCCGGCAAACGGGAACCAGAGACCAAATATATATTTATTATAAATCACAATATCACACTTGCGTTCTGTTTTCTGGTTTTTACCCACCTCTTTTCTGGGAAGGAACAGGGGTCTGGGAGACGGATGTCTTTTCGTCCTTTGGAGGCTCGCTAGGTTTGAAGTGTTGGGTCTGAATCAGCTGTCGGTCCCTGACTTTCTGTGTCCCCTCAGATGCCTGTGACGTTGCCTTCGACCCCGACACGGCACACAGGTACCTCCGGCTGCAGGAGGACAACCGCAAGGTCACCAACACCACGCCCTGGGCGCACCCGTACCCGGGCCTCCCCAGCAGGTTCACACACTGGCGGCAGGTGCTGGCCCAGCAGAGCCTCTACCTGCATAGGTACTACTTCGAGGTGGAGCTCTCCGGGGCGGGCATCTACGTGGGCCTGACGTGCCAGGGCATCGACCGCAAGGGCGAGGAACGCAATGGTTGCATTTCCGGAAACGACTTCTCCTGGAGCCTCCAGTGGGATGGCAAGGGGTTCAGGGCCTGGCACAGTGACACGGAGACCCCACTCAGGGCCCGCCCTTATCAGAGGCTGGGAGTCTATGTGGACTTCCCTGGAGGCGTCCTCTCCTTCTACGGCATTGAGCCGGAGGCCATGACGCTGGTGCACCGTTTCGACTGTAAGTTTTCGGAGCCCGTCTACCCAGCCTTCTGGCTTTCCAAGAAGGACAACGCCATCCGGATTGCGGATCTGGGAGAGGAACCCGAGAAGCCGGCACCGACCCCGGTGGAGCCTGCTCCCTAGATGCCGGGGTCCAGAGCCCAGACCTGTGCTAACACACAGACGGGGCGGCAGCTTGCGTTTTAAGGCTGACTGGGGGGCAGAATCCCCGCCAGCGGTTGCTGGCTTTAGAAATCACGTGGGTCACGGGATGAGGGGAAGGGTCTCTGGCCGCCGCCTTGGGCTCCATGCATCGCTGTTCACCACGTTTGCAATAATCCTCAGGCCCTAAGTCCCCCTCGCCATCTTCTCGTGATGTCCTGTCTGCTCGGGTGAACAGCACATGGTGCCCAGAGGTGGTCACCAGGAATCCTCAGAACCGTCAGAAAGACTGCAGAGGAATCAGAATAAATCGCTAACTTTATCTCGCTTCCCCCGCGTCCCCGGCACTGTCCTGAGCTCCTCCCTTGCGTCAGCCCTCGTGGCTCTCATGGCAGCCCCGTGGGGTAGCTGCTCACACCGTCCCCATTTTGCAGGTGGGGAAGCTGTGGTCCGGTGGGGGTCAGTGAACTTGCTCGGGGTCACCGTGGTCACGTGGTGAGTGAGTGGCCGAGCCGGGATTCAGACCTGGGAGGGCTGACGTTGAACTTCTAACCCCGACCCCACGCTGCCTTGCTCCTTAGACGGCGGGTGTTGTGTGCACGGGAATAAACCACATCATGAACTGCGTTCATAGGAGTAGAGCGTCTTACGGCCTCCGTCGCTTTGCACCCGCACGTCTGACCGGGCCTTGCAGCTCTGCCGTGATGGAGAGCTCACTACCTCACCTGGAAGCTCACCTGGTTTGGGGACAGTGAGGATTGCAGGAATGTCTTAGTGGGGTCCGAGTCCTATAGTCCCTGTGACCTCAGGCGACGGGGCTCCTTCCTCTCTCCTGGAGCCACCCGGACGGTGTGGATGCGTCTGATTCCTCATTCAAGGGCAGTTCTCCACGTGTTCGGGGGCAGCTCTCACACTGTCCCGCCCGGGAATTATTCTTGGCTTCTCACTCTATCTCCCACTTTCCTTTGTGGTTTCCGGACCTTCTACTCCTCTGATCACATCCCCCTCCTTTCTTCAGACACGCTCCCTAAGCGCAATGACAAACTGTATTTAAATGGGTTTCTGAGGATATAACCTGAGGCTCCTTTCGGGATTCCCTGGAAATACAACTTCTGGGTCTTTTCCGTGACCTGTGTCAAGTCAAGCCCCTTCCTCTTTGGCCAGTCTGACGGTCCTGTGTCAAGAGTACTTTACTCCAGCGTCACTTGACTCGTTTCCAGAGACCCTGCCCTACATTTGAATTCTAGGATTTATATAGTATAGGATTTGAATTTTTTAATTGACTTTAAAAGCTTTGAATTTTATTGACCTTGAAAATATTTAAAAAAGTTTTTATTGGTGTATAGTTGATTTACAATGTTGTATTAGTTTCCGCTGTACGGCAAAGTGAATCAGTTATACATGCACATATATCCACTCTTTTTTAGATTCTTTTCCCATATAGGCCATTACAGAGTATTGAGTAGAGTTCCCTGGGCTATACTGTGTATCCTTAGAAATTTTTAAATTTGCATTTTAAATGTCATCACATCATTGCTGCTTGCGGAGACAGTTTTATTCATGACTCTATGCCCAGTGTAATAGCTCTCCTTCCTAGCCTGGTGTCACCTACAGAATTGGTAACCTTTTCTTCTTAAATCTTACTCTTGTTGATATACATATTGATTAGGTTGATACCTATATTGATTGGAATCTTGCAGTCCTCAGCCAATATCTTTTGGGTTTAGTTATTCAATGAGTCATGCATCAGTAGAATTGTTTGCTAATGTAGCCCACCTTACGGCCCCTTTATCCACTGCACACCATGAAGGACTTTTCAGTGGCAGAGATCAGGATATACTATGTCAGCATTTCCTCTCTAATGATGCCCTCTAGGGGGAAAGTGAGATCAGCTTGGCCGGGTTGTTGATTACTCCTTACTTTCTTCTCCAAATGGTCACATAATATTTGACAAACCATTTTAGAATTCTGGTGTAAGTTCACACCTCATCTGCTGTTTCCAGAATCTACCTTTTTTTTCTTTTAAAAAATCAAGACAACGTTGCCTGTCTTCATCCTCCACCATTCTTCCTAATTTCTCAAAATTTACTGCCTGGATTTCAGTCACGTTGGTAAACTGTGCCAGTGTCGTGAGATGTAATTTGTTTAGGCCACACTCAGACTCATAAAAGGAACCCTTTGGGTGTCTCCTTACCTGTTTTGAACTTCAGTTCCTCTTTTTGTCCACTCATTTTTGGTTTTAAGACCTTTCTTCTCGAGATAGAAGATCAAAGCAAAATTAAGCATTAGCATTGCCTTAAGCGATGGGCATATCTTTTTTCCTCCCCTGGGTCCAAAAACTGAAAATCGCCTAAAACAAAATAAAAAATTAAAAAAGATAACAAAGGCCAATTTTACGCCCTCTGTCATTTTCCCCAAGCTGTGTCAGTGTGTGCCACTCTTCTGTATGTCCCACAGAAGCCTCCACGGCCTTTGGCAACTCCCTAAGCATAGACAGGGACGTATAAATAGCAGATGCAGCTGATCCGACATTCCAGAGGTTCTGGATCCTCTTTCCTCTTCACACCCACCGCTGGCTGCCGCATTCCTTCACTGAAGTTTTGCTGAGGCCCTCGGGTTTCCTCTAAAAAGCTTAGGTTTGGGGACTTCCCTGGCGGTCCAGTGGTTCAGACTCCACGCTTCCACTGCGGGGTCGGGGGGCTCTGGTTTGATCCCTGGCAGGGAGCTAGGATCTTGCCTGCCTTGCGACGCCAGCAAAAAATAAAAATTAAAAAAATTTTTAAAGCTTAGGTTTTTAAAGTTAATGATGAGTAGGGAGGGCTTTGGCATTTTGAGGACCATTCCCCATTTCTTACCTCATTTAATCTTTGCAGCCCTGTGAGATAGGTAGTATTTTTCCTGTTCTATGGAATGAAAATGAAAAGGTTGGTGGCTCAGAGAGGCAAAACTTGGTCAAGAACGCTCAGTAGGACGTTTTGAAAAAAACGTTTGTGTTTATTTCTAAAACGAGGTTACGTTCACAGGTTCTGAGACATGAACATCAGTGGTTCTCAGAGTGTGGCTTCCTGACCAGCAGCATCGGCACCACCTGGGAACCTATTAGAAAAGCAAATTCTCGGGCGTCAGCCAGACCCGCTGAATCAGAAGCTCTGGGGCAGTGTTTTAACAAGGCCTCTGGGGGTTCTGATGCAGACTTGGGTTTGAGAACTTCTGTCTGCCCCATCTACTCTCTTGAATCTGTTCCACCCTTCATACCAATAGCAAGTGGCCGTGAGTTTCCGAACAAGCAGGAAGTCACCCGATCTCCTTGAGGACCTGGCCGTGTCAGCCAGGTGAGAATTTTTCTGTGCTCTCGTGTTTCTCCCCCTCCCGGAGAGGGAGACATTTCTAGCCAATGCCCTCGTTCCCCACCTGCTTCTCTTTTTTTTTTTTTTGGCGGTACGCGGGCCTCTCACTGTTGTGGCCTCTCCTATTGCGGAGCACAGGCTCCGGACGCGCAGGCTCAGCGGCCATGGCTCACGGGGCCCAGCCGCTCCGCGGCACGTGGGATCTTCCCGGACCGGGGCGTGAACCCGTGTCCCCTTCATCGGCAGACGGACTCTCAACCACTGTGCCACCAGGGAAGCCCCCCACCTGCTTCTCTTTAAACCAAAGGGCAAATGGCAACTGGAAACTCCACGATTTCTCAGGAACGAAGACTTGTCTCAGTTAACTTTGCCAACAAGTGTGACACCACCAAACACGATGGTTTTCCCATCTTTCCTCTTGAGAACGATCCTAGTACAGCTTTTCCCATGTGATCAAGTGCCTTTGCAAACACATCACCCGCCTGTGAGCGAGGTGGACTCACGACCTCCATCTACAGAGGTGGGCAGCCGAGGGTGGCAAGTGAGTCGCGGGGTGGAGGTATGGTTGCTGCTCCGTAGCCGAGACCCTCCTGCTCTGCATTCTGAGCCCTTCCCTGATTTCCCGCCATCTGACCCAGGTCAGGTGCTGGGTGGGAACCAGCAGAACCTCAGGTGCACGTCGTTGGGCAGGACAGCGGAGCCGATGGGGGTACAGCAGCCATGCCTTCCGGGGCTCGCTACGCCATGCAGGGGGCGGGCAGAGGAGGTGAAGATTTGGGGCGGTGTAGGCTTTAATCAGAATCATGAACAAAACAGAATGCAAAGGGCAGAAGGCAGCTCGGGGACTGCATGGAGCCTGCAGGCTGCTGGTAGCCTGGATATTCGAGAAATCTCCAGATGTACGTCTCAGCACCAAAGCTTTCCTCTGAGAAGTGTTTTCCCCTCCTGGGTCTTACTCCAGCGAGACCTGTTTGCCCGCCTACCTCTTTGGGTACCACCGGCGCCACTTCCCCACCACTGGCTTACCCGTCAGGCCGTCGCATCCCGCCATCCGCCAAGGTCACATTCTAAACTCTAACACCCGATCTCAAATGGCTCCAGTGTCCCTGCCTGAGCCGGCTGACATGCCGTGTGTGCACGTGTGTGTGCTCACACCTGTGTATGTGGGATGCGGCGGCAGCAGAAGTAACCACCAGACTTAGTTACACTAACGAATGTAAGCCTCACCCTGCAGGGCACTGGTGATCACACATCTTCTACAGAGGAGGAGAGATGGGGGCCCAGAGGGGCCGAGGGGCTTGCCCAAGGCCACAGCCCTAGTAAGAAAGCAGCAGGATTCCAGCCAATCTCTGACTCCAAGGCTGAGTTGGATTGCAAAACTGCTCCCTTGAAGTATGTCAGCTTCACAGATGAAAATCCTCATTTATTTGGACCTTTAGGAACAAGCTATTGTATTTTCAGCTTGTAGCATTTCTGGGGGTAATGTGCCCCCTTATACACTCAGGTGCTTTGGACCTCCCTCCTCTGTCTGGCCTTCCTGGTGGGTGAGATGCTAATCCACTCTGGCCTTTTCTCCAGGCATCTGTCAGATAGAGGAGCCCGAGCTGTTAGCACTGACCTCCTTCCCGGCCTGGTTCCTGTCCCCACCCCCACTCTTTACAAGACCTTCACGGCCAACCAGCCCAGCGATGACTCACGCTGCCTTTCTCTATCAGTGCCCGGTCGCCAGACACGGGCGCTAGACATGCTCACGGTATTGCCAACCTTTTGGTTTAATCCGGGGTAGTAATAACAACACCAAGAGCAGAGGCAACTGGCCTCACACATTTGATCCGATGGTAGAAGGTAGCGTAATTTCCATCATCTGCCTTCATCTCCTCCTTCCTCATCATCAGTAAGATGGAGAAACTGAGGCTCAGAGAAGCCAGGCAGGGAACTCATGATCATCCAGCTCCGTGGTACCAGAATCAGTGTGTGAACCTGGTCCCACCTGAAGTAGAGTTGTCTCAGTGTGTCCTCAAAACTCTTTTCTGGGTTGTCCTACGTTTGCAAGGGCATTTTGGCTGCGGTGCTGAGCTGAGGGGCTATGGTTACGTAGTAGTCTTTTACAGTCATTTTTCCTAATTTAGCAGTATAGCTTTATTAGTTATTTTGAAAAATTTCAAACCTGTGAAAAGCTGAAAGAATAGAATGATGAACACTCATATGCTCTTCACCCACCTCACCAATTAGCAGTTTGTTGCATTTGTGCTCTCTTTCTCTCTGTGTATACACATATACACACTGAATATGTGTGTTGTGTGTATGTGTGTGTGTGCGCGTATTTTTCTCAGACCTTTTGAAAATTATTTGGAGACACTTCATTCTGAGTATGTCAGCATTTAGGAGTGATTTTCAAGCTGTTTTCTGTGGACTCTGGGTTCTCTGGGGCTGCTGCCAATTTAAATTTTGTGGAGTCTGAAGCTGGTGTAAGACAATGTCTGTCATCTTTGGCCTCAGGTGTAAAGGTTTTGTCTTCAGAATAGCCCCGTGGCTCTCAACAGCTGCCCTGCTAACAAGTCAACTTTTGAACTTATAAATTTGTACTAATAGACGATCACTATGTCTATGTTGCATGTTGGGTTTTTACAGAAGATATAATTTGCAAACAGCCTTTTGTTACTAAAAAGTTTTGGAAATCTCAGTGAGCCCCTGGTCTCCTTCTGGGTCATCACTGACCATCTTTCGGGGGCCCCGAGGGCCGTGTGTGCTCACATGTTTGGCTGGAATGGCCCAAGTCACCACTTCTGAGTGGATCACAAGCCAGTGCTAAATGGTAATGATCTCATGAAACAGGTAAGTCACTGTCATGTCATTTTTCTTTTAAAAGCTCCACACATACTGTTTCTTCCCATGCATCTCAACGTCTGTACATACGCACGTATAAACATCATAGTGGACATTGATTATGTGGCTGCCCAGAATAATGATCCCAATGATAATAATACTGATGACAGTAGGACGATAGTTAGCATTTATTGGGGGCCGAATATGTACCAGGCAGTCTTCTAAGTGCTTTGCATATAATACCCCATTTCATCCTCACAATGCCTCTGAAGTAGGAACTACTGTTGTTTCCATTTTACAGATGAGGAGACTGAAGCATAAAGGGTTAAGTAATGTGCCCGTGTTCACAGAGCTAGTGAGCAGCTGGGCTGGGGTCCAAACCCAGGAATTTGACCCCAGACCCCACACTCCGCTCAGCTGTGCTTCCTCCCAGATACCTGGGTTGGTGTGTGATTGAGGCTGGAAGTCCCCAAATATATTCTCAGGCCCACAGACATTTTTTTCCACTAGGGAGTTTTCCCTGCAGAGGTTTCTGGTTAACCTTCTGAAGCAGTTAAGTAACAAATATATATTAAACATTTGTGTTTTCACTTTGATGATGAGTTAAGAAGATGACTATAAACATATTCAAGATGGTTCTAACCAAACAGCCATACACAGACGTTTCCATCTAATTTCATATTCACAAATATTTAAAAGTCACTCGCGAACAGCAACAATGGAAACTCAACACCAGGCTCCACAATGGTTTTTTTTCCCCTTTGAAAGGGGTCCGTACATTATTTAAATTTGACTACCTCTCTTCCTGTTGTTCTAGAAATGACATGACCAGCTCTTTCAGAATATACAGCAACTGCCTCCGCCTGAGCAGCGCCAGGCTTAGGAGATTTACGGTAAAGGCATGTTTCCTAGGAGGTCGGTACGGAAAGCCAGACTCAACGGCAGTTTCTGGGGGGAGCAGCTTTCTGCCCATTGCAGCAGTTTTCTTTTTCTTTGGGAGATGTTCACATTTGAAAAGGCTCAATTGGGATATTTATCAGCCTCTCCTGTTCCTCTGGGGTTTGGTGCAGTTGACAACCGGCAAGGATAAAATGAGCTGGTCATCTCGGGACCATGGAAAACATGGCATCGAGGCTCAAAAATGCCCCTTATTTTCGATGTGAGAACGGGAACAATTCTGTCCCCGTGTGCCAGAAGTGTGAGACGTGTGTCCTGGCCTGGAACATCTTCTCCACCAAAGAGTGGTTCCGAAGGGTGGGCAGGATATCCCAGAGGAGGTTTCTGGTCAGCATCCTGCAGCAGCTGGATAGCTTGTATTTGTTACAGTATTTTCAAAATATCCTTCAGACCACGCAGGGGAAGGATTTTGTCTACCACAGGTCCCGGGTCAACCTCAGCAAGAAGGAGGGGAAAATCAAGTCCTCCTTGAACCAAATGCTGGACAAGATGGTGGAACAGAAGATGAGGGAGATTTTGTACTGGTTTGGGAACAGCAGCTACCGGACGAAGGCGAATTACACACTCTTGCTGCTGCAGATGTGCGACCCCGAGTTACTGCTCACTGCTGTTGATGTCATCAGAGTCCTGTTTCTGAGAGGGCGGAACGATGCCTCAGGTGAGCGAGGCCACAGGTAGAGACCTAAGGGTCCCCAGAGACCAGGAGGCCAGACTTCAGGAGCTCGTCAAGGAACGGGAGGTGTGGACAAGCTTAGGTAGATGGGGATCTTCCGGATTGCAGAACAGAGCGCTTTGTCTTGACACCCAATCCTGTTGACCGAAGGAGAAGCTGCTGAATGTGACTTCCTTCTAGAAAATTCTAAAAGGACAAATGCAGAAGGAACTTTCAACTGTCAGGCTTTTCAAAGGGATTTCTGCCTCCCTTAGGCCCAGAAGTGGCGGGTCTGCGCCTCTGCCGCTGAATGCTGGGGCGGTTCCTGCTTTAGCGGGTTAGGGGTTGAAGCGGGTTTGAGAAGGTGGTAAGGGGGGGTGCTACTGAGTTGTCTTGCCCTTCAGTTTGCACTGCACGGAAACTAGGCCAAGAGGTCAGAACCTAGGGCTTTCCTTCATTCATCCCACTGTATTCCTTGCTTGCACATAAAATCCAACCTCGACTTGGAGTTTATCCAAGGCGGGAGGTAGTGGAGGGGCCACATAAGGCTGGGGTAGGCGTTCTCAATCGTTGCTTGTATCAGAATCACTGGGAGGGCTTATTAAAACCCAGGTGGCCGGGGTCCTCCCCGAAAGGTCCTGACCCAGCAGGTGCGATGTGGGCCACGAGTCTGCATTTCTAAAAAGTTCCCAGGGGATGCTGCTGCTGGTCTGGTGACCTCACTTTGAGAGCCAGTGGTCTAGGGTGTCGGTGACAAGGTCTTGGACATGTTTGGCCAGCTGGACTGGGCCAGCAAAAGCAACCAGAAAGGAGGCGAGGGACTGGGGGTTGCAGGGGGTCCAGTACGAGAAGCAGAGGATTAGCAGACTGGGACAAGGCTGGGAGAGGGCGTCAGATGGAGGGATTCAGAGGTTGAGCTCTTGAGGGCGGGGAATTCCTGCTGTCCACGAGACCTGGTTTGTGGTCCTGTTTGCAGACTCATAGAATCCCGGGAAAGTTTAAAGCTACGTGACCTTGGGGGCAGTTAGATCCCGTTATATGCCCTTGATTTCTTTGGTGTGTCCACAAAGTAAAAGAATAATCATCTGGAATGAAAAAGTGGTGGAGAAAGTCAGAGGATCCCATAAGTTAGATTAGAGATTGATCAGTCCAACTCCTTCATTGTATAGGTAAGGAAGTCGAAGTTCAGGGATCCTGAGTGATTCGGCCGTGGTCACCCAGTCGGGGGGTTGAAAACCAGGCCCCCCATCCTGATCATCTCCCATGGGCAATGCTGGCCCCCGGACAGGGGCGGCAGGCTTGAGTAGCCTCATCTGTACACACAGGTCCTCACCCACCACAGGAATCAGCTCCTTGTATTAAACGTTGTGTAAGTCCAGTTACGGGTTGTGGCAATCTTCCCCTTTTCCTAGGGGAGCTTCTCTCTTAAAAATTGAATTTTCTAGGACTTCCCTGGTCGTCCAGTGGTTAAGACTCTGTGCTTCTCCTGCAGGGGGGCATGGGTTCGATCCCTGTTGGGGGAAGTTCTGCATGCTGCGCGGTGCGGCCAAAAAGAAAGAAAAAAAATTAAATTTTCTAATTTGACTCAAGGGCATTTATTCATATCATTGAAGAACATGGCGAAAAAGCTTCAGAAAAGCAGTCCCTCTTCCAGCTCCTCGCTCGCTCTCTTCCTCTTTCCCTCCCTCTCTCCCTCTCATTCTCTCTCTGTCCTCGTGTATATAGAGCCCTGATGAAGTTTGCAGTGCAGGTGGGCTGGCAAAGGCTAACAGAGGCTCTCTGTGATTTTTCTGTAGAAACTCAGAGGCCCCAAATAAAAACAGACATAACTGGCCTGGTCCGTTTTGTGTCGATTAAAAAGAAGCCAGTAGAAATAACACCATCTCTCTCTACCACTTCCTCTCCACACACCTGTACTAAAGAGCCGCTCATCTTGGCCTTTTGTTTTTCAGGGAACGACCCAGACTCCAAGGATGTGTTTTTCGGCCCTGAGAAAGGCCACACGCCCCCGTGCAAGACCTCACAAGTCTGCTGGGCAGCCAGACCCGGGCACACATCCTTCCCGTTCTCCAAAACTACAAGAAAAGCAAGCTTGCACGAAAATGTGTCGTGGGGAGCAGCCACTACTGGTAAGTCTGCTGGTAGGAAGAAAGCCGATGGGGAGGGAGTCCCGTGGAGATGGAGGGGCTGGTAGGGCAGCCGTATCTGGGGAGGACAGAGTTGGGCAACTAACATTCACTTGTCACCTACGAAGTGGGTTGGGCTCTGTGATATTTATTCCCTCATTTAATCCCACATCTGGTAAGGGGAGAAACAAGGATTAAAATCAGTCAGTGTGGGACTTCCCTGGCAGTCCAGCGGTTAAGACTCTGCGCTTCCCCTGCAGGGGGTACGGGTTCGATCCCTGGTCGGGAGCTAAGATCCCACATGCTGTGGGGCGTGGCCAAAAGATAAAATAAAATCAGTCAGTGTGACCTTAAGTCCCCTTTTGCCCCAGGCCGGAATCTCTCCGTCTAGCCCCTGACCTCTGGTGTGGGGGGATATGGGGAGGGGCACCTCCAGAATCCAACCCACCAGGAGCTATTTTTGCGGCATTGGATTCAGTCTTGAGGTGGAAACAAAAGCAGTGGGGAATTGGGCCCTGACCTTAGGGCCGTCCTCACTTGGGTTTTGAAGCAAGACATATACACGGAAAAATTACGGGAAACACAAAACATAGATTCAGAAACGCTTTTTATACAGAAATTTTCAAGTTTCAAAAGTAGGTAGAACAGTGTAATCATTACCCACATAACCGTCATCCAGCCTCAATAATTATCACCGCCATACCAATCTTATTTCCTCCAACCCCCTCTTTTGAAATTGAGACTTTTTCTTGTTGGGCTCATTTAGAGGAAACTCCAGACACCATGCCATCTCACCAGCAGGGCAGTTTGGATGCCACAGACATCGACTTGAGCTGGGAACGTTGAAAACTGCTGGTGCGTTTGGTTGGGGAAGCTCTGTTTTCATTTTGGCGGAAGAAATGACCAAACCCCGGTGGCCTCAGGGTAGACCCTGGTGAGCTCTGTTTTGGGGAAAGCTTTTGGCAAGGACTTGCTCTTGGCCCGGAGTCACCCCAAAGACGCCCCAACCATGCCCCCTTCTCCGGCTTTCCTCTAGAAGGACAGTGGAAGAGTTCACTCCAGTATATTTCCGAGATGAATAGGCTGTCTTCTGAAAAAGCAAGCGTGTCCAAAGCAGGCTCGGCCCCCGCCGCCGATGCGCTGGTGGATCTGGAGGCCATCAGAGAGCTGCCTTCTGGGGTCAGCACATACCGCGACTTCATCCGTCACCTGCCGGTCCATCTCTCCAAGTATATCCTCGGTACGCGGGGCCTGTTGGGGGATTTCTCAAGACTCGCCCCCCCACCCCCACCCCCGCCCGCCACCATCGCAGCGCAGTTGGGAGGTCCCCAGGTCCACCTCTTGTCTTCCAGGTATGCTGGATAAGAACAGCCTGAACAGGTGTGTGTTCGTGAGCCAGCACTGGGCAGTGCTGGCACAGCAGGTCAGGACCGACCTGTCCATGCACTCTTTCATCCAGCACCAGATCACCTTACTGCAGGTACTTTCTTTGGGAGGGGACAGCTGTAGACCAGCCTCATGTCTGCACCAGCCTTTCCATCTGCGGTAGACCCTGAGCTGGCCTCCTGCTGCTTCCTCAACTGCCTTTTTGTCCGGACTCCCGATATCCCCATTTACTCTCCCCTTGTTGGTGCATCTAGCAGGGATGACACGTATAGAAGCCTCTTGGGAAGACAGGGGCAGAGCCTTTCCAGAGCCTCACAGAGCAGGGAGCTTTCCCCAGGGAGCCACACTGCAGCTTGTGCAATGTAAGAAAGCCTCATGCACGCAGATGTTCACGGAGTCACAGAGTATTTTTTTAGGTGAAAATGCAGTTTTCCCTGGAGAGTAACCATCTCTGGTATTCATACTTCTGTTTCTTGCCAGAAGCCTGACCCTAAATCATGGGTTCCTGGTAGCTTGGATTTTTCCCAGCAGAGGGAGAGGAGGCCTTGAGCCAGGGGACATGCTGGAAGCTGGGAACCGCCCACCATCCTCGCTGGTCCCTCTCCGGATGTTTGGCGGGCGTTACCCTCCTTCAGCCGGTCTACACGCACCGCTGGCCTAGCTGGCCAGGCCCAGGCCTTCCTTGCCCAGAACTTACCCATCTTTCAGATCCTGCCAAACACTAGTTTTCCCCCTCCTCTTGGAGTGTGAGAACTAAGAGTAGCCATTTTTGGTTCTTTTCCCCCAGGGGTCCTACACCAGGGGAATAGACCCTAATTACGCCAACAAGGTTACTATCCCAGTTCCTAAGATGGCAGATGACGGGAAGCACCTATGTGTGAAAAATCAGAAATGGAAACTGAGAACGAAGGTGGGTTCCGATGGCGCCTGGGGCAAGCGACTGTGGGCGTCGTTTCCTACTGGCTATTGAAGGCTGAAGTCCAGACTCGGCCCTCACATACGGATGTCGGATATGGGAGGATGTAGGATAGAGCATATGGATGTAGGGTATGGGAGGGTGTAGGTTAGAGCACATGGATGTAGGATATGGGAGATGTAGGATGGGGCATATGGATGTAGGGTATGGGAGGGTGTAGGTTAGAGCACATGGATGTAGGATATGGGAGATGTAGGATGGGGCATATGGATGTAGGGTATGGGAGGCAGCATTCCCTAAGGGAGACCACGGTTGGGGGTGGTGTGTCCTTAAGCGAGTGACTTTCTCTCCTTAAGCCTTAACTACCTCTTCTGTTAAATGAGGGGGCTGATTTGGTTGTCTTCTCAGGGTTCTTCCTGACTGCAGCTCCCACGTCAGGTCCTGTGTCCATGGCATCTGCCATCTAGTGGGGAGCTCAGAGCCAGGAGCAGTGTCAGGATCGCTGGGGTTTTCCTCACCACCTCTGTCCCTGCATTGAGAGGCTGCAGGGGGGTCTGTCGCTTGGGATTGAGGACATGAGGGCAGGGCTAGGGCTGTCCCCAGATGTCCAGGGTCCAGAATGAATTAAGCTTTCCGACCTCTCACTTCCAGGTTCATTCTGGTTCTGGGATGGAAGGAGAGCGTTACTTAGCCTCAGACCTCTCTACAAAACCTCGGGCAGTAATAAAAAAAGTACCGTGTCTCAGATGGGAGACTCTGAGCTCTGGGTTCTGCCCATTCAGCCGTGGTGGTCGTTCCCCAGACCAGTGGACTCCTGCCCCCTCCTCTCTGCTCAAGGGCCTTCTATTTTGAAATCTATTCAATGGGCCCCAAAAGGATACTTAACAGGGGTGGTCAGACTGTAGCTTTCCATAGGAAGACTGTGCAGTTTCAATTAGAAGTTGAGAAAGAGAAGGGTCCAGTTCTTATGTCTGTAGAGGCCGTTCTGGTCACACAAAGGAGGGAGGGAGGCGGGGAGGGCGGCAGGATGATGGGACCGTGGTGACTCTGGGGGGTGCAGTCCCTACTCAGGTCCAGCTGAGCATTGCCACGGGAGACTGTGCACCCCGGCTTCCCAGGCCGCCTGAGCTTTCAAGGGAAGTGAGAAATCTGAATTATCACGGGACAGCTCTTGCTTTTCTTTAATGCTGGCAACCAATTAAAAGCATTAAAAAAAAAACCCAAAACTACATGGGCCAAAGAAAGCACATTTGTGGGCCTGCAATTTTTGAAATCTTTGAGTTGGCCCCTCCACTCATTTTATAGAAGAAGAAACAGAGTGTCAGGCCTCCACTGGAGGGAAAGAGACATAAGTTCAAGGCTGACCCGCTCTTTCCAAGCCCGTCACTCTGTTAAGTGTAACACAGCCAGCACCCTTCTTCCTTAGGTGATGTAGCTAGTAATTGCCAGACAAACAAGGACTACCCGGACAGTGTTTGCTGCTTAGAAATGTATAATTAATTTAAGAAAAGAAAGAGAAACAGGTAAAGGTATGGAGACCGGTAGGGAAGCAGTAGGACTCAGCAGAGAGCGGGCTGCTGGGAAGAGGCGGAGGCTAGTGGTGAGTGCTTCCGGGGGTGGCGGCTACAGCGGGTACTGCCTGTGCTTGATTTCCGTGATCTACTTGATCTACTTGATCCTCACAACGGGTCGGGTGGACAGCGTTGCTCCCAGTGTGTGGGTGTGGAAATGAGGCTGTGCTGTTAGAATACTTGCCCAAGGTCTCCTGGCTGGTCATGGCAGAGCTGGGATTCGAAGCCAGATCTCTTCCACCCCATCGACTCCACCGAGTAGCCTCCAGGCTCTCAAAGCTCAGTGGGTAGGCGAGAGCCAAGGAATTCCAGCCTGGGCTGTGAGAAGCCAGGGAAGCCCTGTTTAATTCACGGCAGGATATCAGCTGCCTGAACACGTGAGGGGAAGCAGGCTGATGGATTCTTCTGGGGAGAGACTTCTATGTGGACGTCAGGACCTGGTGAAAGATCGAGAAGGAGGATGGGCTGAGGAAGAGTGGACGGGCATGGAAGAGAAGGCTGAGGTTGGGAAGGAAGACAGGTCCCCAGACACAGACGTCGTGCTGTGGTCCTCTTTGCTTTCATCATAAACTCACCTTGTCTTATCAGTTTCCTGTTAGCGTGATTGCTATTTCCTGCTTTTTGAGGTTGAAGAAAATGAGGTTGGGAAGAAGACTGGAACTGGAATTCCAGTTGACTCATCTATACCAGAGTTTAGCATCCCTGGAGGGCCATAGCTACTCAGAAAGTGTGTGATGAAGGGAGGGAGTGGGGAGGGAGGAAGGAAGGAAGGAAGGAGGGAAGAAGGAAGGAGGGAAGGAATGAGGGAAGGGAAGGAGGGAGGGAGGACAGAAGGAGGGAAGGAAGGAGGAAGGAAGGAAGGAGGGAAGGATGCAGGGAAGGAAGGAAGGGAGGGAGAGAAGGAGGGGGGAAGGAAGGGAGGGTAGCAAGGAGGGAAGGGAGGGTGGAAGGAAGGAAGGGAAGGAGGGAGGAAGGAAGGAGGGAAGGAAGGAGGGAGGGAAGGAGGAAGGAAGGAGGGAAGGAAGTGAGGGAAGGAAGGAAGGGAAGGAGGGAAGAAGGAAGGAGGGAAGGAAGGGAAGGAGGGAGGAAGGAAGGAGGGAAGGAAGTGAGGGAAGGAAGGAAGGAAGGAGTGTTGGAAAGGGACGGGGAACACCCCTGTTGAGACTTGATAAAATTGATTTCCCCTCTCAGGCTCAGATGCATCATCTGTAAAATGGTGGGAAAACTTTGTGGGGCAAGTGATGTACTTTGTGAGGCAGCTGTAAGGAGAAATGAAGGTTGAGGATGTATGAAAACTTGGACACACAAGCGCGTAGAGCGTGCAACAGGAATTTCACATGTGACTTGAGTTCCCACGAGTACGCTCTGTACTGTCTCGTGCACACACACCAGGAACTCGAAACCCCGGCTTCTGTGAAATGGGCACCGGTGACTATTTTGTGTGCATCCTGGTCGTGAGCTCATTTTTGGAAAAGTTGTGCTATCAGCAGCATCGGAAGTTCACAGAATCAGAGGTCGAAGAAGGGTCAGGACCTTCAGCTCAGTATTTTCTCACACAGGGGTTCCTTTTGCTCACAGGTCCCTCCCCATCACCACATAGCAGTGGCCACAGCCTGAAGAGAAGGAGCTCTTGGGCCCCTGTACCCTCGCCATGGGAGAGTCATAGGGATGCGTGTCTGGGGTCAGGTTGCTGCCATCCTTTGACTGTAAGTGTTCCCTTGTTAGAATGGCTACAACCTGTGGACCGCGTACCAGAACCAGGAAACTCAGCAGGTGCAGATGGAGGAGAGGAATGTCTTCTGTGGCACTTACAACATCCGCATTCTCTGTGACATGTAGGTACTGTGGTCAGAGTCCAGGTCTCCAGGGACCCCTGAACTACCCACACGGGCATCTGAGGACTCCCATGACCTTCGCTCACTTGGAAAGGCAGTCCTTCCTCACCTCAAGCCCCAGCCTCAAACCCACATGAGATCCCACTTGGAGAATAGGTGCTTGATTTTTGCACCATTCTTGGCATCGGGTGGAGGTCGCTCTCCCCTTATAAACTTTGTGTACACTGACCAAGCTTTCACACAATTCACAGGCATGAAATCTTTTTTAAAAATATCTTTATTGTTTAATTCTTATTTTAGAAGTAATGTATCCTTACTGGAAAAAAAATCCAAAAAATGCCAGGAAGTGTATAGAGGAAAGGAAAGCTCTCCTACAATCTTGTCACATAGAGATGACTACCATTAATATCGATGTCTACCCTAGAACGTTTTCTTTGCCTCTATAAATACATATTTTAAATAGAAAGGGGGCTATGCTATACATAGTTCTGTAACCCACTCTGGCAAGGTACTGTGAATGTCTTTCCGTGTTAAACATGAAAATGGTATTTATGATAACTACCTAGTGTGGCATCGTTTGAATATGCCGTAAGAAGACCCTTTAATAGGCAACTTTCTTCCATACTTTAGACCTAGGACTTCACTCTTTATTCATAAAGTTTTGTGAAGACCATCATTGTTCTATTTTTGTCTGTGAACCTTACTAACGAATTGCTTCTTGACCAGCCAGTAGGGGGAAGACAGAGCAGATGGGAAAAGGCAGAGCTGAGATTTTATGGATAGTGTGGTGATACGTGCTCTTTAGAAGAGAAGATGACTGGTTGAACTCTAGATAGGACAAATGGAATGAGGACAAAAACGTCAGGAATTGCTTCTCATATTTAGAGTGACTTTATATCCCTGTTTACTGAAACAATTCGATTTTACTCTGTGGTCCTCCAATAATTAACAATAGTGTCCCCTTTCACAATAAAAAAACTCAGTTTAGACAATAAATTATTTGGTCATCCTGCTCATATTTTATCTGTTTGCTAATAATCTTATGATTGGAAAATTAATTCAACTCACCCTGTTTTGTTAGACTGTAAGCTCATTGAGGGCAAGGTCCATTCATATCTTATTCATCTATCTTTGTATTTCCCGTTAGCACCAATTATCCCAGGACTTTGCCCCTAATATATGCTCACTGGATATTGGTTAAGGGAAAAAAGAAGAACAGCAAAAAACCAACAATGGGACATGCAGTGGGTATAGGGCTTCCCAAGTGTGTTCCTCTGAGGTTTTCCATGAAAAAAAGGTTTCCATGGTCAAATAAGGTGGGAAATGCTGCATACTCTGTTCTGTGTCTTGATGATTTTTCATACATTAGCAGAAATTATTAAAATAGTTTTGCCTTTTGTGTTTAGGTTTTAAATCTGTTTGAAATGGATTTTTGTTATGGTGTGAGGTGGGGATCCATCAGGAACCATTAACATTAGGCCTTGCCTTCTGCTATATCCCTTGTTGGAAGGCCCTGTATTTTCCATTATAGTATTGCTGCAGGTGAAAGGCACTGTGCTAAGTGAGTTCTAGGAAGGACACTAACTCTTCTTTCCATGGATCATCCTTTTTCTGGCAACTCAGGTGGGACCGAAACAGAATCATCCACTATTCTGGGGGAGATTTGTTAGCTGTGTCATCCAATCGGAAGATCCAGCTTCTGGACATCGTACAGATAAAACAGATACCCATCAAGTTCCGAGGCCACACTGGGAGTGTCCATACCCTCTTCTTGTGTGAGGAGGAAAACTTTCTCCTGAGCGGGAGTTATGACCTGAGTATCAGGTAAGTGGTCCAAGAAAGCTGTGGTCCCCAACCTGCCGAGGCCTAAATGCAGCTTGTGGAAAGAGCACGCATGCTTTTACCTTTTTGTATTTATGCAAAAGTTATCCTAAATTACACTGACTTTTAGAATAACCCACTTTTTTTTTGGCAAGATAAAAACCAAAAATTTGTATATTGTTTAAACTTTGGGTGAGATAGATGTACGGCAATTATCAGATCTATTTTCTAGCTGAAGGCTGTGACTCAAAAAGTATTTTCTTTAGCATTATTAGGTGAAGGCATAATTTATATATATTTTTATAGATTTCTTCAGGGGAAAGTAGTTTTTTGTGGGTATGGAAACAAAATAGTGTTAAATATATATATATATGTATATATATATATGTATATTTTTAAACAATCTAATGAACACCCATGTGCTCATTACTCAGGCCAGGCAATAGGGTGTTACCATTCCCTAAATCCCCTGTGTGCCTTTCTCTTATTCCTTCTTTCTTCCTCCCAACCAGAGGTAATGTTATCCTGAATTTTATACTAATTATTCCCTTGTATTTCTTTATAGTTTTGCTACCTATTTTTATATATGCCGATATATTAATTACTTTTGTCCATTCTTGAACTTAACATAAGTGGAATTGTATCTTCAAAGTTCATCTGTACTTGATTCTTGCACTGAACTGTGATTTTGAGGTTCATTTGTAGGATGTAGGTAGCAGTAATTGATTTATTTTCGCTGAGATACAGTATTTTATTAGATGAATACATCATAGCTCGTTTATGTACTCTTCTGTTGGCGGATATTTGCACTGTTTATAGTTCTTTATTCTTTCAAAGAGAACTGCCACAGACATTTCTGGATGTGTCTCCTGATACCCATGTGCGTGAGTTGTTTTATTTTTTATTGAGGTATAATTGACGTAAAGTGTTAGTTTTAGGTGTACGATATAATGATTTGATATATGCATATATTGCAAAATGATTACCACAGTGAATTTAGTTATATCCATCACTACACATAGTGACAGTTTTTTTTCTTGTGATGAGAACTTTCAACTCTCTCAGCAACTTTCAAACATACAATACAGTATTGTTGGCTTGTTTTTCTGTTCTTGCTTCAAAACCGCCTTTTTTTTTTTTTTTTTTTTTTTTTTTTTTTGCAGTACACGGGCCTCTCACTGTTGTGGCCTCTCCTGTTGCGGAGCACAGGCTCCGGACGTGCAGGATCAGCGGCCATGGCTCACGGGTCCAGCCGCTCCGTGGCATATGGGATCTTCCCGGACCGGGGCACGAACCCATGTCCCCTGCATCGGCAGGCGGACTCTCAACCACTGTGCCACCAGGGAAGCCCCAAAACCGCCTTTTTTAAAAAGATCGTTTTTATAGAGCAGTTTTAGATTCACAGCAAAATTGAGAGGAAGGTACAAAGGGTTCCCATATACCCTTTGCCCCATTCTCAAGATACCCCATCAGAGTAGTACATTCGTTACATTTGATGAACCTTCATTGACACATCATAATCACCTAAAGTCCATAATATACCTTAGGGTTCATGCTTGGTGGTGTACATTCTATGAATTTGGACAAATATATAGTGACGTGTATTCATCATTATAGTATCATACAGAGTATTTTCATTGCCCTAAAAATCCTCTGTGCTCTGCCTATTCATGCTTCCCCCTAACCCCTGACAACCAGAGATCTTTTTACTGGCTCCATAATTTTCCCTTTTCCAAAGTGTCACATAGTTGGAATTATACAATACGTAGCTTTTTCAGATTGGCTTCTTTCACTTAGTCATATGCATTTAAGGCTCCTCTGGGTCCTTTCATAGCTTGATAGCTCATTTCTTCCTTATGCTGAATAATATTCCACTTTCCGGATGGACCACAGTTTATTTATTCATCTACTGAAGGACATCTTGGTTGCTTCTAAGTTTTGGCTGTTATGAGTAAAGCTGCTATAAATATCCATTTATAAGTTTTTTGTGTGGACATAAGTTTTCAGATTCTTAGGGTAAATATCAAGGAGAACAATTGCTAGATTACACGGTAAAGTATGTTTAATTTTGTAAGAAATCTCCAACTGTCTTCCAACATGGCCGCATCATTTTGCTTTTCTACCAACAATCAATGCGAGTTCCTGTTCCTTCACATCCTCACCAGCATTTGGTATTGTCAGTGTGCTGGATTTTGGCCATTCAGATAGGTGTGTAGTGGTGTCTTGTTATTTTTTTTTGCATTTCCCTGATGACCTGAGGCGTGGAGTATCTTTTGGGGATGTCTTCTTTGGTGAGATGTCTGTTAAAATCTTTGGCCCATTAAAAAAAATTGAAGTATATTTGATTTACAATATTGTGTTAGTTTCAGGTGTATGGTAAGCTGAAATACATACATATATATATTTCAGATTATTTTCCATTATAGGTTATTACAAGATATTGAATATAGTTCCCTGTGCTATACAGTAAATCCTCGTTGTATATGTAGTTTATGTATAGTACTTTGAATCTGTTAGCCCCATCCTCCTAAATTATCCCTCCCACCCTCCCTTTACCCTTTGGTAAGCATAAGTTTGTTTTCTATGTCTGTGTGTCTGTTTCTGTTTTGTATGTAGATTCATTTTTATTATTTTTTAGAGTCCACATGTAAGTGATATCATATAATATTTGTCTTTCTCCATCTGACTTACTTCACTAAGTATATTCTCTAGGTCCATCCATGTTGCTGCAACTGGCAATATTTTGTTCTTTCTCATGGCTGGGTAATAGTCCATTGTATATATATATATACCACATCATCTTAAGCCAGTTATCTGTTGATGGGCACTTAGGTTGTTTCCATGACTTGGTAATTGTAAATAGTGTTGCTATGAACATTGGGGTGCATGTATCTTTTCGAATTAGAGTTTTCATTGTTTCCAGATATATGTCCAGGAGCGGGATTGTTGGATCATATGGTAGCTCTATTTTTAGCTTTTTAAAAGGAGCTTCCATACTGTTTTCCACAGTGGCTGCACTGTGGAAAAGTGCAGTGTAGGCAGGTTCCCTGTCCTGCACACCCTCTCCAGCATTTATTACTTGTAGACTTTTTGATGATGGCCATTCTGACTGGTGTGAGGTGATACCTGATTGAGGTTTTGATTTGCATTTCTCTAATAACTAGCGATGTTGAGCATCTTTTCATGTGCCTGTTGGCCATTTGTATGTCTTCTTTGGAGAAATGTCTATTTAGCTCTTCTGCCCAGTTTTTGTTTTGGTTGTTTGTTTTCTTTTTGTTGAGTTCTGAGAGTTCTTTGTGTACTTTGGATAATAGTCCTTTATCACATGTGTCTTTTGCACATATTTTCTTCCAGTCTGTGCCTTGTCTTCTAATTTCCTTGACATTATCTTTTGCAGAGTAGCTATTTTAAATTTTAATGGAGTCCAGTCTATCAATTCTTTCTTTCATGGGTCATGCCTTTGGTGTTGTATCTAAAAGTCATTGCCATACCCAAGGTCATAGTTTTCTTCTATGTTATCATCTAAGAATATTATAGTTTTGTGTTTTATGTTTAAGTCCGTGATCCATTTTGAGTTAAATTTTGTGAAGGATGTAAGGTCTGTGGCTAAATTCTTTTTTTTTCTTCTTTTTTTTTTTTGCATGTGGACGTCCAGTTGTTCCAGAACCATTTGTTGGATAGACTCTCTTTGCTCCATTGTATTACCTTTGCAATCAGTTGACTGTACTTACATGGGTCCGTTTCTGGGTTCTCTGTTCTGTTCCATTGATCTATTTGTCTATTCTTTCACCAATACCACATTGTCTTAAGTACTATAGCTTTGTAGTGAGTCTTGAAGTCAGGTAGTGTCAGTTCTCCACCATTATTCCCCTCCTTCAATATTGTTTTGGCAATTCTGGGTCTCATGCCTCTTCCTATAAACTTCAGAATGAGTTTTCAATATCCGCAAAATAACTTGCTAGGATTCTGATTGGGACTACCCTGTTTTGTTTTGTTTTAAAGATTTTTTTTAAGTTGTTGTTGTTTTTGATGTTTTCGTATGTGATGGTGGGGCAAGTTTTACATTTCACTTTCCTTTTTTTATATAACTTAGCTATGGTATATATTTTTTGAGTTTTTAGGGTAAGTTTACCGACTTGAAAAATCTAACTAGACTTTCAATTGGAGTTGCATTGAATTTATAAACAATTTGGGCCACACATTCATTTCTTTGTTCTTTCTTAGAACTTAAAACTTTTTCTTTATAAAAGTCTTGTGTAGTCTTATTTAATACTTGTAAACTTTATAATTTTATTGCTATTTTGAGTGGTATCTTATTTTCATTTATATTTTAAAGTTGGTTATTGCTGGTATTGAGGAATGGTATTGATTTTTATAGGTGGATCTTGTATCCAGCAACCTTGCTAACCTCTCTTGCTAACCTCAAAGTATGTATGTTGGTTTGGTTTTTCCATGTAGATGATCTTATCAACTGGAAATAATGGCAATATATTATCTTCTTTTCTGATACTTACGCTTTTCTCTCTTTCTTTCATTCTAACTTTGCCTTGGCCTTATAGTTAAGCAGTAGCTGTGAAAGCCATCTTTATCTTTTTCCCCTTTTTGAAGGAAGTACATCTGTTTTTTCTTTTATAAGTTTGCTAAGGCAAGGAAGTCCCTTCCATTCCTATTTTTCTGAAAGTGTTTCTCAAATATCAATACCTTTTCTGCATAAATTACGAAGACAACCTGGACATGTGGTTGGCCATGTTGTTAGAAACAGAAGTTCAAAACATGCTTTTTGGGACTTCCCTGGTGGCACAGTGGTTAAGAATCCGCCTGCCAATGCAGGGGCATAGGTTCGAGCCCTGGTCCAGGGAGATCACAAATGTCACAGAGCAACTAAGCCTATGCGCCACAACTGCTGAGCCTGCGTTCTACAGCCCGCGAGCCACAGCTACTGAGCCCACGTGCCACAACTACTGAAGCCCGCATGCCTAGAGCCCGTGCTCTGCAACAAGAGAAGCCACTGCAATGAGAAGCCTGCGCACCACAACGAAGAGTAGCCCCCGCTCCCCGTAACTGGAGAAAGCCTACGTGCAGCAACGAAGACCCAAAGCAGCCAAAAATAAATTTAAAAAAAACATGCTTTTTTTTCAGACCAGTGGGACATTGTTGAACTCACTGTGGGTGCGGAGCAGGCTCTGACGAGCAGGTAAAGCCATAGGACCTTTAGGAATATTAGAAGGAAAAGCCTAACAAATCGAAAGAAAAACAGAACAAAAAAAACCCATTTACTAATCATTTCTTATGTGCCAAGTCTCATAATAACTATGAGGTAAGTACCATTATTATCCCCAATTTACAGATGACGAAACTGAGGTACAGAGTGATTCAGTAACTTATTCGAGATCACACGGCTAGTAAGTGATGGACCTGGGATTGGACCTCAGGCAGCCTGGCTCCGGAGCCCACCATCTTGACATTATATCGATACTTTGTACTATCATAAAGGCATTTGGCTGAAGTGGAAGTCAGTATTAATGATAGTTGAGAGACCTCAGGCAGGTTTGCGTATTAAAAAACAGTGTGACTCTGGGAATTACCTGTCGGTCCAGGGATTAGGACTCTATGCTTTCACTGCCAAGGGCGCGGGTTCAGTCCCTGGTCAGGGAACTAAGATCCCACAAGCTGTGTGGCCAAAAAACAGACAAAAACAAACAAACGAAAAAACCAGTGTGACTCATACACGTTCCCACGTTATCTCTTAGATATGCTTTAGAAATGCACATAAAATATTCTAGTGGCTCGGGTCAATTGTTGTGTTGTTCTTGTTTGAAGGTCAGCTCTACCACTGAATCAGTGCCATGGATTCTGAGCCTGGTGACCATTCTAGGGACCCTTCCACCTAATACGAGCTAACAGTTATCAATTATTTTCTACACACTGCTCATTGTTCTAGTGTTACATGCGTTATTGCAGAGTTTCTCATCCTCAGAAGCGTTGACATTTGGGGCTGGAAAATTCTCCCTGTGGGGGGGTCATCCTGTGAATTGTAGGATGTTTAGCAGCATCCTTGGACCTTGCATGCTAGATACCAATAGCACCTCCCTACCAACTTGTGACAACCAAAAATGACATTGTCACAGGGGAGGGAAATCACCCCTGGGGGTAGAAATCACCCCTGGTTGACAGTCACTACATTAATATATTTAATTCTTCCCAAAAACCCTGTGAGGTAACTACTATTATTATCATCTCCATTTTATCAATGGGGAAATGAAGCTTAGTCAGAAATTAAGTAACCTTCCCGAAGTTACAGCTAATAGGCCCTGCAACTGGGATTCAGATGCAGGCCTTGGCCATAAAACTGCTGCCTTCCAACTCCCTATTGAACTCTATACCGTCTGATCCCTTGGGCCCTCAGAAAATCTCAAAAACTTATTAGTATTATTTTTGGCCTGATTCCTGCAGATACTGGGATCTGAACAGTGGGGCTTGCATACGCATCTTCAGTGGCCACCAGGGGACTATCAGTTGCATGGATGTGTGGAAGAACAAGCTCGCATCTGGAGCAAGAGATTGCCAGGTAAAAGGTGAGAAAGAAACACCTCCACCTCTCTAAGAAGTTTCCCCAAATCCATGGGTTGCCAAAGGACTTGTTTTGCTCATTTCTACGGGCGGTCATTTATCCTTTCAACTGTCCCTGTATCCACTGACCCATTCACTCAACAACTGTTGATTGAATGCCAGGTGCTGTGCTAGACGGCAAGGAAAAAAGCGCTTATGATATGGCCCTTCCGATGTGGCTTTTTATTTCCCCAGGAGTCTCATGGTCTTCTAATGGAGACACACGTAGAAATATATAATGGGAGATTATAGTAAATATGTGAATGATAACAGTTGCCATTCATTGAGTACTA
Source organism: Phocoena sinus (assembly GCF_008692025.1). Taxonomy (NCBI): domain Eukaryota; kingdom Metazoa; phylum Chordata; class Mammalia; order Artiodactyla; family Phocoenidae; genus Phocoena; species Phocoena sinus. The sequence continues at coordinate 2,826,507 of NC_045782.1, forward strand.
ACCTTGAGACAGGCACTGTGATAGGTGCTTTGCGTACATTACCTTATTTAACTCTCACAAGAATCCTATGGGGTGACTGTAATTTTAAATTACAATCAATTTTAAAAAGAAGAGAGAAAAAAGAGGGAGAGAGAAAAAAAAAAAAGAATCCTATGGGATGGATGCAGATAAGGAATCCACAACTCAGAAAACCAACTTGCCCCAAATCAAAGCTGCTAAGTTGTCGGGTGGGGATTTGAACCCAGGGCTGTCTGGCTCTAAAACGTGTGCTCCAATGAGCTTGTGGGGTACTAAGGGACCATAGATATAAGAGTAAAAGGGAAAGCACTGCAGGCAGGGTGCTCTTTGAGTGTGATCTTGAGGAGGAGTAATTCTACACGCAGAGGGAGAGTGTAGAGCATTCCAAGCGGAAGGAACACCTCAGGCAAATCACAGAATATTGAAAAAATATGAAGAATTTGGGGAATTTCCCTTTGCTCTGTACAGCTGGGCTGCAGCCTGTGGTGTTTGGAGATCAGGCGGATACGTTTGTCTGGGGCCAGATTGTCAAGGGTCTTCTGCGTCGTGGTTGGAAATTGAACTTTATTCTATAAGACGTGGGGGCCGGTAGATGCGTTTTAAGCTGAGGATTGATATGATGAAATGTGTATTCGAGAAAGATTGCTCTGGTGATATCGTGGAAGAAGGATTTGGAGAGGTGGTGACTCCGGGGGACAGGGGGCAAGTTAAGGTACTTACTCAGTCTAGAGAACCTGTGATGTCTTCAGAATATCCGAGAACAGGCAAGTGTGAAGACATCAGATGGATGCGAGTTTACACGAGATGGTACAAAGAGAAGGGAGACTTCTAGAAGGAGAACTGGTGGGACTTCAACACTAGCTGGAGATGAAAAGTGAGAGAGGAGGGCAAAGGGTGAGGCCAGACTTTATAACGCAGGCCTCTGGGTATCTGGAAGTACCGCTGATGGAAACGGGGCTTCAGAGGAAGAGTCGGGTGGGGGAGGGAAGCAGGAGGGGGTGAAGGCTTCCATTTTGGACACGTTGAGTGTGGCAGGCAGGAGGACGGCCGACCAGAGATGGTCACGTTCTAATCCCGGACACCGGCGTCTGTGTCATCTTGTGCCTCGCATGGCAAAAGGGACTTTGCAGATGTACTGAAGTTAGGGACCTTAAAATGGGGAGATGCTCCCGGGTTGTTGGTGTGGGCCCATGGGTAATCACTTGGATCCAGAAAAACAGACATTTTCTTACCTGTGATCAAAGGGAGTCATGACTATGAAGAGTCGTCAGAGAGATACAGTGTTGCTGGCTTTGGAGATGGAGGAAGGGGGTCGTGAGCCATGGAATGTGGGTGACCCTAGAAGGTGGAAAAGGTCAGGAAATGCATTCCTTCCCGCCCACCCCCCCAGAGCCTCCATACACGCACACAGCCCTGCTGACGCCTTGATTTTAGCCTTGCGAAGTCGTGGCGAACGTCTGTAAGATAATCCATTTGTTGTTTTCAGACACGAAGCTGGTGGTAATCTGTTACAGCAGCAATAGGAAGCTAACACATTGAGCGTGGGATTACCGCGGACATCCGGGGGAGGGCAGCAGGAGGTGGATGCAGCCCCAGATGGGTCAGCTTGGTGGTTACCAAGTACAGTGAAAGGTGGAAGCCCCGGGTGTGGGTGAGATTTCCTTTGCAGAGCAGGAGGAAAGAGTGAAAGAGAAGAGAAGCCAGGGCCTCAGGAACCCACAGCATGTTAGGTGTGGGCGGAGGAAAATGACGGGAAAGGGACAGTGGGCTGGTGGGACACACACGGATGCTCAGAGCTGCCTGGGAAGCCTTACTCCCTACCTCTTTGCCCTCCCCAACTGACTGAGCGTCTCATTGCCGTGATTGCTTTGAGGGGTGGAGCAGAAAGGATGAAAGATGAGGCTCTGAAGATGGAAGGGTGGACGTGACCTCCCACTCACCTGAGAGAGTCCTGTGGGCCACCAGCAGGGCTATAGGGCAAGGGGAGTTAGGCCCTCACCTCTGGTGCAAAATTTAAGGGGACAGAAAAAAAAACTCAGTGATCAAGATGGTTATTTTAATGCAATACTTTAAAAGTCAAAATTAACGTGCAAAACACACAATGAAAAAAGTATCCGAAGATCTCTCACTCCACCCTAATCCTGGCCCAAGCTACCAGCCAGCCTGCTTGGGCTCTTCCCACCTTCCTGGGTTACCAAAATAGAACAAAAAGGAGACAATTAGAGACCTGAAGGGTACCCCCCCACACTTTAAAAGTTCTTTAAGTCAGGACACCTTACCAATAACTCCTTTAATTCATCTTTCAATTTTCCCACTCCTAATTTGATAAAAGGGCCAATATATATTTAAAAACGAGTGTAGAGAAGTGTATTCACATAGTTCTGGTTAATGGTTAGGAGCGTGGCCTGTGGACCCAGACTCCCTGGGTTTGAATCGCAGCTCAATCTGCTCACCGCCTGTGTGATCTTGAGCAGGTTACAGAACCTCTCTGGGCCTCAGTTTCCCCACCTGTACAGTGAGGAATAGTAATCGCTCTGCCTCGTGAAGATGAGTTAATGCCTGTCAGGCACTTCGAGTGGCGCCTGGCTCACAGCTAGCGCAGCGTGGATGCCAGCTATTGTTACTCTCCGGTCCTAGCTTACGTGTTCTGTTAACCGAGGAGGAAGGTTCTTCGGGGGCTTTAATGCCCTCACCCCCCTGAAATCGTGGTGCCTGCTTTCAGCTTCTTCCTTTAAGCTCGGCTCTCCCACCCACCCAGGGACACATACCCACCCAACACTTACAGTTTGGGGTACAGTGGCTCTGACGCTGTCTGTGTAGCAGCAGCAGTAGACCTGCCCTGAGCTGTGACAGTCTCGCAAAAGTAAAATCAATCCAAAAGTCAGATTCAGGAATATTTTAAAATGTAAATGAGGAGACACAGCTTTCTTTCCTTTGGGGGATAGAAGGTGTGGGTCAGGAGGACAGCATCCGGGAGGAACGAGGACATGAACATCTGCCATGATTTTCCTGAAATCCACTCCCTAGGAAGCATTTTTCAGGCTTATTAGAGCTGAGGAGGCTATTAGAGATGAGCTGTCCGACTCTCGGACCCCGAGGCTAAGTTCCAGGGTCAGAGCCAAGGTCCATGCACTGCTGGCTCTCCTAAGGGCTGTGTTCGGGGAGCGCTGGGTTGCAGGTACATGGAGTGTGGGTCAGCCTCTGGAGCTGCCGGGCCAGGTGAAGCCTTGCAGGGTCTGACACAATGGGCTCGGCTGGTCTTAGCTTGTGCGATGGGGTGTGGAGCCCCACTGCCACCCTCTCCATGCACCTACCCCTCTCTCCCCCTCCCTTTCAGAGTGGGATATAGAGACAGGAAAGTGCCTGAAGACCTTTAAACACAAAGACCCCATCCTGGCCACCAGGATCAATGACACGTACATCGTGAGCAGCTGTGAGAAAGGGCTGGTCAAAGTGTGGCACATCATCACAGCCCAGCTGGTAAAGGTGAGGGGTGGGGACTGGGGGGTCGGGGCACTGGGGGTGAGGGGCTGGAGGACGCTGGCAGTCCCCCTCCAGGTAGCTCCCCAGACTGCCCTAGAGCAGTTGAGTGGCAGTCACCTAAAGAGGGTGGTCCTGAAAAGGGGGAGCGGAAGGCCTGCCAAGAATGGGCCATTCTGAGCCAGTAGAAGGTCAAGGCCCGCGTGAGCCGCCTCGTCATGGGTGGGTGGCGGTGGCGGAGGCTGCATTCTGACTCCTCATGGTACGTGGGCTCGGCGTCTTTTAACAGCAGCACGAGTAAAGTGCCTTCTCCTCTTCTGGAACATTCCAGCCTGATTCTGGTGTGGGGTATAGGAATGAACAAAGCCACAACTGTTTTCCTCCTTCCTCTCATGAGAAGAGAACATTGGCTGTCTAGAAAGTGATTGTTCACGCACAAAAAGCGTTCTCGCTGGATTGGAAGCCCCCTGGCCCTAGTGGGCGGTGGGGAGATGTCATTTGTGCCAGGACACAGGATCACAGTGAGAAACACTGACGTGGCTGGCAGGCTCTTGCCACCAGTGGTGTCGTCACTGTGGTCTGCCCAGCAGTTGCAGGCAGAGAAGCCCAGCTGCCTCCGGGTCCTGGCAAGGAGCTGGGGACGGAACACCTGAGCCTTGCCCTTCTGGCAGCAGAGGAAGGTAAATTGTGGCCCTCTCTGGCACTTTAGGAAGGTGGGGCCTGCCCCGCCGCAGACCCGCCGGGAGCAAGGCCTCGCCCTGCTCACCTTCCTCCTTAACTCCGGAGAGCTCCGGGGAGCGGGGGGGCATGGAGTCCGCTGGCCTCATCAGAGCAAAGGCGCGGTCAGCTCAGATAAATGCTAAGTGGTGGTGGCCACGGATTGGTGGAGTGTGGCTTTGGGATTCATCTCGAGAAGCCTCCAGCTCTGGCCTTTGAGGAGTCACAGTCTGAGTGGAAGACGGGCTGAAAACAGAGGCATCTTTTCTTGCAGACACTCAACGGCCACGAGGGAGCTGTGAAGTGTCTGTGCTTCGACCAGTGGCATCTCCTGTCGGGAAGCGCTGACGGCCTGGTGATGGCCTGGAGCATGGTGGGAAAGTACGAGCGGTGCATCATGGCCTTCAAGCATCCAAAGTAGGTGCCCAGGAAACCGTGACCCAGCTCCTGCCCCGCTCTGTCTCCTGCCAGAGCCCAGACTTCGCTCTTCAGCAGATCGGTCCCCTCTGCTCCTCGTCCGTCTCTGCTCCCTCTTCTTCTGCGTGTCGTCCACTACGAACACCCCCTCTCCTGTCCTCCCTTATTTCTCTTAAGAAATAATACTAAATGTGGATTTTGAGAGGTTATTGAAACTTTACACTTACGGCACATGGCATAAATTTGTATCTGTTACCTACCAAACTTAGGAATATTGGCAGAACTGTCCCCCAAATAATGCCAGCTCCACTAAGCTTAAAATCTTGGAATTGCGTGTTCATAAAAGCTTAAAATTATCCAAGTGCCAAAGGTTTAAAAATAACCAAGGGCTTAAAGAAGGAGCTCCCCTAAAGCCTGCAGGCTTGATTCTATTCCAGGACAGCAAATGGATTTCATTGTACACTTCCAATCCCAGTTTAGTGATGGTGGCTGCTTGGTGCCAGTTAAGAAGTACTCTGAGGTCACATCTAAGCTTATTTGAAAGGGTATTGTGGTCAGTTAATGGTTCTGCCACAGTCATGGGTTTTACAGGCTGCTCTGTGCCACTTCTGTACTGCATGAATAATGCTTCTTCCCCTGAGTGCATTATAAGAAATACCAGGAAACTAAGTGCTGTCCCAATCGATTGAAAGAGTAAATGGGCCTTCCAGGAGGATCTATCACGGGATAGTTATTTAGTGAAATATGGCCCTATATTTCCTTGTACCCTCACAGGAACCTCTTGAACAGGCAGACTGGCTTTGTGGGCGGTGGAGGGGGATATGGGCGTTTATGTGTATGTTCTCTCTCTGGCGTGTATGACTGCATTGTTGACAGGTGGGTGTCAGGAAAGGCCAGTGTTCAGTGATTTACCCAATCCTTGGGTGATTCTCAGTAAGCTTCTCAGCATATCATCTGGATTGTCAAAACCTGACCTCAAGGAGGGACTCAAACTTTGTGATGTCACCTGAAAATTGTAACTCTGCGTTTTTAAAACCTTCCAAGCATGATTCAGTAAGATTTAGTTTACTTATTGGAAAATAATTGTTCCCAGCAAACTCAGCAGTATGTTCAGCATTTCATCAATCTATGAGCCTCCCACTCTTCCTCAGCTATGACACCTTCTGAGACCATTCCCACTTCCGTCGAATGACAGCCCAACCGTCGAATGACAGCCCAACCATTCACATTGGCTCTTGATGCCTTGTACAGTTACAGCAAATCCATAGACAGTTACAGTACACCTGGAGGACATTGTCAATGTTCTCATTTTTAGGGCCCTTTCTCCCACTCATCTGTAGTAGTGCTGTATATATGTAAGTGCTTAATAAATATTTCCAACTGATTGATAATGAGGACTAATTTGACAGATTGCCTTCCTGGAGGGTTCTAACGATGCACTGATACCCATCTTTAGAATATGACATGGATGAAAAAACATATATTTGCTCTCTGTCCTTCGTGGAAGAAGGACCAGAGAAAAAGGGCTCCTTTCTGTTCTCTTGGTCCAACAATTTTTTTTAATCCAAAATTAAGATTCTGTATACAGCGTAGGAGAGAATGGTTATGAGGAATGAAATGAGAGGATGCAAAGTAGGGCTGACAAAAATGATGATCCTTAGAAAAGCTTCTGTACCCTGGAGTGTCTTTTTTTTAAAAAACCCTTATTCTTTAATGTCTTTTCCATAGCTAGTATTGTACTAATATATTTTTTTGCAATTTTAAAATTAAGATATAATTCACATTACATAAAACTTACCATTTTGTAGCATACAATTCAGTGGTTTTTAGTATATCCATAATGTTGTGCAACCATTACCACTATCTAATTGCAGAATATTTCCATTAGTCAGTAGTAATGTCCTCTGTTTCATTTCTTTTTTTTTTTTTTTTTTTTTTTTTTGCGGTACGCGGGCCTCTCACAGTTGCGGCCTCTCCCGTTGCGGAGCACAGGCTCCGGACGCGCAGGCTCAGCGGCCATGGCTCACGGGCCCAGCCGCTCCACAGCACGTGGGATCCTCCCGGACCGGGGCACGAACCCGCGTCCCCTGCATCGGCAGGCGGACTCCCAACCACTGCGCCACCAGGGAAGCCCCTCTGTTTCATTTCTGATTTTAGTAATTTGACTTTTATTTCTTATTTTATTGGTCAGTCTAAGCAAAGATTTGACAATTTCTAGCTAAAGGTTTGTTGATCTTTTCAAAGAACAAACTTTTCGTTTTATTAATTTTCTCTATTGTTTTTCAATTCTCTTTTCATTGATTTCTGCTCTATATTTTCCTTCCTTCTGCTTGCTTTGGGTTTAGTTTGACCCTTTTTTTTAGTTTCTTAAGGTGAAAGGTTAGGTTATTGATTGGAGAAATGTGAGTATTTACTGCTATAAATTTCCCTCTGAACACTGCTATAGGCTGCATCCCATAAGTTTTGATATGTCGTGTTTTTATTTTAATTTATCTCAAAGTATTTTCTAATTTCCTTTCTAAATTCTTCTTTCCCCCAGTGGTTATTTAAGAGCATGTTGTTTAATTTCCATACATATTTATGAATTCCCCAAATTTCCTTCTGTTGCTCATTTCTAATTTAATTTCATTGCAGTTGGAGAACATACTTTATATAATTTCCATCTTTCAAAATTTACTGACACATTTTATGGCCTAATGTATGGTCCACCCTGGAGAATGCTTCATGTGCACTGGTATGAATGTGTATGCTGTTGTTGGTGGAATGCTCAGTATATGTGTGTTAGGTCTACATATAGTTTATAATGTTGTTTATGGCTTGTGTTTTCTTGCTGATTTTCAGTTCTATCCATTTTTTAAAGTGTTGCATTGAAGTCTCCATCTATGATTATTGAGTTTTCTATTTCTCCCTTTAATTCTGTGAGTTTGGGGGCTCTTAGGTGAATATGCATTTATAATTGTTATATCTGCTTGGTAAGTTCACCCTTTTATCATTATACAATGTTCTCTTTTGGTCTCCATTAGCAATTTTGTCTAAAAGTCTATTTTGTATGATATTAGTGTAGCTACTCTGGAGCTTCTTTGGTATGGAGTATCTTTTTCCATTCTTTCACCTTTATTTGTGTCTTTGAATCTACAATTGAGTCTCTTGTAGACAGCATATAGTTGGATCACGTTTTTAATCCTTTTTCCAATGTCTGCCTTTTAATTGAAGAGTTAGCCCATTTACATTAAGTGTAGAATGGACTTAACTCTACCATTTTGATATTTTCTATATAGTCTTTTGTATTTTTTTGTTTCTCAAGTCTTCTATTATGGTCTTTTTGGATATTAAGTGAATATTTGGATATTTTCTAGTGTGTCATTTTAATTCCCTTTTCATTTTTTTCCTCTATATTTTTGAACTATTTTCTTAGTCGTTGCCCAGGGGATTACAATGAATGTCTTCATTTATCTAGTTCACATTAATATCAACTTAATTTCAATAGTATACAAAAACTGCTCCTATACAACTCCTTTCCCCCCCTTTTTTATACTCTTTTTGTAAACAAATTAAATCTTTATATCCTGTGTGTCCATTATCATAGACTTATAATTATTGTTTTATGCAGTTGTCTTTTAAATGAGATGAAAAAAAGAGTTATAAATTAAAAAATACATTTATGCTCTGTTTTATATTTTCCTAGGTAGTTGTATTGATAGTTACCTTTACTGATGCTCTTTATTTCTTCATGAGGATTTGAATTACTGTCTACTGTCCTTTCAGTTCAACCTGAAGGACTCCATGTACCATTTCTTGTTAGGTAGGTCTGCTAGTGATGAACTTTCAGTTTTTGTTTATTTCAGAATTTCTTAATTTCTCCATTTTTGAGAATGGTTTTGATGGATATAGAATACTGGGTTTACAGTTATTTTTTTACCCTTTCAGCACTTTGAGTAGGTCATTCTATTGCCTTCTAGCTTCCATGGTTTCTGATGAGAAGTCAGTTATTAATGTTATTGAGGATGCTTTTTATGTTATGAGCTGCCCTTCTCTTACTGCTTACAGTTTGATTATAATACGTCTAGGTGTGGATCTTTTTGAGTCTATCCTAGTTAGAGTTGAGGTTCTGGAATGTGTAGATTAATGTTTTTCATCATGTTTGGAAAGTTTTTGGCCATTATTCAAATATTCTTTCTGCTCCTTTCTCTCCTCTTTTTCTGGGAATCCTGTTATGCATATGTTGATGTTTGATGATGTCACACAGACTTCGGAGGTTCTGTTCATTTTTCTTCATTCTCCTTTATTTCTGTTCTTTAGACTATATAGTCTCAATTGACCTCTCTTCAAATGCTTTCCTTCTTCTGCCTGCTTGAAACTGCTGTTGAGCCCCTCTAGTGAATTTTCATTTCAGTTAGTATAGTTTTTCAACTCCAGAATTTCTGTTTGGATTCTTTTATAATTTCTAATTCTTTATTGATATTCTTTATTTGGTGAGACACCATTCTTATACTTTCCTTTAGTTTTGTGGGCATGGTTTTCCTTAGCTCTTTGAACACATTTAAAATAGATGATTTAAAGTCTTTGTCTAGAAAGTGCAACCATTGGGCTTCCTTATGCACAGTTTTTATCGATTACTTTTTTCCCTGTTTATGGGCCATACCCTCTAGTGTCTTTTTACACTTTACAACTTTTTTGCTGAAAGCTGTACATTCTGAATATTTTAATATGACAACTCGGGAAATCAAATTCTCCCCCATGCCCAGGGTTTCTTTCTTTCTTTTTTTTTTCTAGCTATTTGTTGTAGTTTTTATTGTTTGTTTAGTGAGTCTGTATTCTTTGTCTTGTTTGGCCACCGAAGTCTCTTTTATTACCTTGGTGGTGTGCTCATGACTGGAAAGAGATTTATTGGAACACCTGGAAACAAAATACCCCCCATTCTTTGCCAAGGGGCTCTGTGTGCCTGTTGAGGGAAGCCTTCAACACTCAGCCAGACAGTTTACAACTCTGCCTTAGCCCTCATTTCCTGCTTGTGCAGACCATCAAGGTTATTCAAGAGTGAGAGCTTAGGGCTTTTTCAAGTCTCCCCCAAGCATGTGCACAGCCCTGGGCGTGTATGTGGCCAGAGAGAGTCCCAGAAATACAGCTGAGCTTTTCACAGCCCTTACAGACATTTCATTCCCCAGTTTTTCCTCCAAAGCTTCTTGGTTAGTGTATTGTTTGCCCCAGCAGATATCTATTGCCTTAGGCAACCATGACTAAAATATTTGCCTATGTTTTTAACAAAACATTCCCCCCACCTCTACCCTCCCCAGGTAGTAGGTTTAGCACTGGGTAAGTTCCTGGTAAGATGAAATAATAACAAGTTTTTTGAGCCAGTCTCCCAGGAAGCCACCAGACAGGTCAGATAATTCATTGTGAATGAGGTCTGTTCTGTTGCCTCCAGTAGCAGGAATGTGGGCTGTTATTGATATTTTCATGGCTGCCACTGGGCTGGAGAGTTGGGATTGGACTAGGGTAAGTTAACATGCCACAAAGTCCACTGTTCCTACTGAGACTAAGATCATTTTCTTGTCTAAGTGCTCCCTGGGTTGCTGCAAGCCTTTGGTTATTTTCCAGAGTTCCAAATAGTTGATTCTGACAGTTTTTGCCAGTTTCTTCGTTGCTTTTATGGAAGGATGGAATTTTGGAGTTCCTTCCTCCACCATTTTCACTGACATCACCCTCTGCAGTCTCTTTTGATAAAAGAGGAACAAAGAAGGAGACAAATGACTTATTTTTAGAACAGAGATAAACCTGAAAGGAGACTGGATTATGCCAGGACCATGAAAACTTGTGTCAGGTATGGGCTAAGTTTTAAAAATACCTTGATTGATTTAATCCTGACAGCAATCCTCTGAGGCAGTTCCCCCTTTTCATGGAATAGAAAACTGAAAACTGAGAGGTTAAGTTATTTTCTCAAGGTTATATAGTCAATAAGAGGTAGGATCAGGTTTTGATCCCAGGTCTTCTGATCCCAAAGCCTGTGTTTTTAATCACCAGGCTATAATGGTATAGGTTGAACCACCAAATGTCACAGGAACCCATGAGAAGTGTAGGTTTAGCTCAGCAAGATCCAAAGAGATACACAAAGAGGCAACCCTTCTATCATGAGGCATCTCTCCTAGTGCTGGATTCCCCCACAGGTGGACCGAGGTGCATCAATATAGTTATTGTATTTCCAGCTTAAGAAAAAACCGGAACTTTGTTGGACTTTCTTATACTTATTTTATACCTTAGATTGGTCTATCTATCTATCTATCCATCCATTCATCATGTGAGGTGGGATTCGAACCACATTGGCGTCTTTGCTGCTTTTTGAATATCTCCTGTCTTTCAAGGTCTTTGCTATTTCTGTTTTGTTAGTTGTTGGGGCCTTGAAAAGTCTTATTATTGGCTCTGGGATCTGACCAAGGCCAAATGGCGTGGGGTGGATGTCATTCTTTTAACGTACTGTAGCAACAATCATACACTGAAACGTGAGTTGACATTCACTTTTCTAACAAATGTTTATTGAGGGCCTGCTGTGGGGCTAGGCACTGTGCTGGGTGTGCAAAGATGGATAAGATGTGGACTGTGCCCAAGAGGTTCTGACAATATACCCGAAGTTTGTGTGTGTGAGTGGAATGAGAGGAGAATGAAGGTAAGGGATGGTTTTATGGAGAAGGTAGCACGTGAGCGAGGCCATGGATGGACTTGGATGGGTAGAGACGGCAGGAATCAATGGATCTGCTTTACAGATAAGATCTAACAAATTGGTGGCATCAAGGTCCATTTTTCAGTAGCATTAACAGCAATGGGGTAATTACACTTCTCAGAATTGAATACTCCAACTTACCTGGAGCCCAAGTTGGAGCCAGCTGTTGTAGGGAGAATTTTGTTGGAGGCATCTACCTAAGTCTTCTCCTGATCCCCTCTCTTTTCCTGCTGGTTGTCACAAAAGGGAGCTCAAAAATCTCACCCCTGGGTACAATTTTCCTTAAGGATGTTTCACTGAAAGAATTAAAGCCACTAATTTAAGAACCAAAAGAAACTGCTCAAATACCAGGTTTTTGCTTATTATAAAGATGATTATTTTCCCTTGTTTTTTCTTTGTTTCTTTATATAACAATGCTACTTTTAGAAAGATTCAAAACGTTAAATACTTCTCAGCATGAGAAGTATTAGCTAGGAATCAAATTGTAAGAGAGAAGCATGGTCATCTCTGTATCAGACCAAAAAAGAATCTGTGACTTAAGCTTTTTTGTTTTGCCACCTTGTGGCACTGTGACCAAATTGCAGGAAAAATAACAGAATATGGGGGGAGATTCCATCTGTGTCTTGAGGGTTAATGGTTTACATCCAGAATCATAGAATGATGGCAAACATCGTTTCAAGGACAGTCACGACCCCTGCCTCCCGACAGTACCCGAAATGCCCCAACTCCAGACACACCCACACAGTTTGCCAGAAGGTGGGTACTGCCCATTGCTCTGTTCCCTTCCAGGGAGGTTCTCCACGTGGCCCTTCTCTTCCTCCGGGTCATCAGTGCCTGTGCAGATGGCAAGATCCGCATTTACAATTTCCTAAACGGGAACTGTCTGAAGGTGATGAAAGCCAATGGCAGAGGTTATCCTGTGCTGTCCTTCTTTATTCAGGGCAACAGGTGGGTGGTAGGTCAGAGCCCTGAGCATTCCTGTTTGGATGATTATTTTTCCTCCTATGGGACACCGGCCCCGGATTTGCTGGCAGCAGGAGAGAGTGGGCAGTGCTCCGCTCCAGTCTTGGCTGCAGTAATAGGCTCGTGGGGGACTCATGGGACTTCACACAGAACTTAGCAATCAGGGACCACACTACTCTTCATTCGTTCTGGGTGTCTGATCCAGTCACGCGATGGGTTCGATACAGCTCTGCCGTGGGGACCGAGGTTCTGCCAGCCTGCAGCCCCTGATCCCACGTCCAGCCTGAGAGCTTCCCAGCTCTCTGTGTCTCGCTTCTGATGCAGAGTGACGTGCAGGAGGGCGGGAGTGGCATTGGCAGGCGGCCCAGTGTCCAGTGGGGCAGAACTGAGCAGATGAGTTTACAGAAAGCAGAACCATGACGACACTCACTGTATATAATACTGTGTTGTTAGACGCTAGGTTCAGGGTGATATTATGTGAAAATACCCAACTAGACTTAACTTTTAAATTCTACCACAGCCTCACTTAAGACATCACTTAATCGCTTCGAACCACATTGCCTTCCTCCTGATTAGTCCTCCTTGCTTAAAGCAGGGGGGGTGCTAGTATACGAAGGCTCAATAAATGAATGGTTTTCGGTTACGAAATCAGAAGGCTATAAAAAAAGGTCACCTTTGACCTTTTCTTAATCATGACATCCGAAGAGAGATGTCAGCTTGAGCAAAATATGTCTGAAAGAGATTCCTAATTGGAACGATTCCCCAAGTTCCATTCCAGTGCTTCCAACCGTAACGAGTCACTTTTATGGAGAGTTTACGCTAACAGTGACAGTCTTAAAATTGCAGGCTTTTGGCGCAGAAAGGAGCCCACACATAGCATTTCCATTTCTTGTTTATGGTTATGGGAGACCTAGGAGCAGAGGTGGGGGAGGAAAAGCAATGCCCTGTAACCGCTGTGAAGCCCAGGAACAGTGGGTGGGTAGGAGGTGATGTTGGGGACCCCGGGTTTAGAACTCTTTTTTTCTCTAGTGGCATGAGAGTGGGGATTAGGGAAGACAGATGTCCTCCTGCTTTACAAAGTACAAATGTTCTGTCTGAACGTAGAGCGTGCACAGACACCCAGAGCGATGGCTTGAAGGGGGTGGGGCTGGAGGGTCAGCGAGGGCTTGAAGGCCTCCCCCATTAGAGTTTTCCTCACCCCATCACGGCAGTAGAGCCATGGCATTTGGATGCTGTGCTTAAGAAAAAAGGAGTGAACTTGAAGACATCTGTGTGCAGAGTAGCTAAGCCTTCTGACTCGGGCACCCCAGGTTCTTGGCACTCACTCCAGGAACGGAAATTCGTTAAAAAATATTGTAATCCGAGAAGCGAAGTAATCAGGACGTGTGTGCCTTGTTCACATCTAATTTCTAAAGAAAACGGCTACAGAGCTAACGACCCCCGCCGCACGGCCTGCCACCTTTCTCCGCCCGTAGACCCTGCAACAACCTACACCACCCTGTCTGTGCGGTCATTTCCCGGGCACTGATCCCTTGGCCTCAGGATCGGACGGGACGGTAGTCCAAATGCATATCTGGAAGCCGGGCGGTGGCAGCCTCCACACTCCTTTTGTGGGCAACCCTGTCGCTTTGGTTCCAGGATGGTGATCAACACAGAGAGCAACATCCTTATGTTCCAGTTCGAGAATATCAAGTGGCAGTACTCCCTGGAACGGGCCAAACAGAAGAAGAAGGACAAAGAGTGTGCCAGGGAAGAAAACGGCCTCGCAGAAGCTCTCTCCAAGTCGAGCACTCAGATTTATAGCCCTCAGGAATCCATACCTAGCAAACACACGGCCCAGGAGTCCCTGTTCAGCAAATCTCACAGGTCCCCAGTTCTCCTGAGGGCATCCAGGTTACCTACAGGTAAGAATCGAATCCCAGGCAGCCCAGTGGTACCTGGTGGAGCAGGTGAGGGGCTTCCGGGACCAGTTTCTCTGTGGAATATTTCGGTCAATGGTTTCTTGATGATATGAATCCCAACCTGTATGTCATTCTCTTTGATGTGACAATTTGTTAGCCAGCTCAAGGGGATCTCCTGATTTTCAAGGCCTAAGTTTTCAGACTTACTAGAATCTTTCTGCAGTAGATGACACTAGCCCTTCGTACTTGCCATTAAAACAAAAACCAGACAACCAACATCCTCCCCCTTGCGCCCGATCCAAGCATATAGTACGTGATTATTTCCTTAGGACACAGACAAGATGTATTGTACTGCAGAAAAACCTCCCCTGCGGAACATATTCTCTGTAGACCTCTGACTGATAACATGCGTACCTGGAAAATACTAGATCAATAGATCACCTCCAAGAGTATTACACCACAAACGGTCAGTTAGGACAGAGGACCGAGAATTTCAGATAATGCATAAAGCTGGATAATCAGTAGGAAACGGGGGTAGGAGGGGGGCGTCAGGAGGTGATCTAGATGGACCTTCGGCTCCAGGTGATTGCCTAGTTTCATGGGACAACAGGAAGCAACAAACAGTAAAGTGATCATTTGGGTGAAAATCAGTTGAATTATCGGCTACGCCCCCAGTATTCATACCTAATTGAATCACATAATTACTACGGTTTCCTTCTCAATCTTAATTTAGGAGTGTTAACGGAGGCACCTCTAAGTCAAGGAACGCCAAAGTCACCCCGAAGAGATGGCAGGAAGAGACCGAGTTCTAGGGAAGCAAATGGCATGGGCACCGAGCAAGAGAATTTGGAAGCAGAACCCCTCGCCAGAGATAAGAACGGTGACCCTTCATTCTGAATTCACGTGGCAAGATTCAATCTCTCTCTCTCTCTCTCTCTCTCTCTCTCTCTCTCTCTTTCTTTGTTCAGTCTGATTTTTCAGCAGGTTCATCAATCAGTTTGCTTGCATTCTGAATGGATCAAATGCCCAGCTTCTCCTAAGAGTGGTGGGTTTTCCCTAATCGTCCCCTTACTGACTTGAGGCCACACAGAGCGAGCGCCTTTCTCAGAGCTGAGCCTCTGGTTTTGGGCTCACAGTCAGCCTCCTCACTTCTTGGACTGTTGTGTCATCAATCTGAGTAATGGGCTCAGCGGAAGGGAGAAGAGGCAGTGGGGCTGATTGCAGAGGCGTTTTAGGGGGGTTTCATGGGGGAGGAGCTGGATTGGGGGGTGCTCTACATGTGAGATAAGGGGATCAGGGAGATAGGCGGGGAGGAGCTTTGGAGAAGAGTTACCATGAATCAGGTGTCCCTTTGTTGTTTTCGAGAGACTCTGGTAAAGATTTAAAATGCCTTTCAAATATTTTTGGCTAATATAGTAGTGTTTCTTTGAATCAAACTCCCTGCAGAGACTAGCTTCAAGGTGAGGGTAAAACAATTGAGTTTTGTGAGGTCTGTAATAACAATGGGCATCCTTGCATATACCTGTCTCTGTATACCTGTATAGGTATACCTGCGGGGTAAAGTCCTAGGTGTGGCATCGCTGAGCCACAAGGATGATTGCATTTTAAAAGCTAGAAGGAGATCGCCATAGTTGTCTTTAAAAACTGCTGTGTCACTTTTCACTCCCACCAGCGATGCTTGAGAGCTCCCGCTGCTCCCAAGCCAACACTGGGTGTCCACCATCATTTTGCTCATATGATAAGTAAAGATGCTATTTGCATTTCTTTAAGGTTGATCACTCACAAACTAAATGTCCCTCAGTGGGCAGTAACTAAGTAGGTGATGACAAAGCCATACTATGACAAAGGCATATTATACAACAGCTAAAAATGGATGAGGAGCCCCATTTTTTTTTTTTTTTGAGGTACGTGGGCCTCTCACTGTTGTGGCCTCTCCCGTTGCGGAGCACGGGCTCCAGACGCACAGGCTCAGCGGTCATGGCTTACGGGCCCAGCCGCTCCGCGGCATGTGGGATCCTCCCGGACCGGGGCACGAACCCGTGTCCCCTGCATCGGCAGGCGGACTCTCAACCACTGCGCCACCAGGGAAGCCCATGGAGCCCCATTTTTGACTTGGAAAGAGATCCATAATGTATTATTATATGAAAAAAAGACAAGTTACTGAACAATGAGCCCATCACAATTCCTTTTAATAGAAGGAGAAAAACTGTGTTTTGTCTCTCTCACACACACACAGAGTGGTGTATTCTGGAATTGGATGAAGCACGGGGAAGACTTTGACATCTTAATTTCATTTAGATAAGACCTACTTGGTCAAGGAAAATTATACACTGTTATAAAATTGTGAAATCAATACCCTGTTGCATTTTCTTTGCTAGTTTTATTGGTGCAGTTTGAGGTGCAGATTTTACTTGCTAGGTCAGACTAGACAAATGCCTTCTCCTTTTCATGGTTCAGTTATGCATTTTGTAAAAGGAGGATAATGTTTTCAGTGTGTCTGTGAGGTATTGCAGGGATTCAAAAGCCCAAATGAGAGACATAGTAAATTTGCTCACCTGTGAAGACATCGTTGCTAACTCAAGGGCCTTAGGCATCTTGGAGGCCTTGACCCTAAAGTAGCATGCCAGAATGAATCTCTTGTCCTTGTCAGTGGCTTTTGGACCTACAAAATGTTCACAACATTTTGGGGGACTTCCCTGGTGGTCCAGTGGTAAAGAATCCGCCTTCCAATACAGTGGACGCGGGTTCGATGCCTGGTCCGGGAACTAAGATCCCACATGCCGTGGGGCAACTAAGGCTGCGTGCCACAACTACTGAGCCCACGCACCTCACAGGCCACGTGCTCTGGAAGCTGCGCGTCTCAACTAGAGACGATCCTGCGTGCCTTAACATGATCCGATGCAGCCAATAATAATAATAAATAAATCTAAAAAAAAATGACAGGTGATTTTTAAAACAAACCAAACCAAAACAAAACATTTAGGGAACTCCTGTTCAGGAACCGCCTTTTGGCCATTTGATAGTTTCAGTTTTGCAGGGGTGACGTGTTTTTTGAAGGCAGTTTTGATTTTGAGAAACATCCAAAGATCATTTGGAGTCAAATTTGATGAATAAAGTGGAAATCAAGCTTTGCCATCCAGGTTTTATTTAAAAATATAGGTATGTTACTGAAACTTTGTAAGGCCTATAAATGGGGTGTGAAGGTCCTTCCCACAGGGAAGTTTCAGGAATGTGTGGAGCACAGGCATTACATATGTTCCTTCCAAAATATGTGTATCTAGAGGTTAATACACACTTGTACACAAGTACTAGCATATTTGTTAAAAACGTGTGTTAAATATTTTGTAATTTCTCGTCTCATAGAGGATTTTTGCTCACATGATGGCAGCATGTCCACTGGGTAACAAAGACCATAGTCTGAATAGCAGTTGGAATGGATTTAACTTTCATACGTAAGTACTTAATGGTTTTCACGGAACACTGGTTTGTTTTTCTTTTCTTTTTTTTTTTAAAAGCAGATGATGTGGAGGAAATACCAAAACAAGGACAACTGGGAACTTTGGGAGACTTGATCAGTTGCTCAAAGAAGAAGTCCTGGTGCATCCCTATGTCACCTGACCAGTTCCTCCTGACTGTGAATGCCCTGCAGAAAGCCCATAATTCTGGGGAGTTTGCCTATCCCCGGAGGCCCCAAACCCAGGTCATCGATGCCTGGGGACCTTCCATTTCATACCCAAGGAAGGTCCTGAGTTTGAAGGGACGATCGGTCCAACATGCTGTCGATCGGTTGAGATTGAGCAACCCTCCCATAGACGTGAAACAAACCAGTATTCCCCTTGAAATCCAGAAGCGTCAGCCTAACCTGAAGAACTCCGTGCACAGCCCCAGAGTCCAGTCTACCATCCCCCAGCCGGTGCTCATCTTCCCCAGGTTCTCTGGAAGCTTAAAGGCTGAAGACCCGCCAACCAGTTCAACTGATGGAGCAGTGCGCAGCTTCAGCCCCTTAACCAGCACACAGGTCATCCAGCCAAACCGCGTGCTGGCTCCGCCGATGGGCACGACGGCCCAGGCTGCCAAGAGAGATTGGCCCCGCTTCTACACGGCCCTCGACCCCTTCAGGGTGAACACGGAGTTCATGCTGCTGACTGTGAAGGAGGAGAAAGAGTACGAGGAGGCCAAGATGAAGGAGTTTCAGGCCATAAAGCCGGCTGGAGGGGTTGACCTGGAAAAAGCCAGCAGAGCTGCCTGGGTCAGGAAGATCAAAGGCCTGCCCATTGATAATTTCACGAAACAAGGGAAAACAGCAGCCCCTGAACTTGGGCAAAACGTATTTATCTGAACCAGCCTTGGGAAATTGCAGCGTTTTATAATAATCAAAAAACCAAGTGGATGTTGGTGTTCGGCCTCTTTTTGTTTGTTTTCAACTGTTCCCTGGCAATTAACATGGGGACTCTTTAATTATTTTCCTATAAGCCAAAGAACTGATATTTATCAAAGTAAGAAAACAGAGAGGCTGGGGGTGATTGGCATCTGTAGTTCCACTGAAAACCATTCAGTGAGAGGCATGGAAGCCCTGTTTCATTGATGGGAGATGTTGGAAGTTTGATACCACTCATGGCTACCAATTTAGGGCTGTCATTTCTTCTAGCAAATGAACTGATGGGATTATATCAGAATAATGCACTGGAGTTCCCTGGTATTTTCGTATGGAAGCCTGATGAAGCTCAATGAGTTCAATTAAGAATCTAAAAGGAGAAGCCCTCAAATTGCATTCTTCCTCCTCAGGGCTAACTCCTATGGAAGAGAATTAGGCACATTCATCCTTTCTACATTAATATCATGTGTGTTGAGGTTGCTACTTAAGCCTGCTGAGGTTGGTGTCAGGGGCCAGGCAGGTGATTTAGACGTGAGCAGCCCAGCATAGGGGCTGTGGCCCATCAAAGAGCACAAGCCCCATGTGAAGGGGGTAGCTCCTACTCAGTAGCTCAGCATGGCGTAGGATGGAAACCATTGAAGCAGAATGCAGAACAAAACAACAAAACACCAACCCCACAAAACTCCGCAACCCACACACTGAGTGGGCCACCAAAACCCTGGCATCGGTAGGCTGGATGCACAGGCCACCTGTTCCCAGCCTCCGCTTTCACCTCCAGGTGCAGGAATACCATCATTTGCCAAGCTTTCTCCCCCTGGAGAATTTTTTCTCCATTCTTAGGAAATCAGGTTTAAAGTAGCACTGGCAAACAGCCATGTAAAAATTGTGATTTGAATGGAAAGAATCCCTTCAATTAAGGAAACGTGCTTCTACACATTATTCCATGAGCCTTCCAACAGCCGTTTGACAGCAGGCTGGGCAGATAGGATATTGTTATAATCACAGTTTCAAAGATGACATGAAGTCCCTGAATTTCAGCTCCTTCAAGGGGCAAGATCACAATATTCGCAGCTAAACTTAAAACCGTGATAAGAATAACATCTATTGAGTAGGTATGGACCCTGGAAGGGAAGGACACATAGATGTTAGCTAGATAATTGGTTAAGTGGAGTAGACGGGCTCAAACCCAGGGGGCTCAGACTCCGGGGCCCACGCTCTCAGCCTCTCTCCTTACTGTTTCCAAGGTCTACCTTCCTCCCTTAATAAGACCTGCCATGTTTAGGGTCCTCCCGCCTACTTCTTCTTAATAACATTTACCCCTTCGCAGGAGGACATTTATTTCTTCAACTGCTTCCACTATTTAAGGTACAAAAGTAATCCTGTACGGAATTACACGTCATCGTAAAACACTCAAACGAAATGAAAACTATGGAATAATCATGCCCCTGACCCCCACCCCTGCCCTCAGCACATCCACACTAGAGGAATGACACTGTAGGCGGCAGCAACATCCAGGCAACAAACCATGAAGTTCCAAAAGCAGCATCTTTTACTTTCCTCTCCTGCTTGGACCTGCCCGTGCCCCAGCCTGAGTCCTGGCTTCTCGCCCCGCCCCGCCCCCTCTCTAGCCCCGCCCCGCCCCCTCTCTAGCCCCGCCCCTCCCCAGCTCTAGCCCCGCCCGGATCCTCCCACTCCGAATCGCCCCGCCCCCACTTGCTCCTCCCCTGAGAGCCCGGAAGCGGAAGTGGGGTCAGGTTGCCGCTGTTACTCCGGCTCCTCCAGGCCCATAGTGACCCCGCCTCGTCTGTTCTGGTCCCCGGCCCGCGGCTGCGGCGCTGACGTGGCTCCCGGAAGTGGGGCTGGCGTGGGCCGCCATGTTGCAGCAGGTGAGGGGCTGTGGGCGCGGAGAGCGGGCCGCGGCGGCTGGGCCGGGCCTGCAGGGCCTGAGGGGCCCGTGCTGAGCGTCCGGGGCCGCTGCCGGAGCCCGAGGAGGGGCGGGTGGGCGGCGGGCGGGGCGGCCGGGGGCGGGGCCGGGGTCCGGGCTGCGCTGAGGGCCGGCGCGGGTGTGAGAGGCGCGGGGTCGCGCCCGGGCTGGCGGGCGGCCGCGGAGACGCCGTGTGTGGCCGGGCGAGGGGAGGGGGCCGCCACCCCGCACGTGGGATTAGGGGACACCCCCCGGCCTTGCGTTCAAGTTTGTGCTGTTACAGCAGCGTTGGAGGTGGCTGGTCCACTCCCGTGACTGCATCTGCGCCTCCGAGCTAATTACAGCCCTCACGTGTAGGACCAGAGATTAGTAAGAATCATTTCGTAGTTTCTTCCTATTTTTAAAAAAGTTTCACTTTTAGTTAGATTTTGTAGGCGTTTTTTCCTTTTGAGGGGTTACTGTGGCCCAGGCACTGTGCTAGGCCCCGGGGAAGGGCTGCGAACCGCACAGACGATTTCCTGCCGTGAATCGGAGGGAGAATTGGAGGGTGCCGGCGGTGGGGAGGCAAGATAAGTTAAAGACTGAAGGTAGTTTTCACAGGGCTGTCACAGAGCCAGGGTGGTGTGATAGCAGGTGTCTGCGAATAGGACGCCCTCGGGATTTAGTGTCGGAAAGGACCGCTCCGGGGAGGTGACCTGAGTGGGGAAAACCCGGTGATGGTCTGCACCTGCGCCCCGGCTGAAGGAGGCTGGAGAAAAACACAACGGCACTGACTGTTCCCACTTAGGCGTGTGGCCAGGCACCTCAAGCGAGCCCTTAGGGCCGCCAGGCAGTCGTCACCCTGCCCCCTCCGTAGACCCCTCTCCCTCCCACCTAGGCTGCTCTCGAGGGCTTCTCCCTCAGACCTTCAGCGTTTCTTCCTTATCTGCTCTCAGCCCCTAGCCTTGCTGCTCGTTTCACTGAGAAGGTGGAAGCCATCGGTGTCCGCACCGCCTGCCATCTCCAGCTTTCCTTGTAATCTCCTGTTCACTCTGCCTTTGTTTTATGTAACTGCACTGTCTGTGCTGCTTTTTTTTTTTTTTTTTTGATATGGGCCGTTTTTAAAGACTTTATCGAATTTGTGCGAAAACAGTATTGGTTTTTTTTTTTTTTTTTAATGTTTTGGTTTTTTTGGTCACGAGGCATGTGGGATCTTAACTCCCTGACCAGGGATCGAACCCACACCCCCTGCACTGGAAGACGAAGTCGTAACCACTGGACAGCCAGGGAAGTCCCGGTGCTGCCTTCTAAAGTCGAGCCCTCTCCTTGTGCACTGGTTTCCATCCCCTCTTGCCTAAATAAAGTACCCCCAGAGAATTCTAGCCTGTCGCCAAGGTGGAGACCACTGGTCTCATAGATGTGAATCCATTTTACATTTTCTAGCTTCAGCTGTTCCTCCACTCTTCCACCTTCATTTACTATGAAGGCTTTCTCCATACATACTCTGTGTGTTCCCACTTCTGTGCCTGTGAACAGATACCTAGTCAAGGGGCCAGAGGGAGGCCCAGCGGGTGAACTCTCCTGGAAGCCTCCCCACAGCCCGTCCCTCCCTCTGCTCCTGTTTGCGCTCAGGTTACTTCTGGCACTGATCACAGTCTGCCACGTGTCGTAGGTGATTGCTTCTTTGTTTATTAGCTCATGCCTTCAACAAATACTGTAGCACCTGGCCTGGTGCTCAGCTAGACACTAGGATTTATTACAATGCAGGGACGGAACTTGCCCTCCAGTAGCTTGGAGTCTAGGAGGAGGTAGGAGGAGTAGACTTGCAGTAAGACTATCCCGAGATAATTGTTCAAGCGGGGATTTGCCCAGGTGCTGTGGGGACGTGGGAGGGGGGATGCCTGGGGATTTCAGGGCAAGTTTCTCAGCCGTTGCAGTATTTGAGCTGAAAGTTGAAAGATGGTTTGGCGTTTGCCTGATGGTCTGCTTCATAGGGGATGGGGAAGGGAAGAGCTTCTGGGTAGAGAAAACATGAAGGGCAGAAAGGTGGGAGGGCCCGAAGTGTTTTCCCAGAGCAGGTAGTAACAGCATTGCTGCAGTGCTCAGTGGGAGGGGGCGTTGTTGGCCAGAGCAGGTAGTAACAGCGTTGCTGCAGTGCTCAGTGGGAGGGGGCGTTGTTGGGAGGTGGGCATGGGATCAGGTCCTGAGCTGCCGCGAGCTCTGGTTGGCTGTGCCTGAGGGATTTAAGTCTTATCCTGTACAGGGAGGGGCGCCACTGAACAGTTTGGGCAGGGGGGTGACATGGTATGCTCTCCATTTAGGGAGATACTCTGGGTAATGAGGGGCTGGAGTAGAGCGGGGGTGAGACCAGAGATGGCGGGTGAGTGGGGAGGGGCTGGCACTGTGAAGGTGTGAAGCATGACTGAGGCTGCAGGTGAGTTGCAGTGAGCTGAGGTGTGAACCACTTAGAGACCTGAGGTCGAGGAGGGAAGGGAAGTAGAGGACAGAAGGGAGATTCAGCATCAGGACTTTAAAACATCTCTTCACGCTGTAAAGGGCACCTGAAGAAGCTTGTATGCTGATGAGAAAAATCCACCAGAAAGACCTGAAGATACAGGAAACTGTAAATAAAGGGGACGAGTGATGGAACACGCCCCCAAGGAGGCAGGAAGAGAAGGGATTCTGACTACAAGTAGCTGGTTTAGCCTTGGAGAAAAAGGGACAGAGTTGTGAGAAGGGGTCAGGAAAACAGGGCTGCAGTCAGATGATTTTGTGGAGGAGCCAGAGACAGTGAGTTTATCTCGGCAGCCTCAGCCTTCTCTGAGAGCCGCCTGAGGGTGGCTGCATTGAGTTTGCGCTTGGCAGCTTCTTGGGTGGGATGGAGACAGCAGGTGCTTGGGTTGCCACGTGGGGTTTGGCCAGGTGATCAGGGTTGGGGGAGGGAACTGACCTCGCCCCTTCCCTAGGCTGTGAGTTCCAGGTGGCCGTGACCGCATCCTGCCGTCATCTTCCATATTGACTTGTGTGCTGCCTTGCATGTAGTAGGCATGCAATACGGAGTTTCATTCTGCTTCATGAATATTTGCTTTTCCTATCAGGACAGTAATGATGACATTGAAGATGTTTCACTGTTTGATGCAGAAGAGGAGACAACTAGTAGACCAAAAAAATCCAAAATCAGGTACGATGAAAAGTTACAAGACTCGGGTTAGTGTCTGGTGCTGTTCTGTCCATCGCCTGGTGCCAGCGACGGGGTTCGGGGCAGAGTGGTTGTGATGTGCAGGTGAATATTGTGTATTGCTGCTTTGCTCTTTAGTCTGAGATGAGGTGACATCTCACGTTTTCCCTGGGAATAATTGACATATGGCATTTTACTCAATACTGAGTTTTCAAATCTGCAAATCCAATTTTTTGAACACTGGTGTTTTTAATTCTGACTTTCGTACCAAGAATGCACCATTTCTTTAGATAGTTTCTGTAGATATATTACATTTTGATTTATTATGCAGATTTCAGAATTGTCTTTTGTATCAACTAATGTGAGAATATCAAGCCAAATATCTTTCTATTCCAAACTTAGTTATCGCTAAAGAAATTCACTTGATGAAATCAAATTCTACCTGAACCTTGAGAACATCTCTAAGTGAGGGATGCCCGTCACAAAAGACCACGTATTATATGATTTTGTTTATGTGAAATGTCCAGAATAGGCAAATCTATAGGGACAAGAAGTACATTAGTGGTTGCCTAGGACCGGAGAGGGGTGGGATTGGGGTCAATGGGGGGGTGACTGCCCATGGGTATAGGCTTTATGTTTGGGGTCATGAAAAAGTTCTAAAATTGATTGTGTGATAATTGCACAATTCTGTGAATATACCAAAAATCACTGAATTATACCCTTTAAATAGGGGAATTGTGTGGCGTGTGGATTATATCACAACGAAGCTGCTGATAAAACGGCAACTATGCGTGGTGGTCACTTTGTCTTAACGCCTGAAGTGATTTCTGAGGGCCTAGAAATTCTTAGGGCATGATATTTAGACATGTGAAAATAGGAGTCAGTCCTAAGAGTGTAGTTTCCTAATTCCTCTAAGCTTGGTAAAGTTTTTTGTTATATATTTTGTGAAAGTATATAATCAATGAGGTGTTAAAGTCACGTTTACATAGTGTATTTTCTGTGACAGCAGGGCCTAGTCAAATAATGGGACTTATGAAAAAAGAGAGGTAGGCGGTTTGCTTCTTCCTCAAGTCATCTTTTATTTTGGCAAGACTCTGCATGGTTCTGCTTTGGCTGAAACATTTTCATCTACATCTGCAGTACCTGTTGTAAATGTAATTGCATATCTTTTATTATGTTTTGGTTTTCAGACACCCAGTGGCATCATTTTTCCATTTATTCTTTCGAGTCAGTGCAATTATAGTCTATCTGCTCTGTGAATTGTTCAGCAGCAGCTTTATTGCCTGTATGGTGACAATTATCTTGTTGTTGTCATGTGACTTTTGGGCAGTCAAGGTAGGTTTGATTGTTTTTATTTTAAAATCGTATTTATATGATGAGATTGAATGACGTGTAAACAGTAAAAAAAAAAAAAAAAAATGACACTTAGCATTTCCGATTGGTGTTAATTTATCTTTTTGTTATCTTAGGCCTCACCGGTGTCAAAGTGCCAGTTGTGGCAGATCATGTGTAGGTTTACTGACTTGTCTGTGCTTTACGTTAACCTATGTCAGCTTTAAAGTTAAACAAATAAAAAAGTGACCAGCAGCTACAGACTACACATATTGCTTCTAATCCTCACCACTGGTTTTGCTTCAGGGTCACCTCCGGCTATGCCGCGTATGATTTCTAGATAAGACCCCAGGGTAGTTTGTCCACCATTACAAGTACCGACCATTACAAAGTCTCCTATTTGAGCTTGAGGGCAGTGTTTCTCAGCCAGGGCCAGTTTTGCCCTCCAGGGGGACGTTCGTTTTTCAGTGTCTGAAGACATCTTTGGTTGTCACAACTGGGGGTGGGGGAAGTGTGCTATTGGTATCACACGGGTAGAGGCCAGGGATGCTGCTAAATATCTTAAGGTGCACACACGGGGCAGCCCCCCCACATCAGGGAATCATCCGGCCCAAAATGTGGATAGTGCTGAGGCTGAGGGATCCTGTTGTAGGGGATAGAAAAGAGTGTAAGAAATGGTTCAAACTCAGAGGCTGTGGTAGGTAGAGGGATGGATGGATGGAGAGATAGGTATATAGATAGAGGGGCATGTGATAAAGTAACTATGGTAAAATATTAAATGTAGACACTAGGTGATAGGTATATGGGTATTCACTGTAAAACTTGACTTTTCTGTGTGTTTGGAAATTTTCATAATAAAATGGTAGGGGGAAAAATTGAAGGCAAAAAAAAAAAGGCAAAAGCTACTTTTGGAATTTGAGGTATGTATATTGATTCAAAAACCAGTAAGATGTTACAGGTCTGCTCATGTCCACCAACGCAGCCATTTTTAGATCTTTTGATTGTTACAGATATCAGAAGTGGTTGGCTTGGTGGTGGCCAGTTTCCGTAGGCCACAAAATGCTGAGAGTAAAGATTATAAAGGTCTGTTTCCTGTAGTCTTTTCTTTTGTACAGTCTTCTTTGCCTTGTATTTCTTTGAATTTCTTCTGTTGCTTTATGCTCTAAAGTGTTTACTGTATCCAGGTCACAGTTTTGTTTTGAGGAACATTTCTTTTTGTTGTTCATGTAATTTCTGCTTAGCCAAATAGAACACCACCTTCAGTCAGTTCTTCCTGGTAATTTCCAAAAATTATATAATTAGATCCTTGTGGGTTTAGAGTTTTAAAAAATGTGGCCAGAGGGAGTTCCCTGGTGGCCTAGTGGTTAGGATTCCAGGCTTTCACTACATAGCCTGGGTTCAGTCCCTGGTCAGGGAACTGAGATACCGGGATGCAAGCCGCAGCATGACCAAATTAAAAAAAAAAAAAAAAAATGTGGCCAGAAAGTATATTTTCTGATAACATTTTTTTTTTTAAAAACAAGGGCTTTAAAAATACTCTTTCATCTGTGGCAGAATTACTTACAGATATGCAGACAATTGAGATATGAAATTAAGAAGTCAAGAATGGGGAAATTATTAAATGGACTTGGGGAAGGGGGTGTGCAGGGTTCTGAATGTAGTTAGAACAGCAGTGTGTGGTAGTTGTAAATCTCAAGGCAGTTGTCAAAAGAAGAGATAATTATTAAAAAAATAAGATAAATAAGATAAAGTTATTTAAAAAATGAAAAGAACTTAAATGTTATAACCTATATGGGGCTTTTGTCTTATTTTTTATTTTGAGAAATATAGTAAAAAAAGAATAAATAGTTGTTTTCAAATTTTTATGGTAACTTTTAGTAAAATTTAAAACATTGTGTGTCTTCCACAACATTGGAGAAGACAGGAGCAACTAAAACATCAAGAGAAGGAGAACAAAGCAAGCGTCCAGGAACCTGAAATATCATAGGACAGAGTGCAAGGGGATGGGAGCAGTAGCACATTAGTTACAGCTGTAGATGTAATTTGATTAAACCCTCTTTTTAAAGATAAAAATTAGATTTGGTCAAAAATCAAAGTCTAACCCAAAAGATCTAACTATAATTGTAACGTTAGAAAAAGTAAAAGAAGGCAAAGATAACATAAGACTAATTCAAACAAAAAGAAACTTGACGCTATATTATTATCAGACAAAGCAGAAATGAGAGTAAGACAGCATTCAGTGGAACAAGAAAGGTGAGTTGATGAGTCACAGTGAGGATCATTCACAGAATGACATCACATCAAACTATAGTGAAAAACTACTAGAAACACTAGAGAAGATGGAGGAACACTGTTGTGATAGAAGTCTAACAAACCATTGTCTTTGCAGATCAGAGCAACAAAAAATACATAAGATTTGAAGGATCTGAATGAAATAACAAGGTCACTTTCATAGCAGTATTTGGAACTCTGTATGTAGAGGCATAATACCTTCTTGTTCAGTTCCTGTGGAACATTTACAAAAGCTGACTAAATATCACTATGAAGAAAATCCAAAGAAATTGCCCAAAGCAGCTACATTTTCTAGTCCAGTACAACAGAACTGGAGACTAATAAAAAAAAATGGTTGTCAAAATTGGGATTTTTAAAAAGAGCCATTCTGTTAAATATCTTGGCGTAAAAAGGAAGTAAAAACTGTAAATATAGATTATTTATACCTTAATGATAATGAACATCTACATTCAAACTTTTGAAATGTGTCTAAAGCTGAATTCAGAGGAAAAACAATAGACAAAAGGCTTTTATTAGAGGTCTAGAAGTTTCAAAAACAAAAATAATAAGCTTGAGAGAAATTCGGAAAATAAACTAATAATGACAAAAACAGAAAGTAAAGAATTGGAAAATGGGAAAATGGAGGAGTTTGAGACTATTCGAAGAGCTGTTATTTGAAAGTGCCACTAAAATAGACCTCTGGCTGTTCTCGGTCTTCTTTGCCAGCTCTTCTCTTTTGCTTAGCCTTTGATTGGTAGCGTTTCTACAAAACGAAGTTTGGTCTCTAAGGCTCCTCCTCTTCTTCTCTTCTGTATTCCTTTCATCATGTTAGGAAAGCTATTAAAGCAGTTTGTTACATTAGTAAGAGGGAAAGAGCTTGGTGCATTTCAAGTACTGAATGAAGGTCAGTGCCTATAACCATAGTCTTCGTTTGGGCTGCTGTACAGAATACCAGAGACTGGGTGGCTTACGAACAATAGGAATTTATTTTTCCAAGTCCTGGAGGCTGGAAATCCAAGGTCAGGGTGCCAGCATGGTCGGCCTCTGGTGAGGGCCCTCCTCCGGTTCCAGAGTGCTGATGTCTCGTTGTATCCTCACATGACTGAGAGCAGAGAGAGGGTGAAAGCTGTCTCTTGACTCTTATGAGGACACTAATCCCATTCACAAAGGCTCCGCCCCCATGGCCTCATCTAATCCTAATCACCTCCCAGAGGCCCCCTCTTGATACCATCACTTGGTGATGGGGTGGGGGCAGAGTTTCAACCCATGGATTTGGGGGGGACACAGTATTCAGTCCATAACCTTTTTTAGAGATACATAGTTATAAACTATATGTATCTGTGGTCAGGATATATAGGAAAAAGTAGGTCCCAGAAGCTAAAGATCAAGGGGTTTAGAAACACATTAGGGAACTGGAGAAAGGACAAGAGTTAGCTAGGGAAAAGAAGGGTAATGTTTATGGGTGTGCTGACCCTGTCACCTCTGCGCCTGTGGGGCCTGCCATGGCATTTTATTTACTCTTTTGTCCAGGCCTGGTACGTAGTGGTCTTTAACTGGATATTATGGCGGGAAAGCTGATGATTTCTTGTTTGTGAACTGTTACACTAAGATACGATGTTATGGTAGACCTGTAAATAATGTTTTTAAAATGTGTGTGCATATATTAATCTTTACCAGAATGTCACAGGTAGACTAATGGTTGGCCTGCGCTGGTGGAATCATATTGATGAAGATGGAAAAAGCCATTGGGTGTTTGAGTCCAGGAAGGTAAACTGCCTTTGTTTTGTTTTTTGTGTTTTTTTTTGCGCGTCATTCAAAAAATTATGTGTAGGGCTTCCCTGGTGGTGCAGTGGTTGAGAGTCCACCTGCCGATGCAGGGGACATGGGTTTGTACCCTGGTACGGGAAGATCCCACATGACGCGGAGCGGCTGGGCCCGTGAGCCATGGCCGCTGATCCTGCGCGTCCGGAGCCCGTGCTCCGCAACGGGAGAGGCCACAGCAGTGAGAGGCCCGCGTACCAAAAAAAAAAAAAAAAAAAATTACGTGTAGATACATTTGAGTATTTAAGGGTCAATTACCTAAACACTTCAGATGCATCTACACATAAGGGACCGCCCCAGGTCGCTTGGCATGGTATAGCACAGAACCAGATGATCTTCTAAACTTGCCTTGCGTTTCTCTTTAGTTCCGACTGGAAACAGGGCGTGTCCAGGAAAGAACCCTGAGAGGGCTTGGACTCAGGGTTTATGCCGCGTGCTTAGCTGCCTACCAGGGGCTGCTGCTGAAGGGTCTCTGTTTGGGGTCCCTGTGTGCCTTGCCTAGTGTAGCTCCCTCCAGTGGCTCCCTCTGTCCTTGCCCCCCGGGTCCTCCTCCATTCGTACTCAGGAGGAAGAAAGAGGAAGTTTGCATCTGGATAGAAAATCTGAGTTAAGCAGAGAGCAGTCAGTTCTTCAGGCTGTGCCTTCAGAAGCCCTAGGGGACCTTGCTCTGTTTTGGGTTAGCCTGCTTATCTGTAGTGGAAATCAGTTTGGGAGCCAGAGGACAAAACTCCTGGAGACAGCACCAATTAAATTGCTTGCCTCTGCTTGTTAGGGCCCCTGACTAGGACTCCTCAGAAAGCAGCATTGTGCTCAGTGAGCCCATAGTCCTTTATATTAATAAAATCTACCTTGGAAACCACTCAGCGCCCTTTTAAATTCCTGGGTGTTGCTGAGACATTCTGGTCATTGTCCGGAATCCCTTGACTGCATTTCTTCCTGTGGACCCTGATGGACCTTTTAGTCTCCAGGATGACCATAGCCTTGATTTCCTGAATCCTCACCTAAGAAGGCATCTTTCAAAGCTTGCTTATGAATAATCAGTATAAGTGCAAGAAGGATTGACTAGAAGCCTATCAGAGGCCACCCTTACTGTCTTGGGCGATGACAACTGTCCACTCTGCCCTGAAAATGAAACATTCTCGATTGAAAACAAAGTATGTTAAGACCAGTTCCAAAAATTACAGTAGTGGTAGATCTACTGTTTTGCTTGAGGGAGATTGTGGGGCGGGGGGTAGGAGTTCTAACTTGGGATTTGGGTTGTCTGTATTAATTTATTTGAATTTGAGGGTAAGGGGTTTTTCATTAAAAATGTTAAACTTTTTGCTGATAAATACCACAGAACATTGGTTATTAACTTCATGTTCTTTTGTAGGCCTCTCCTCAAGACAGTAAAACTGTTTCAGAGGCTGAATCAAGAATCTTCTGGTTAGGACTCATTGCCTGTCCGGTGCTGTGGGTGATATTTGCCTTTAGTGCCCTCTTCTCCTTCAGAGTGAAGTGGTTGGTGAGTATCAGTGTGGAGCTGTCAGTAACCCGCTAAGGTGGCTGGTGGACAGTCATAATAAGCAGCACCTGTGTTAACATCAGGGACCCCCCCCCCCCCCTTGAATAGGCAGCTTCATCATGTATTTCCCAAGTTTGGTTTCTCAACTCTGCTTTTCTCTAAGTACAGAGAGCAGAGTCCTGTGAAAGACTCCATCTCACGAGTTCTCCAAGTGCTGAGCAGAATTTGATTTAGCCCATCTTGTTCAGTGATTACCACATGTATCACATAATCTTGTTGGTCGGGGATGGTCAGTATACTCCACACGTGCTTAGCTTGGTTTGGAACTAACAGAGTGGTCTTTTCTGAAAATACTGGTTGGTAACCTGTTCTGGTTATCTACTACAACAGTCATTTTATGATCTCTCGCAGTTTCACTGGTTCAGAAGTTTGGGAAGGGCTTGTCTGGAAAGTTCTGGCTTGGGATCTTTTGTACTTGTGGTCAGACAGTGGCTGGGGGCTGCTGAGGCTTCTCCTCTTTATGGGGTCCCATGGCCTCTCAACACGGTCTTTCCACATTGCTGGTTGGGGCTCCATTACAGTCTGGTGGCCTCATGGCAGTTAAACTTGGAGGGTCACAGCTCCAGTTGAGAGTGTTTTAGCTCACAAGCTGTATTACCTTGTACAACTGTATTAGTTTTCTAGGGCTGCCATAACAAAGTATCACGGACTGGGTGGCTTAAACAACAGAAATTTATTTTCTCCCAATTCTGGAGGTCTGTCTCTTTGGCTAGTTGACTGTCTTCTCCCAGTGTCTTCATGTGGTCTTCCCTCTGTACATGTCTGTGTCCTAATCTCCTCTACTTATAAGGGCACCTATCATATTGGATTAGGGCCCACCCTAGTGACCTTATTTTTCCTTAATTCTTTAAAGACCCTGTTTCCAAATACAGTCACATTCTGGGGTCCTGGGATTATATACATTAAACATATACATTTTGGGGGAACAAAGTTCAGCCCATGACAACCACCTAGCCTCAGAAGTAACAGCATCACTTTTGGCACCCGTCCACATTCAGGAGAATGGAAATTAGGCTCTACAGCTTGATGGGGGAGTAAGAAGATTCTAGAAGAGCATGTGGAGATACAATTGCCACCATGTTTGGAAAATATAATCTGTCACTTAGCTCAAACTGT
This sequence comes from Phocoena sinus, assembly GCF_008692025.1. Lineage (NCBI taxonomy): Eukaryota > Metazoa > Chordata > Mammalia > Artiodactyla > Phocoenidae > Phocoena > Phocoena sinus. The sequence continues at coordinate 2,858,278 of NC_045782.1, forward strand.
GTGTCTTATTCTTTTAATAATTGATTTTATCTCACTTAATACATATTGGTATCAGATGTATTTTGGCCTTAATTGTGTTTTTTTCCCCTGTTTTTAATATTTCCTTGTCTAGTTCGCTGTATAGGTTCTCTTTTCCTTTGTGCATACACGTACATAAATACTTTCCCTTTTGAGATTTGGAAGGTTTATTTTCTGTTTTTAGTTTTTCTAGTAGTTATCTGTATCACATAACCCTCTTTCATGTATTTCATGTATCATACCCTCTTTCATGAATTAAGAAATGTATTTAATGTCTTGATTTCCTGCTGTGAAAGATGTAAAGTTAACATTCATGCCTTCTCCCACCTTTCCTCCCTCCTTCCACTTCTGGATTTTTGTTGGTTGTAGTCTTACTTTAGTTATTTTAAGTAATATACTTATTCCTGTTTATTGACTTAGAGACTGTTTAGAAAGGGAATGAAATAAACACTCTTATATTCCCTCCTTTGTTTCTTCCCTTTCTATGCCTGAGCTTTGTTTGTTCCAGTATTATTTTTGTTGTCAAGGTTTATAACAATTACCTTTCGAAACGATATTTGTTACTGGTTGTTCAGTCTTTGATCTACTTTTAAATAAATTGATTCAGTCCTTTTATTGCAGCTTCTCCTTTACCTCTTGGTTGGCTGAATTTCATTGTTGGGTGATTTTTTTCAAAAAACTTGTGGGTGTTATTTTCCTTTGGCTCTGTCATGTTTAAGAATATGAGCCTGTTGACTTTATTCTTGAATAAACTTTTCTTTTTTCTTTCTGAATAAACTCTTTATGCTTGAATAAATTCTTTATTTCTTCATTCTTGAAAAAAGATTCTTTATTCTTGAATAAAGAATCGGCTAAGTTAATATTCTTGGGTCACAACTTTTTTCTCTCACCATTTAGAAGGCATTACTTCCTCATTTTCTAATATTGAATATTGTAGAGAAATCTGAGGCCTGGCTTACTTAACCTCCGTGTAAGGGAGTGAATTATTTTTCTCCCTGGACAAATAGTTTTTGTTAATCATTCTTGAAGTTTTAAAATAGCATACAGAACCAGATGGTCTTTGTGTTTATCTTTGTGTATTGCTTTTTCTGGAAACTGTGCCCCTCTAGTATGCAGGCACAGGTTTTGCTTTGAATCAGGGAAATTATCTTCTGTTGTCTTCACATGTATTTACGTTCTGTGTTTTTGGGGTCTCTGATTCTGAGGTACCAGTTCCCTGTGTGTCGGATCATTTTCATCTCTTCTCATCCACCATCTTAAATGCTTTCGTCTCATCTTTTCCTTTCTGGTTATTCACTTAGCACATCTTTGTAAGAGTCTGCCGTACACCAGAGCTGTCTTGGGCGCTGGGGATGTGATTAAGGGCCCGATAAACAAGATGACTGCTCCCATAGCACCGCTTTCTAGTGGAGCAGAGTGTAGACAGACAGTAAATAAGGGTTGTTAGAAAGGTGACCCACAGTAACGGAGTGGAGAGTGCCAGGGAGAGCAGAGTGGGCTGCTTTAGCAAGGGCTTCTCTGCGTTTCCTGAGCTCTGCCAGCTCCGTTTTCAACTCCTTCTGGTGTCTTGTCTTACCTTCATTCTCTTTGAATTCTTGTCTTTAGGTTCTTCTGTAGGGTGATGTATGCTTCAGGAATGCTTTTATTTTGGTGGACTCTATTTCTTTTTAGAATCGATTCTTCGTCTGCTTTTTGCATACTGTGTTTCTTTCTTCTTTTTGTTTTTTGCTGTGGTCCTGCGTAGCTGCCTTTCCCTGTTCCCCTCCCCATTTTGCTCCTGTTCGCAGTGGCGGCTCTGTCCAGACCTTCTCTTGATGTTGGTTTCGTGTGGGTGAGTTCTCCTTGCCTGCCTGCCTTGTTGTCTGAGACATCTGGGCTCTGCTGTGAGCTGCCTGAAGGCGCAGGTGTGAGGAGGGGACCGCAGCCCTGCCGCCGGCTGCCTCGGCTGGCTTGCTCGGGTTCCTTCCCTTACATAGTGGAGTTCTTGTTGCTCTGTCGTGGTTCTGCCCTCCTGCTTTAGATCGTTTGTGAGCCCTTGGAGCCTTCACCTCTCTCTGGGGAGGCAGCCCAGTCTTTCTCTGGCAGTGTTTCCCCTTCCCTAAAGCAGAGCAGGGAGGGGGGGGGGTGAAAGGTGGTTTGGGCTCCTGTTTTAAGACCACAGGGCGGGAAGGGGGCATCCTGTCCCTCAAGCTTCCCCACCCACTGTTCTCTGTGGTGATGGGCTTGATGACCGTTGGTCCTCCTGCCTACTCAGACCATTTGCTTATTCTAGAACAGGGCTTGGCCAACTGGCCTGCAGGCCAAATCTGGCCTTACGCCTGTTTTTGTAAATTTGTGTTGGAACACAGCCTTGCCTGTTTGTTTACATATTGCCTGTGGCTGCTCTGGGGCTAGAATGTCAGAGTTGAGTATTTGCAAGAGACCATATGGCCTGCAGAGCCTAAAATATTATCTGGCCCTTTACAGAAAAGCTTTGTAGAATATTTAACCGTGGGATCCCCTCATGTTGTTCTAATTAACTTTTCTTTAATAATATTTAAATAGTAGGCTTGCGTTTCTTTTTCTCAGTCCTTAGCGGTCTTAGTGGGGTCACCTATAGGATTGTGGCCACAAGGAAGAAACAACTCTGCTGAAGTGCATTTCTTCCTAGTGCTGTGTCCCCCTCTGCGCCCTTCCCCCATCTCCTTGTCACAGAAGGCAAACCCCTGTTGCTTGCTACTTTGAGGCACTGGTTTGCTTTCTTAGAAGCCAGTTGTTGCCCACACAGTAGCATAGAGCAGAGACTCAGCTCTGTGTGCTTTCAGTGTGTTGAACTTGATCTATCTCTTGACCATTCTTAAGGAAACAGTTAACATTTGAGCCCCTTCTGAGTCTCATTTACTTTTTTTATATCTTTACTCACAGAACCATGGAAAATATTAGAGAATGAATGATCCCCCTGCTGCATCCCCGGGGCTGGCACAGAGCATGTGTGTTGATGGGTGCTTGTTGGGTGGTGTAGAGCGCATATTGGACGGGTCTGCTCTGGGAGGGAGGGAGCACGGGAGTCTCACGGCCACAGCCCCCCTTCACAGAGCTTCCACTTCCTGCTCTTTCCCGAGACAGTCTCCGCGTTTTGTTTATGGCAGAGAGACGGTCAGTCAGTGTCAAGCCCGTAACTGTTGGTTATTCCCCTCTCCCAGGCGGTGGTTATCATGGGTGTGGTGCTGCAAGGGGCCAACTTGTATGGCTACATCAGGTGCAAAGTGGGCAGCAGGAAGAATTTAACCAGCATGGCTACGTCGTACCTTGGAAAGCAGTTTTTAAGACAAGTAAGTGTTTTCTGGATGTCAGGGTAATTTGGATGTGGTCAGTGACTAATGCAATGAAGATTTCTAACTCTTGCAGAGTTTAATTTCTATGAAGTACTTTAAAAAAAGTATTTTAAAGGGACATACTTATTTAAGTACGACATGATGATGATAAAGTTGTTTTAATTTCTCTTTGGAGGCTTTTAGGGCATTCCAGAAATGTATTGTTGATATCCTGAAATTATTTTAAAACCAGAGGGATAAATGTTCATTGATAATAACTTCTTTTTTTTAATTAGGTGGAGTTCAGTTGCTTTCCATTACTTCCGGTGGCTCTAAATGAACAGTTTTGAAGAATGTATCAATATATTGTATGGTTTTAGGCTTTATAGTAAGAACAAGTTAGAAACATAATAAGACCGTATCGTTAAAGATTGTTTTAAAGTACTCAGTTTGTTTTTGAAGAATGTATAGGTTTTACTATAGTTCCCCGATATGAAGATTTAAATCGTAGTTTTCCACGGGGTAAGTGGTATTCATAGGTAAATAGTAATTGGTAAAACCTTTGGGAAATTGATTAGGTCTTTGTATGAGTGATGTCTCGTGTTTGTGTTCATGCAGTTGGTTGGGCAGGTAACGTTATACAGGACACTTACGGGTTCTCAACCTTGGACATGCATCAGAATCTCCTGGAGGGCTAGAGCACAGATTGTGGGGTCCTACCCCCAAAGTTTCTTATTTAGTTGCCCTGGGACCGGGTCTCATAGGTCGCACGTTTGCAGGTTCCCAGGTGGTACTGATGTTGCTGGTTCAAGGATTACATTTGTGACTAAAGCCCTGAGAGGCTAAGTGACTTCTCAGGAACATACAGAAACAAAGTGGTGCAAAGCTAGGGCTTAACCCAGCTCTCTTGAAATCCAGTGCCGTTTCCTGTACAGTTTCTCTTATATAAAAGTTAAGAAGTAGGGAAAATGAGGATTCTTGTAGGGACATGACTCTCCTCCTGAGGGTTTTTGCAGAGTCCCAGTATACCTTTGCGGGGTAAGGTCCACCTCATGGTAATTGTCAAGTGTGTGCTTAATAGGTTTTTTTTCCCTTACGATTACCAGCATTCAGGTGAAATTGAACCTTGAGCTGACATACATGGACAGGGTCAGTAGACTTACATGGCACTCGGTGATGCTCTGCTCAAATGCGAGTGACTTGCTGGACATCTGGGTGGACCCATTGCTGTACTTCTTTAGCGTGACCGTAATTTTTAATGTAATTGGGCCATGGGATGCCAGGTAATGTAGTAGCTGGCTGTGCTGGCAATTACAAAATGTTTTCCTAGTGCTTTAAATCTGGTATGTTAAGTAAAATAGCTTTGAGTGTTAAGGAGTTGTTTCTCTTTTGCAAGTGAAATAGCTTTTAGTGTTAAGGAGTTGTTTCTCTTTTGCAGACCACTGGAGACGATCAGACCTCCTGAAGAGAGTGAGGGAGTTTCCATTGGGAACAACTGAAGGGGATCTTGACTCTGAACCTTTAGAACTCAGTACCTATTGCAAAGAGGAGTGTTGGGTTTGTTTTTCCATTTTAAAGTTTACTTTAAAAAAAAAAGGAAAAGTAGTTTTCATATTAAGTTTTTACTTTCTAGCATATGGGGCTTGAAGGTGTGGTGTAGCTAGAAACATTGTTAACATTTGGTTCATGGTGTACATATGTGTATGCACATAGTCGTGTAAGATCCATGTGTCTTAAATTAACAAAAGTGTTTGTGTTCATGCCCATATGGAATGGAGACCTTTGCATTTTGATCCACAGAACAAGAAGGATGTTCCTAGTCTATCTCAAAACTCTCTGTGTTTACATACTATTTCTGTAGATTATTTTAGGTTTTGCTTCCATGGTAAGAGTGAGCACTTTGGCTTATATATAGAGTTAGAAATAATTGTTAATTTTACACTTAATATATACTTCATGATGAAACTTCTTATCCTAGGCGTTTACAGGCAGGTAAAAACCAAATTTGGGCTATTGGTGTTAACTAGTTTCTAAAGTTTTGTTTATTTTTATTTGTAATGAGTCACGTACTTAAGGCCCAGTTAATATAAAAGGAATTTTCATAGTTTATGTTCATGGGATACGTAGGCATTGCTGCTGTTCTATTTGTTTTTGGGGAAAGATAGCCAGATTTTACTTTGGAACCTTCCAGAAGCTCTTCAGTGGTCCTTGGCCTAATGAAATCTATCTTTTACCACTAAAAGAGTATTATTCTTATGTCATAGTGAGAATAATCATTTCAATACTTGGCATCGTAAATGCCTAAAAGACGTTTTATTTTACGAATCTATTTTTTTTCTTGCTATAATGGGGCTATTGTAAATCATGTATTTGTATTAATGGTATTTCTTAAAACAATGTATGTAACAATCCGCAAACTACTGTAGGCATCTGTAAATTCTGTTGTAGGTACTGTAAATTTTCTTTTAATTGGCAGATAGATTATTTTGTGATTGTATTTATACATTGTTAAAAATTTTTTGAAGATGTTTTGTTTAATTGAATGTATCTTATTGGTGTGATAGCTTTGAAGGTGCATAACTTTATATTTGTATAAAACTCTACTGCTTACAAAGCACTTTGACACTCGTAATCTCATTTGATCCTCACGACAAGCCTGTTATGTGTGATGCCGGTTTATAGGTGACGAAACAGGACTTCAGGTTATTGACTGACTTGCCCAAGGAGACACTGATTACAGGAAGACCCATCAGGACATATTACTGATTTTAGAGGAAATATGTGTCTCTAAATGTCCTTTCCTTTCGTACGAATCGTTAATTTACTAAGTCATTAATTTGGTAAGTGCTTGTTTCCCATTTTATTTATACTTGTCTGGTGAGGAAAGTGGATGCTGCATAAATGTTTTTATTTAACCTGAAAGATCTGGTGTCAGTCTGTAGAGCTGAGAGTCTCATGGGGGGGTTGCTCTTGAGGTTACTATTGTTATTTCAGGCTGCAATCCTAAACCAAATATGAATTGAATTTTGGAATATGTACGTGGCAAGACCTACTGTTTATCCCCCAATATTCATTTTTCCCTTCTATTCATTTCCCACTTACTAGCCAGGACATGGCAACAAAGACAGTTTTTCCCAGATTTTCTTGCTGCACCTTGGCTACGCTTCCAGGAAGTATTCTTAGAAGGTCGGCATGCGCGTCCCCTCCCCTTTTCACCCCTCTTAGCTGAAATGTAGACAGAATAGATGGCGCTTGAACAGCTGTCATGGACGATGGGGTGGAAGCCTTATTTTTGAGAACAGCAGAGGAATAAGGTAGAGGTTGAGTTCCCTCTGATGGGGCCAGCAGCCCTGAACTGCCAGTCTGAATTTTTAAGCGAGAAACAAACTTCTGTCTTGTTTATTGCTTTGGTTTTTCTGTTACTACAGCCTAAGTGAATTCTTATCAATACAGTGTATTTTCAGCAAGCCCCACAATTGTTTCCATTAGTATAGTATCTGAGATGTAATAGTTCATCAAATACATATTTGCTCTTTTCTGTGAGTTAATTAAGCTAATATTATAGATTCTAACAAGTCCAGCTGTTCCAGATGCTGTTGCTGCGTAAAAATTCACCCCAAAACTTAGCAGTGTAAAACAGTCATTTTCTTATGCTTACACAAGCTGTGGGTCAGGAATTTGGGTGGAGCTCAGTGGGGACAGCTCTCCTCTGCTGCCCAGTCTGGGGCTTGGCTGAGAGATTTGAAGGCTGGGTTTTGCACATTGGCCAGGAGGCAGGAGACATCTGGGGGCATCTTCACGGGTCTGGAGATTGATGGTGGCTGTCAGCTGAACCTCAGCCAGGTTGCTGGTTGGAACACCCACATTTGTGACCTCTGGGTCGTCTCTCTGTGGAGGCTCATCTGGGCTTCTTCACAGCCTGGCAGCTGGGGTCTAAGACAGGCTTCCCCAGGGAGCCAGAGAAGTGTGTGACGTTTTTATGACTAGTCTCGGGGTTCACATAGTGTCACTTCTGCCATACTCTGGTTGAAGCAGCCACTAAGGTCCCCCTGAGTTCACGGGGAGGGGACAAAGCAGCCATCTTTGGAAAGTAAAATCTGCCACACATAATCGTTTCAAGACGGGAAAACTGCTTGAAGAGACCGAGGGTAGCAGGTGTTGCTTTCTTTTTTATCTTCCCTGGTCAGCCTTGAGCACAGGTAAACTGACTGAATGGTGCAATTAAAATGAAAGTAACATTGCATTCTGGAGCCCCCAGTGTGCCTGTTGTTTGGCCCACAACTCTGAAACATAGGCAAGGGTGTGTATGGTTGTGTGGAGGTGATGGCACAGTAAGTCCACCATGGTGTCAGTACTGTGGTCCTTTAAATTTGTAAAACTCTTCAGAGCTCATTCAGAGTTCTTTTATGTCTATTACCTTATTTGATTTTCCCCCGTAACCTCTAGAAGGAGGAGAGATCATGAACAACCTCATGTTACAGATGAACAGCTAAGACAGAGAAAAGTAAAATAATTTACTGACGCTTGCAGGTAGTAGAGACAGTGATGCTCCCCCAGTATTCCCTTTGTTCTCCTGTACTTCCCACCAGCTCCCTAATTAACTGAAGCTATGAGATCAGTTATGGCCTGTGTGATGTGAGTGAAGGTGACCTGCATCGCTTTTGGGTGAGGAAGGTGAAACTGATGTGAGAGTCTCTAATCTTTCTTCCCTTCTGTGGCAGCCAGTGGTGCTCGAGATGGTGCCTCGGCCAGCTGGGTCCCTGGGTGGCTTGTAGAGCAGAATCCCCCACCTGCTCCTGTTGGACGAATGGCGTAAGTGAGCAATAAACTTTTGGTGTGTGAAGTCACTTGATTTCCTGGTTAATTTGTTTCCATAACATAACACAACGTAATAGGCTCTTCTGACGAATATAGGTGCACACCTGACAAGTAATACTCTTCTAACTTTTGAGTCCTAATTCAGTAATTTCTCCACTGTTCCATGCTGTTTACTTTTGCAAGGAAAGAAATTGGAATCTGGTCCCTTAGTGCAGCATCACCAATTCTAATCAGAACAGACAGGTGAAGTTGACCAGGTGAAAATTCAACTAGGAGAGTCCACCTGCATCTAAAGGGACAGGAGCTTCTCATTTCCAGCCACTTGTTGCCACTCAGGAATGTGGTTCCTGTGTTGCTAGGGTTTTCAGTTTTTTAAGAGGAATGGAAAATCTGGATGTTTATATGAAATCTGATCTTTTAATGTTTGTAAATTAAATTTTAAAAGAAAAAAAACGTGAAGTCAAACTGAGTATGTTTGCAGGTCAGGTTCAGCTGTGCTAACTTTTGTGGCATTGCAGTGATGTTCAAACTAGTAGAGCTCTTTCTTCTAAGTCTTGTGTCAAAGCTGAATATCTGTAATGAGCAAAACAGAGCTGCTCTAGAGGAAACAGGTTTGGAGGTTCTGGAATCACCCGCTCAGCCCTAACTACCATTTTCCAAGGAGCCCCCGAGCCGCTGTTTGCTGCACACCACTGCTGGGAAGGTGAAACCAAAGTCTGCCTGGTTTTGAGGAACACGTTCTCAAATCACATGTCACATATGTTTTTCAATTAAAAGTAAAGTTGAAATAATATCAAATTCTTGTGAGAAGCAGGAAGCATTCCTTAAAACCTTAATATTGTTATTCTAAAAGGAAAAGAGCAATCCTCCCTTCCTGAAGAAGTTAAATTTAGTGCCAAGAAAAAATGTAGTCTTATATATCACTTTTCCCCACTACAATGAATTACAAAATAATAATTAAAGCAGTCATGGTCAGAAAACCGAAGGGCTACAAAGAAATGCACGTCTTATCCCACTCTCAGTTCTGCTCCCCAGAAGCAAACATCTGCAGCTGCTGCAGGTTTTGTATTTGGGGTATTTACTTCCGTACTAAATAAAATGCTTATTGTTTGTGCAGTGTTTCTTGACTTATCAACTTGCTATAATAGCTGTTGGCTTCCTGCTAAGAAAAATGAAGATTTAACTCAAACCCCTCCCCCTCATATAGTTTGAGCACTTTTTTCCCCCCCACTTGGTTGTAACATTAAAGGCTTAACATAAACCTCCGTCTCTTATTCCTTAAGTTATCTGATGTTTAACTGTTTTCTCTATTAGTAATTTGTTCAACTGCAAGTAACAGGAAATTCCACAAATAATAGTGGCTTGAACAAAAAAAGGGTATGTGTGTTTCTCTACAAAGGAAGTCTAAAAGTGGGCACCTGCTGGTGTTGATGCGGTTACTAAACAGTTCCTCAGAAAGCTGGTTTTTGTCCCCATGCTCATTGCCTCAGGGTCACAAGATGACTGTCACAGCTGAGGATGACTCCTCTGTTTATAAGCAAGGAAGGAGAGTGGAGGTCCCCGTCCTATCTGTTCCCTTTTAGCAGAAAAGCAAAAGCTTTCTCAGAAACCACCGTAGACTTTTGCTTCTGCTTGCTTACGTCTCATTGGCCAAAGCGGTGTCACCCAGGTGTACGGAAGTCTGGAAAAGCAGGTATGAAGGTGGGCACGTGGCTGCCTTGAGTCAAAGTGAGTTTTTGTTAGGGGAGAAAGGAGAAAGGGACGTTGGGTAGGAAACTGTCAGCGCCAACCGCGTACTTCTCATGGGGCTTTATGTAGAGGGCACCGGCTGCTGCTGTGGCTGGTGCTGTCGGCACCGTTTCTACAGTAAAATAGCCTTGGATCTGGACGGCCTTTTTAAAGCCAACTTTTGATGCAAAGCCATTAAAGCACCGTTTGGTGAAATAGTTCTGTGAGGGCGTAGGCTGCTGTACTCTTATGTATATATTCTTTAATGTGATTTGGGGGTTGGATTTAGGATATTTAGAGCTACACCCTCAAGAGTTCTCTTGAGGTGGTGCCACCCCCAAGGGAGGGTGTTTTTGTAAATGTGTTAATCATTGGTTAGCAGGATGATTGGTTATTTCAGTGGGTGGAGGCTAGGGATGCCTGGAGCTTGTAGCACGTAGGACAGTCCTGTACAACCCCAAATTGTCCTACATCTCTATAGCTTCCATGTGTCCCATGAAAATTATGTACATGACAGTCCTGCTATAAAGAGAAAGGAAAAGCAACCCCTGACAGCTGTCAGCTGGAGGCTGACCTGGCCCTTACAGCTAGGCTCTGGTGTTCTCTTTGAACATGAGTAATTCTCTACGACACCAACATCTGACAAGGCTGCTCTGTGACCATGAGGCAGCAAGACAAAAATGAGGACGCTTTGTAGTTGTGTTGGAGCATAGAAACAAGAATACCGTGCAAACCACAAAACATGAACAAACACCCCCTCTCCTGGCTTATGTGGAGACTGCTGCAGCTCTGCTGAGTATGGTCTTAGACCACTCTGTTCTTCCTACCACCTAGATGAAAATTACTAAGGTACCTACTCAGAATTGCTTTGCCTTCTGAAAGCACCCAATCTGGAGTAAAACTATGGGTCACGGAACCCTGCTTGAAATCCCCTAACACAGGCCCAAATTCTCTGATAAGCCCGTCCTAGCGCCCTTGTACTGAGACACCCCACGGTGTGTGGTCTTCCTTGTGCGAAAAGTGCTAATAAACCCACTTTGGTTCAACCACACTTCTGTTCCGCATGGTGTCTAGCTGGTGAGCACTGACACTGATTAATAATTATCTGAGCTTAGACTGTAAGTCCTTTTTTGTTGCAGATTTGCAGCACTTGACTTATCCAAAAACACAACTATCAAGTGAAGGAAAGTTGTACTCTTTTCAGTACCTTACAAAGTGTCTCAGCAGTTTGAAAACTGTCACCAGTTTTCATGTCAGTGTTGGTCATGGCATTTGAATTGCAAGTTAAAACCGCTGCAGCTGCATTAGTCTGCTTTGTAGTGGCCACATATACGGGAATTATATGTATATTTGCGAGCACCCGACTATGTGTCTCATGCATGTGCAGGATTTGCATGCCCAGGAAAGACCCGAAAAGGCCCTCATCTCTCGATGGTCTTGAGGCTCTGCACAGACAGGAAATAAAGGCTTAGGTGGAGTTGTAAACTTCCGGAGTGTTGAAGGTGTACCCCAATACACATGAGCCCCTCAGCCAAAGGCAGAAGACTTATTTCAGGTGCTTAAGGAAATATCCGCCCGATTATTAGCTGAAGATGGAGCTTAACTGAGTAGAGATTTCAGTGGCTACACGTGACAAAGAGTACGGATTTACAGAATTAGTTCTGGAAAGTCACTAAAAAGCCTGCAGCCACCACCACAATAAGCATTAAAGGGAAGGGGCCACAAATCTGGTTTCCAGAGTCGCCACCTTATATTACTGAAATCGTCCAGTTTTCAACAACAACAAAAAATTACAAGACATGCAAAGAAACAAGACAGTGGCTTGTACACAGGAAAAAAATATTCAACAGAAACCTTCCCTGAGGAAGCCCAGATTTTAAATCAGCTGTCATATATGTTCACAGATCTAAGAGAGACTTTGGGCAAAGAACTAAAAGAAAGTAGGAAAATGAGCTGTGAACAAAATGCAAATATCAGTAAAGAGATGAAAAATTTATAGAAAGGAAGCAAATAGAAACCTTTGGAACTGAAAAGTATGGTAACTGACATGAACAATTCACTAGAGAAGTCCAACAGTCAGATGAAAGAGAACAATTGAAAATAGGACACTTGAAATAATGCAGTTTGAGGAGCAGAAAGAAAGGAGAATGAAGAGTGAATATAGCCAAAGGGACCTGTGGGACCATCAAACATATCAACATATATGTTATGGGAGTCCCAAGACACAAGAGAAACGCAGAAAGAATACTTGAAGAATTAATGGCTGGAGACTTCTCAAATTTCATGAAAGACTTGGAAAAATAAAAATCCCCTACATTAATCTGCACTTTCAAGAAGTGCAACAAATTCTAAGGATGAATTCAAAAGAGATCCACATCCAAGCACATCATAGTTGAATTGTCAAAAGCCAGTGACAGAATATTGAAAGCAGCAAGAGAAAACAATCCATCACATATAAAGGATGCTCAATAAGATTAAAAGCTTGCTTCTCATCAGAAACCATGAGGTCAGATGACACATTCAAAATAGACTTTGAGACAGAAAGAATTGTTACAAGCGACAGGACATTACGTACTGATAAAAGGGTCAATCCATCAGGAAGACATAACAATTATAAACATATATGCACTTGACAACAGAGGTCCAAAATGCATGAAGCAAAAGGTCAGAGGATTGAAGAGAGAAATAAAAAGCTCAGTAATCATTATTACTAGTGGTTCACTATTAATAATTTAACGATTAAGAGATAATCCATATAAAATATTCAGCATAGTCCCAAGCATATGGTAAGCACTCCGTAATGGTAACATACTCAGAAAGGAAAACAGAGTTGCTTAGCTAGTTAAAGGTAGAGCAGTCAGGAGGTCTAACTCCTGGTTGAGTGGCTTCCTTATGATTTAGATTCCCATCCAATATGTGGCATGGAGAATTCAAATGGAGAAAAGTGGTCAGTTGCAGGAAAGAATGCTGATTCTTTTATTTTTTATTTTGCTTAGAACAAGTTAGAGATTGTAATAGTATAAGCTGGTAACTTACTGTAGTGTTCATTGACTATTTTCTATTCAGAGCACATCTCGTTATTTATGTTTTTCAGATAGTTGTTGAAATCCAACAATGCTATGGACCAGTCTTCACGGTAAACATTTCTTTTAGGATTATCGCCTTTGTCTGCACGCCCTTTTCTTCTTTTGCTTGTAACGTGCATTGTCCACTAGATGGCAATACGCCAACATAAAATGGAAAGGAAACAGCCATACTGTAGCATCTTATTTACTCGATTTAGTGGGAAATGATAGTTTTCCTGGAAAATTAGCCTGCAAGTAGTGGGTTAGGACTAAATCCATGCTTCCTACTGTGGAATAAATTAAAACCAGTGCTGATGAATGAATAGATGTTGAATGACTGAGTACAATCATATATTTATTGCTTACAATGTACCAGACCCCAAGATAGGTACTACATACAGGATATGTGTCCGCTTTCCTCATATCACCACCCGCCTCCCTCCATTGAACAGATGGGGACTCTGAGGCTTAGAGGGTCAGTAGCTTTCCCAGGGTCATACAACTAGAGAGAGATGAAGCCAGGACTGGTCAGTGGCAGGGAAAGATGATGAGTTTGAATTTAAGATGTGCTGGGTTTGAAGCCAGTGGTCACATCCAAGTACCAGAATGCAATGGAAGCATGGAATTCTTCCTTAGGATTGGGCAGAAGCTACGAATTTAAGAGGCATCTCTGCAGAACAGAGTTGAAGTGGTAACAACATATGTGGGCTGTCTTGGGCAGAGCGTCTGTTAAAGAAGAAACAGCTGAAGTGTAATCCCCAAGGAGAAGGTGACGGCAGAGGGTTAGGGGGGCGAGCACTGGTGGCAGACAGTCCTGAGTTGAAGTCCTGGCTTCACACTTCCTAGCGGCGTGTTCTTGGGCGAGACAGGTGACCTCTTTGACCCCTTGCATTAACCTCAGGAAGAAGATGCTATCTCCATTTTACAGGTGAGGAAACCGAGGCTTGCAGAACATAAGAACTGACCCAAGGTCATGGTGCATCTAGTGCATGATGGCTCTAAGGTTCAGATCTGGAGAGTCTGACTTAGGCTTACACCGTTAAGTACGGCATGTGATGCTCCCCCAGTTGTAGCGCGTAGGACACTGGCTAGTAATGCCTTGTGTATGTGTGAGTCTCCTGGTACCAGTCAGAGGAACAGACCAGTAGGAGATATAAATGTAAATTATATCTATAGATCTATGTCTGTATTTACATCTTATGGATATATTCCTTGAAATAAACTCTCTCTCCATATCTATATCTACCTACCTAGTGCATGTACACAGACAGACAGACACACACACACACACACACACACACACACACACACACACACATGCATTTATTTCAAGGAATTGGCTTATGCAGCTGTGGGAGCTGGCCAGTGCTGGTCAGTATGGTAGCACAGCAGGCTGGGACTCCTGGTGAGGAGCTGATGTTTTGGTCTTGAGCCAACTTCCTTCTTCCTCTGGAAACTCAGTTTTGCTCTTAAGGCCTCTTAACTAATCGGATGGGGCCGATCCACATTCTCAAGGGTAAAATCTCTTTTACTTAAAGTCAGCGGATTGTGGGTGTTGACCACATCTACAAAATACCGTCACAGCAACACCTGGATTAGTGTTTGATTAAAGACCTGGGTTCTGTAGCCTGGCCAACTTGACACCTAAAACTAACCATCACTCTTCTCCGAGTGGTCTGCAAGCGCTGTGACAGCACGAGGCTCTCTTTCTTGTTGACCAATGCCAGGGACCCAGCGGCACCCAACAAACCTTATTTGAGCGTGTACTGACGCTCCAACAGCCTGGGCGGAAGTGAACTTTCAACTGTAGACCTGGAGAGGTACAGATTTTCGGTGTCTTGAGTCACATGTTACTTCCTTTGGGGCCCCCTGGATTGAGCAGCAAGAAATGAAGACGAAGTAACTAATGGTCATCGCCAGCTGGGGCCGGGAGCAGGGCTGCTGCCACCACTAAGAGCTGGGTGGGGGTCCTTGTAGAACGCTGGGTGTCCGCTGTCTCTGTTTTTAGGTTTCTGCTGGCACCTGTTTCCAGCCACTGATCTACTTGTCTTTGTTGGGATGAAGGCACAATGTAGCACAACCTGTGAGATTAGGTAAGAGTGGATGACTGTGGATCTATGAGTGCCTATGGTCACTGAAAGACCAGCCCTGCATGTGTCCTTCTGAGGCCTGGCAGCCTCTTCTGATAAAATATGGAGACAGCATAGTGGATGCCACCCAGATGGTGGAAGCATCCACCAAAAATTAGGCTAAAAATGCCATCCTTCGGGGAGCCTTCCTGGGCATCTGGTTTCATACCTGCCACCACTTAAGAGAGAATGGCATCACCTCTTACTTGAAGAGCATTTAAACACATCTTGGAACACTTGCTCACCTTCTCCTTTCTCTTCTCTGGGATCTCGTCACGCTGCCTTCCTAGAAGCATGGACGCATCCCTTAGCTGTATCTACAGAAGTAACCTGAGGACAGCCAAACTCATCTTGATACCCTAAGCCCTAGGACAGAGGTGGGCTGTGGCAGATGCTGCTCAAGACTTGTACAGATTTCAGAAAGCTTTTTAAAAAATAGGGGTGGTGGAGGCAGAATACCTGCCAGGACTGAGTTGTGTCCCCTCCCTGGCTCCTCCAGTTCTATGTCGAAGCCCTAACCACCGTGACTATTGGGAGGTAGAGCTTTTTGGAGGTAATTAAGGTAAAATGAGGTCAGAAGGGCGGGTCCTAATCTAATAGGATTGGTGGCCTTATAAGAACAGGAACAGAGAGATCTCTCCATGTGCACATGCCAAGGAAAGGCCATGTGAGGACACAGAGAAAGTGGCCGTCTGCAAGCCCAGAAGAGAGCTGTCATCAGAAGCTGAATACGTTGGCACTTTGATCTTGGACTTCCAGCCTCCAGAACTGTGAGAAATGAATTTCTGTTGTTTAAGCCACTTCATCTATGGTATTTTCTTATGATAGCCCAAGCTGCCACTGCAATACTAATCATAATGAATTGTAGCATTTTAAAGCTTGTCTCATAGAGATGTGAAACGAGCCAGAGAAGCATCAAGGAAGGAAAGACTAGTTTCCCTGAAGTCTCTTCCAACTTCTAGAAGAAAACAGGGAAAGGGCTTTCTAAGTCAAAAGAATTCCTTGTGCAGGAGCGTGGAGCATAGCATGCAGATGTTTGGGCATGCGTGCGCACACACACACACCACTGTGTGCTACAGCCACGGGAGATTCCTCATTGTTCTTCAGATGTGCAAGGCTTTGTTTAGCAAGACATCTTTTAAATATTCTGGATATTTATCCCTTGTCCATGACATGTGTTCTGTAACTTCAATTTTAACTTGATTTAGGATGTTTTGGGGCATAACAGCTTTAAAAAAATATGTAGTCAATTTGTCAGCCTTTCCTTTTATGACTTGATTTTTCAGTATTCATTTAAAACACTTGTTCCTTAAGCAGTGCATAGTGGTACTCCATATTTTCTTTTAAAATGACAATGTAGCTTTTCATATTCAGCTTTTTAAATAATCCAGAATGTATTTTGGTATACAGTGTGAGGCAGGGATCTCTTTTTATCTTTCCCCAGATAGACAGTCAGTTGTCTCAGCACCTTGTACAAAACAGTTCAGATTTTTCTCTCTGATTGTAATGCTGCTTATGTCAAATATCAAGTTTGCCATATGCACAGGTCTATTTTTCTTATTTATTTGGAAGGGTGCTTTATATATTCTGGATACTAATCCTTTACCATTGATATATGTTGCAAATGTTTCATCTCATTTTGAAATTCTGATCAACAGAAGCTTTTACTTTTAATGTTGAAATTATCAATTTTTTTTTTTTTTTTTTTTTTTTTTTTTTGCGATATGCGGGCCTCTCACTGTTGTGGCCTCTCCCGTTGTGGAGCACAGGCTCCAGACGTGCAGGCTTAGCGGCCATGGCTCATGGGCCCAGCCGCTCCGCGGCATGTGGGATCTTCCCGGACTGGGGCACGAACCCGTGTCCCCTGCATCGGCAGGCGGACTCTTAACCATTGCGCCACCAGGGAAGCCCGAAATTATCAATTTTTAATGGTTTCTTTTTTATGCATCATATTTGGGAATCTTTTTCTTACCCTAAGGATATAAAGATATTCTCCTAAAAGTTTCATAACTTTGTCTTTTACCTTTATGTGTTTAAGCCTCTAAGATGAACTTTTTTTGTATGGTATGACATAGAGATCCGTAGTAAATTGTATTATTTTAAAACAATTCTTCCTTTCCTCTGTGTCCTTGCTATGGCTCACTGTGGGCAGAATATACTCCACTTTCTGACTTTCTTTGAACTTAACCATGTGACTCGCTTTGGTGAATGGAATGGGAGCAGATATAATGTGTGCCCCAGCTAACAAGAGACTTTAAGTGTGCTATGTAGTTTGGCTTACCCTCTTGGGTTCCTTACCTGCAACATGAGAAGTCCGTGTCCCAGGTCCCCTCTTCTCCTCCAGCCTGGCTCAGAGAATGAGAGACAGCTGGAGCAGACCTGACTCTGAACTGTTAGATGTCACAGCTGGCATACAGACCTCTATGTGTGTGAGAAAGAAATGTTGTTTGTTGTAAGCCACTGAGATCTTGGGGCATGTTTGTTATACAGCATCATTGCAGCAACATGGCTGACTAACACTAGATTTAAGTTATTTTTATTTTCAATATGGATAACCAATGATTGAAATATCCATCCTTACCACATTGATCTCCAGTACCAATTCTGCCATAGATTAAATTTCTGCACGCATGTGGGCCTGCTTCTGGAATCTCTTTTCAGTTCCAATTCTCTATTTGAGTACTTACTTTACCATTTTTAAATATATTTAATTGGGTTTGATTTTATATTTTACTTATTTCATTTATTTTTAAAATTTATTTTAAAATGAATTTGTTTATTTTTGGCTGCATTGGGTCTTAATTGCTGCACGTGGGCTTCCTCTAGTTGCGGTGAGTGGGGGCTTCTCTTCCTGCGGAGCACGGGCTCTAGGCGTGCGAGCTTCAGTAGTTGTGGAACGCAGGCTCAGCAGTTGTGGCTTGTGGGCTCTAGAGAGCAGGCTCAGTCGTTGTGGTGCATGGGCTTAGTTGCTCTGCAGCATGTGGGATCTTCCCGGACCAAGGCTCAAACCCATGTCCCCTGCATTGGCAGGAGGATTCTTAACCACTGCGCCATCAAGGAAGTCGTTATTTTATTTTTAATTTAATATTTTACTGAGGTATAGTTGATGTACAATATTGTATAGGTTTATATAAATGGAGTTTAACCTTTAAAAGTTGTGAATCACTATACTGTACACATGTAACTTATATAATATTGTACATCAGCTATACTTCAGTAAAAAAGGTTACACTCCATTTATAGTTATTACAGAATGTTGGCTAGATTCCCTGTGCTGTGCAGTATATCCTTGTAGGTGATTTATTTCATACGTAGTAGTTTGTACCTCTTAATCCCCTACCCCTATCTTGCCCCTCCCCACTTCCCTCTCCCCACTGGTAACCACTAGTTTGTTTTCCATATCTGTGAGTCTGTTTCTTTTTTGTTATGTTCACTAGTTTGTTTTATTTTTTAGATTCCATGTGTAAGTGATATCATACAGTATTTGCCTGACTGACTTATTTCACTTAGCATGATATCCTCCAAGTCCAACCATGTTGTTGTTGATTTTATATTTTAAAAGAATATTTTTCGGAGCTTCCCTGGTGGTGCACTGGTTGAGAGTCCGCCTGCCGATGCAGGGTACACGGGTTCGTGCCCCGGTCCGGGAAGATCCCGCATGCCGCGGAGCGGCTGGGCCCGTGAGCCATGGCCGCTGAGCCAGCATGTCCGGAGCCTGTGCTCTGCGATGGGAGAGGCCACAGCAGTGAGAGGCCTGCGTACCGCAAAAAAAAAAAAGAATATTTTTCATCCATGTTCATGAGTGAGACTGATCTGAAATTTTTCTTTTTCAAATTGTCCTGTTGAGTTTTGATATCAAGGGTATGACTGCCTTGTAAAGTGAGCTGGCAGGCATTCCCTTGTTCCCTATATCATCCACTTCTTGAACACTGGAATTATTGTTTCCTTAATAGTTGGTGGTACATTGGAAGAACAGCTTGAGCGTTGTGTTTTCTTTGTGGGAAGGCATCAAGGTCACATTACCCTCATAAAATCAGTTTGGGAATATTTCTTTCCTTTGGAACAGTTTGTGCAAAATGTGAATTATCCATTCCTTGAACGTTAATAGAAACTGCCTCTGAAACTCTAGGTAGGGTGATTGTGTGTGTGTGTTAAATTCCTAATTTGATTACTTTTATTGTTATTAGTCTGTTCAGGCTGCTTTTCTTGAGTCTGTCTGCTCTTTATATATTTTTAAGAGAGTTGTCCCTTTTGCCCAGTTTTGAAACATGGGAGTGAAAACATGATCAGGCCGGAGTTTTAGAAAGATCTCTTGGTCAGGTAGAGTCGCAGGCACTAGAAAGCACACATTTTCCCATTTACACTTTAATTTTAGCTATGTGTTTGGGAGGCTGGGGCTTAGAGGGAGGAGCTCTGGCTGTGTCTAACTTGGTCCCACCCCCGTCAGTGTCCAGGTTCTTTCCTTGTGGGTGTGGAGCTCCATCACTTTTCACCTTGCTAATCCCTTCAAGCCTGGTTTCCTCATCTGATAAATGGAGGTAATAATACCCACCTCAACAGAATTGTGAGAGTTAAGTGATAACATATATGCCAGCACCTGTATAGATTCAGACATAAAAAACCCTTTGGAGAGCTCCCGGACCAGACATTCTGATGGGACTCTCAACTGGATGGATCTCTAAAAACGCTCAGAAATAGCTCTCAAAATCACAAATGTATGTTGTGGGGACTTCCATGGTGTGATAACAAGGCCTGGACTTAACCTCCCATTGTGAACAGTTGGAAAGCTGAACAGGATACATAAAATACATAAAAGAACTTTTTTCTCCCAGGCATCGGACAACAGGTGGTGCACAATTGTGGTGCCTGAGAAAAGGGATAACAATGAAGTGAGCCTTATAATCGCCTGAGCTTTCTGCCTGGAGGCAATTTGACACCAGGATCAGGGAGGAGGAGCCCAGAGAGAGGCAGGCAGCCGCCTTGAGTTGTGAGATCAAAGAAGATCCAAAGAAGCCAGCCCAGGGTAAGTTAGGTGATCTGAGAAAACCAGG
This sequence comes from Phocoena sinus, assembly GCF_008692025.1. Classification (NCBI taxonomy): domain Eukaryota; kingdom Metazoa; phylum Chordata; class Mammalia; order Artiodactyla; family Phocoenidae; genus Phocoena; species Phocoena sinus. The sequence goes on from NC_045782.1 coordinate 2,878,380, forward strand.
TCACCTGGAAAACAGGGCAAGTCCTGGGACTGCTTGACTGGGAGCAGGAAAGGCGCCGACCTCAGATAAGTGGTGTTCTTCATGCTGTGTATGGCCCTGGAAGACGGAATCAGGACGGTTGGATGGAAATTAGGAAAAGAGGTTTGGGCCAAGCCTGAGGAAACACTTTCTAGGAGTCGTGGTTGATTGGGTTGGAGCGGCTGCCGTGCCCGGCTGGGCTGATGAAGGGACTGGGCAGCGTGCCAGGTTGTTGCCGATGGTGGTTTTGCAGGGCGAGAGGGGCTGGGCTCAATGCTGTGCAGTGCTGTGCAGGGCCCAGTCCCGAGGTTGATTATGGTTTGGTTTTGATAGCCTGGCTTCTGTAAGAGGCAGGCGACAACTGACTGCATTTAAAGCCTGATGAGAAAACTGCAAGTCCCTGAAAGCCCCACCCCATAAAAAAACAGAGCAGTTTTCCCTACGCATCATTTGTATTTATATTTTTATTTGATTTCTCACCTCCGTGTGTTTCTTCTTGAAGGCAGGGACCATGGCACATCTATGTTTTCATGTCCCCCTCCCCTCCCCTCCCCTCCCGGGAATAAACCCCATGGTTACCAGGTGCTTTCTCAATATCTGAGCGTAGGGGCTTGGCCTGAGGAAGGGCTGGCAAACGTGCATCTTGTGTGCTGCCCTTCCTCCTGTGCCCCCGGAGGACATCGCTAGTCAAGCATGGAGTTCTTTTCCACTGAGCTCAGCCTCAGCCATGGTTCTAGACTGTTGCTTCTAATTAATTAGAATTAGTGCTGACAGTGTTTAACTCTCTGCCATCGTGGGGCTGAAGGAATGCTTAGGATTCAAAAAGCACAGTCATATCCTGTCCTGGTCACAGTCTATGTTTTTCACCAACTGTCACCTGCTTTCCAGTACGTGGGCACAGCCGGCATGCTGGTGGTCTGGCTGAGAGCCAGGGGGACATTTTGGGGGCACTGAATGCTAGGAATGCCTTGGGGCTGATGGAATGAAAAGGCTTTGGCACTTGGATGGGATATTGATATAGCATCCAGGGTTGCAACCACGTAGGGTAGGAGTTGGGACTTGATCACATCTCTGAACCCCTGATTTTTGGGGTGGAGCCTGATGCGATGTTGGCCTCCCACTTCAGACTGTGAGCACCTGCAGATGTTCCTCTTGGCCGAGGATGATTTCAGCCTAATTGCACTGCAGTAGAAAGAGGGCAGGTGTGAGACTCAGCTCTGAGCTCATGTTCTCTCTCTCTGCCACCTACCAGGTGAGCAGCCTGGCTTCCGCCTCTTTGAGGAGGAGGTGACAACATCACCTGATAGTTGTTTGGAGATTTAATGAGAAAAACTAGGTAACGTGTCAAGCACACAGTGGATATTAAAAAAAAAAAAAATGACCAGCACATACTGTCCACTGTGTGCCATTGCTGCTCTGTGGGTATAACGAACGCATAGATTAATTCAGTCAATGCTCAGAATGACGCTGTGAGGTTCTGTAAGTATCACCCTAACTGATAAGATGAGGAAACTGAGGCTCAGAGCAGTGGTTCTACCCAGGGTCACACAGCTGGTACTTGGTAGAAACAGCCCTTCTGACCCAGAGCCTGTGCCCTTAGCTGACACTCCCTGTGTCGCATATGTTGGCCACCAGCTCCATGCGAGATGCTGTGTTGGGTACCGGGTGGACAAATATTAATAAGATACATTTGGGAATGAGTGAACGGGGACATGGAATCGAGTAGGACACAGTTTGGGGGCCACGGAAAGCTTGTAATCAGTGTGGGGTGATGGGATAGGGCAGGAAAGGAGGGTCCCACGGAAATGACCGGCACTCAGTAACCTTCCAGAAATCTCTGCAGGTAGATTATTAGATAGGCACTCTAGTTTACGGAGCTGCCTGTTCTGAGTTTGCCGGGTGTGAACTGACTCACCGGGGCTTGGTCAGCACTTGGCGATCGGACCCTGCCGCGTTTCTGAACCTGCACCCCTAGGGTGAGATGCTGCGTGCCAACCTCGCCAGGCGGCCCGAGGTGGGCAGGCACGCAGGCTCGTCTAGTCCAAGCTTTATGCCCAGACTGGTGTCCTTACAAGAAGAGGAGATTAGGACGCAGACACACGCAGAGGGACGAGCAGGTGAGGACACAGGCAGCAGGCGGCATCTAAGCGCCCAGGAGTGAGGCCTCGGGAGAAACCAGCCCTGCTGGCACCTTGGTCTCAGAGTCCTCCAGACTGTGAGGAAGTCAGTGTCTTGTCTGAGCTGCCCGGCCTGTGGTGCTTTGTTACGGGGGCCTGAGCCCACTCCGACACTAACCATTTTCCATCTCACCTCTCACACCAGCTTCCAGACCCCTGGGGTTCCCTCCACAAGCACCACCAGGCTTTCTTCTCTGTTCCTGCTGTTGCCTCCACTCTGGTGCCCTGCTGTGGCGGCCCCAAGCCTCACTGTGTCTGGAACCTGCAATCTGCCCTGGAGAGAGACTCCAGAGCAAGGGAGATACTGATGAAAGATGGGATTTAGGATAATTACAGTCTCAACCCCTTGGTGTGCTGTTCAGAGGCCTGTCTTCTATTACCTGGCCTTTCTGGATTCTGGTTCTCCACAAGCAAAAATGATTAAAAAAAATACTCCATGATTTCTCTCCTCTGAACCCAAGTGACTCTGGTACCATTTCGTCATAAAAGTCACATCCAGCGTAGTAGCCGGTGTCTCGCTGCTCAGGCCCAGCCCCCCAGGGAGGCCTCCCGAGTGGAGAAATGCTGCTGCTCTGGGTGGCAGGTCCTCCACGGAGCCTGGCGCTGTGCCCCATTCACCCAGGTGCTGGTTCTGGGTCAGGCGCCCCCAGGAGGGATACCGAGATGACGATTCTCCTGCAAGCCTTGTGCTTCTGGTGTCCACACAGCAGTGGGAGGAGCAGGCTGGAGAGGGTGTGGTTTTAGGCTGAGTCCGGAGGGGTAGCTTCAGCCTGTTTCGGAAGGGGAACCCTGGAGTGTCAGCTAGACCTTTGAAAGTTTTGAGTGCGTCTCTGGGAGCAAAGAGCAAGGGAGCCGGGCTCTCTGGGCTCCTACCCATCAATCGCTGGCCACGGGCCACACCCAGCGGGGGTTGGAGGCTCCCCGCCATTTCTGGCTGGTTCTGGAAGAGCCGCTCCAGTAGCCCAAGGGCAGCTGTCTGAAAAAGACTTGCATCTATGGGCTGTTGGAAGGAAAAAGCCCCCCGAAGCCAGGGAAAGGATGCCCCCCCACAGTGAAGGGGTCCCTGGGGCTGTGGGCAAAGCTCCCAACTGGGAGTTCCGTAAGGCCAGGGTCTGTGTTTTGACGTCTGCATCCCTTGCAACCAGCACGTCTGACACATAACAGGTGGTCAGTAAGTGGACGTGCTGTGGACTGAATTGTGTCTCTCCTGAGATTCATGTGTGAAAGCCCTGACGCCCAGTGGGAAAGTATTTGGAGACGGGGCTTTGGGGAGATGATTAGGTTTTATATGAGGTTATGAGGGTAGGGCCCCCATCATGGGATTTGTGCCCTTATAAAGAAGAGGCACCAGAGCTCGCTCGCTCGCTCTCTGTGAGGACACAGCAAGTAGGTGACCACCTGCAAGCCAGGAAGAGGGCCCTCACTGGAAACTGACCATACTGGCACCATCATCTTGGACTTCCAGTCTCTAGAACTGTGAGAAAATACATTTCTGTTGATTGAGCCGCCTCGTCTATGGGGTTTTGTTCTGGCAGCCCGAGCTAAGACCAGATGGATGAAGAGCCTGCTCCAACCTGAGGGGAGATTATTTTAGTTTTAAAGGGTGTGTTTGCTGCCAGATCGATGGTCCACGTTCACCTTTGGAGTCTGAATCCATAGGCCCAAGGGAAGGCCCTGGGCGAGCCCCCCGAATGGGAAGGAACGTCTTGGCAGCTTCTCGACGCCGCGGTTTCTGGCGAGTGACGGCCGCTGGGTCTCTGTGCCTCTCTCACTGTCGGCCCCTGGATTCAGAGCCCATCTGAGAACATCAGAGAAGCCACTTTCTCCTTTCAGCTCCTTCTGTTTTGTGCTGGGATCCAGGCAGTGGTTTTACCACGTTCAGTTTTCAGTATCATGAACTTTTGCCTTCCCTATGTCCCCAAATGTATTTTAGTGTGAATTAGGAAAAGGTTGCCTGGAGGGTGGTGAGACCCAGGTGTCCATTTTACCTGTTTCAGACCGTTTACGGATATCTTGCTCACGTCTGCTAGGAGCAGGCAGGCAATTCCAAGAACTAAGCATTCAGCAGATGCCAACTCCTGGCTGAAAAGAACCCTTGTCCTGCAAGTTGATGCCGGGAACGGGAACCCTCAAACTATCAGTCAGAAGGGAAAGAAAGCATTTTATCTTTTTTGCTTTGAAAATGTAAATTGAGAGATTTAAGGTTATAAATCGTGGTCCTCTGGGTAGAATCTTGGCTGTTTGGATAGAATCTTAGGACTGGATGGCCTTATGGGCCCTGACGTTCAGTTCCCCTCTGAGGCTCGAACACCCTCGGTATTTCTTATTCTTTCCAGTAGTGAAAAATCTAAATAAAGAAAATGCATAACTGTTTTAAAGAAGAAATGCCCAATTGTTTTCGCACAGAAAGTTTCTTAAAGCACAGTTTAAAATTCAGTCCACTCTCAGGATATTTTTAGTGTCTTGAGAATGTTCCAGATCGCTGACTCAGTAAGCCCAGGCTCTTAGAAATGAGTGCTTTTAAACCCCACAATGTAACATTGTCTAAGGTCCTTGCCATTTGAGTCTGACCGTACAGTGCCAAGTCGGCCCTGGTTTCCTATGGGCTGTTCTCAGCCTTTCTGAGCATCCAACACCCCCCAACTCAAATCTGATGATAGAGCAAGTTCCGGGCATAGCATAGAGAAGAGGGGACCTGTGGTGGCGTGTGAAAGAACAGAAGGTTACTGTGTTCATGTCGGTCAGAGCCGCAAGGGCCCCCCGAGCTGGTGGAAGCCAGCATCCTCACGTTGCTGAGGAAGAAATGAAAGCCCAGGGAGGGCCAGGCACTTGCGGAGGCCTCACGGTGCCCGTTTGCTTCCCTTCCTTCAGCTACCCGAGCAGGGGAGTGGGGGGGCCGGCTCCCTCTTGGTTCAGTGGAACTCCTAATCCGGGCACCTTCCTTGGTGCAGTTAGGTCTGGTCATGGTGGTAGCATTGGTTTGCTTGACACACATGGATGCCTCAGGAGGTGGTAAACAGGGAGTGTGACCCAGTATTTCCAAATCTGAACTATGTTGCATTACGCAAAATGTCTCAATGATCTATGGGCTACTTAAAATCTCTCTATCTCTCTTTCTCCCCCTTCTCTCTCCTATCTATCTATCTATCTATCTATCTATCTATTGTGTTTATCTAATAATCAATATGCACAGCAGAGACAGAATGCTCCCAGTAGTTTCGGATTGTAGCAACACAGATCATTTCCAGATGGGAAGCTCCCATCGTACCACCGGATGGGACCATGTACTCCCCTTCTTTATGAGCCCCTGAGCATTGCAGGGGTTGTGTGGGCTCTGTCATGGTTACTGGTGCTGGAGAATTCCCCCTGGAGCCTTGGCCTCTTTGAGTCACCTCAGGGAAAGCCCCTTTGGAATCCCAGGGAGGCAGACAGGATCTGGTCCCAAAAGAAAAACCTTAGATCTCCATGATGTCTAGTCCTCCGATGGAGAATGCCAGGGCGCATATACAGCCCAACTCAGAGGCACTGTGGAAAAGGTTTTATACACGAGACCCGTCCCCCTGCCCAATGTGTCTTCCCTAGTCTTTCCCTAATCCCAGCCCCTTTGCCCGTAGCAACCCACCTCCCAAGGAAAACGGAAAAGAAGGCTTCCATGGTTTGTCTTTGCTGGCTCTTCCAGTAACCATTGTTTGTGTCAGTAGTTCTCAACGTGGGATCCCAAGACCAGCAGCACCACTGTAACCTGGGAGGTTATGAGACGTGCAGGTTCTGGAATCCCACCCCAGCCCTCTGAGGATGGGGCCAGGGATCTGTGTTTAGCAAGTGGTCCCGGGGTCCTGATGCTCTCTGAGAATCGCTGCTCTGCATGACTGCTGATGAAGCCGTACTTTCCAGCTCCTTGAGTCTCCCTTGCCCTTCTACAAATTAAGTCTGATGTTGACCTTATTTAAAGGTATCAGATTGCCGAACTTTTACATATCAGCTGTTGTAAGTTATTTTTACAGAGTCACAGACACTACTGAAGAGGGGAAATGAGCGGTATTACAGTGGCTCCTGAGCCGTCAGGTGGAGGCGAGGGAAGCCCATCCTGTAAACTCAAGGCCATACTGATCTGGAGGAAGATAGAGACTGAAATGATTTTCTGATTAGAACAAAGAGACAAGGGAAGATGGGACTAATTAAAAACCCCTCTATCCTCCGTCTTTGTAGGACTCCCATTATCTCTGTTGGTACTTTATATGATTCCTAATTCTTCAGGACCTAAAATCAATTCCTTTGGGTTCCTGGAATCTGTAGAAACATCTAGGATGCTTTTTTCTTTTCCTGCTATGATTTATAAGTGAACTACTTATTAGAAGATTCAATCTTGGAAAGATAAAAAGGAAAAACATAAACTATAAGTATAAAATTTAATTTTTTTTTTTTTTTTTTTTTTTTTGCGGTACGCGGGCCTCTCACTGTTGTGGCCTCTCCGTTGCGGAGCACAGGCTCCGGACACGCAGGCTCAGTGGCCATGGGCTCACGGGCCCCAGCCGCTCCGCGGCACGCGGGATCTTCCCGGACCGGGCACGAACCCGTGTCCCTGCATCGGCGGCGGACCTCCCAACCACTGCGCTGCCAGGGAAGCCCATATAAAATTTAATATTTATAAATTGAGTTGGTTACAAAATCCCAGAAGTGTCCATTAATTCACCTTTAAAAAACTATACACACAACACACTTTTATTTAATACATGAATGTCCACATCTATTATAACGTCTTTAGAAATTGCAATAAGATCATCTTGACGCCTTTTTTGCCCTATATTCTGGTTCTGATACTAGTAATGACTTAACGAGTGGACAGTCTCTGAAGGCCTCATTGGGGCAAATTTATGCCTTGAGATCAGGGACTGTCTCTCTTCTGGTGATGCGTTGCAGCGAAATAGGAACCCTTGTCCTTGATGGCAGTGAGCACTTCCCAATCTGTAATGTCATTGTTTGCCCATAATAACCTCTCACAGTTGTCTGGCTCTGAGGTTTTCAAAGCTCTTTGATGTTCAGTCTTGTATTTTGTCCCTTATAAAATACCTCTAGTGGAGACAGGGTATCTGTGATTAACTCTTGTGATCCCGTTTCCTTAGCTGTGAAGCGTGGGTGGTGGCTTGTCCAAGGTCACATGACCTGTGGGTAGCTGCCCCTCCCATTACCCTTCTTAAAATGAAAAGGGCCAGTGACTCTGGTTCTCCATTTTTAAGGAAAATACATTAATACGTGTAAAATCTCAGGTGTGTGGTTAGGACTTGGTAAAGGTTAGCTGTTACTAACTTGTCATTGTTCAATGTGGGGCATGACAGGGATGAAGTGGCTTTCTGGTGACAGCCAGGCCATCAGAGAGCTGTAACTCTGGGGTGACTGGGCCCTCAGCCCCGAACCCTTTCCCTGGACCACGGGGAGCGGACATACCCGACCCATGAGGAGGGCTCCCCGGATTTCATCTTGTCTTGCTTCGTCCGTTTCTGCTTTTATCTTCCTCAAGCCCGTGCTCTGCTCCATCACTCCCTCCCCTGGGATTTGATGCCAGAACCTCTGACAAAGCACAGAAATATTTACTGAACCTGTACTGCATGCAAAACACTGTCCTAGACACGGGGTGAGGCAGCTATAAACCAGGGCCTGTGTTTCATTAATTCTAAGTAGCACTTAAACACATTCCAACAGCTCTGAAAGCACGGTGTGTCTTATAACCTATAGCTTTGGGTGCACAGAGAGAAACAATAGGGACGCCATGGGGAGGGGCACGGGGAGATGTTGCAGGAAGGGGGACCTCTTCCAGGGCCCGAGAGTGGGCTCTTGTCTAACACTCGGAAATGGATTATCCGAGGAGACACACACTGCTGATGAAGCAAGAGACTTTATTGGGAAGGGGCGCCCGGGTGGAGAGCAGCAGGGTCAGGGAACCCAGGAGAACTGCTCTGCCACGTGGCTCGCAGTCTCGGGTTTTATGGTGATGGGGTTAGTTTCTGGGTTGTCTCTGGCCAATCATTCTGACTCAGGGTCCTTCCTGGTGGCGCACGCATCACTCAGCCAAGATGGATTCCAGCGAGAAGGATTCTGGAGGTTGGTAGGACATGGGGACTGGCAACAGAGGGGTCCGGGGGCTTGTGAGCCCCGTGGAAAAGTAACAGGGAGAGCTAAATTGGACTCCACGTTGGATCTGCTTCTTTGACTTTAAACTTTGCTTTTCGTTGCTTTTGTCATTATAATTGTACATAATGACCTGCCTCAGGGAACCGTGCCCACCTGTGAATGGCTGCAAGAAAAAAGAAACTAACACATCCCCTCACCTAGGCTGGTCATTCCAGGCGATGTTTTTGCAAGACTGATGGCCCTTTTGCTTTACTGCCCTCTCTGATTCTATAAAAGAAACTGGCATCCAGACCCCGATAAGACGGTTTATCAGAGACACTAGTCTGCCATCTTCCATCTTTCTCGGTCTGCCGGCTTTCCGAATAAAGCCGTCTTCCTTGCCTCAACACCTCGCCTCCCATTCATTGGTCTGTCATGTAGCGAGCAGAGCAAGCTTGGACTCGGTAACGTAAAGAGCAGCTGGAAGTCTGGACGCTGGAGACTGGTGTCTGAGGAACGGGAGCGCAGCTCCTGGCCAGGTTGGAGCAGGACACGTGGGCAACTGCAGGGCCTGAGCAGGACACAGCCCCCTGGCCCACGTGTCTGGGGTCCGAGTGGACATCAGTGGCCTGTGGTGTCTCTCCATTCCTTTCCAGAGGCTTTTTAACAAGACAGGACCATCATTTCTTTCCACTTGCTTCGTTTACTGCAAGTTCCCCTCCTCCTCTAGATTTCACCAGGCCACACACTGACTAGGTAATTGAATTTGCACAGCGTCTTCTCTTGGTTTGTTTTGTTTAACACGAGGTTGGAAGCACAAATCTCCACTCTTCAAAGGACTGGACATTGGAAACAACCCAGCTGGGCTCCAGACTGCAATTAACAGCAAAAAAAAAAAAAAGGTTGATAGAAGTACGGAGGTAGCAAATGAGACAAAGAGGGCTGTCTGAACGCCCCACAGATCTTTAGTGCTCGTCACCGTTCATTTCTAAGGACTGAAGCGTTCTCATTTATGGAACTTTTGCCGCAAGGACCTTTGATGGAATTCTTCCACCCAGAGCTTCTGAATTGAGCTGGTCGCCGGAAACCTCCAGCCCCACCCTAAAGCCTCCTCCTTCCCGCTGAGCTTCAGGCCGCGGCCATCGGGTGGCGCCACCTGCCTGCTTGGGCCAGGGGTGGGGTGCGGGGCAGGCCGCGCCAGGCTTTCTTCAGGCGCCTGGAACGCATTAGCGACGCCCGCAGGTCTGACTCTCGTCTCCTTGGAAGAGACGTGGGGAGAGAAAGAAACAGCCTGAAACACCGGGGAGGGGAAGAGAGGGGAAAAGGGCCGAGCAGATGCAGAGCAGCCCGGCGTCTTGGAGGGGAGGGTGTGCCTCCGCCCCTCGCTCGCCTCCAGCCCCGCCCCTGGCACGTCCGCTCCGGTGGACGGGGCGCACGGCCTGGAGGAAGGAAGCGGTGAGCCAGAGGGTTCCAAACAAAGGGTGACATGACAGGGTCCCCAGAGCGCAGGGCCTGCCAGCCCCCCCTCATACTGTCATGGCGGTCCCTCCTAGGCGGGGACCAGGAGGGAAGGGCGGAGGCCGTCCACCTTCCTCCTCTGCATGCGTACCCTTGCCTCTGAGGGTGACTGATGGGTACGGCTGAAGGGGTCCAATTCCAGAAACTTGCTATGTCACTCAATCACCCCTCCCCCCATTGGATTTCCCCTTTTATTATTTTTCTGGGCCTTGATGGTGGAAAGTGGTTAGTGCCTAAAAGGCTATGTGATCCATTGTCCAGTGAGGTCCAGGCATCTTTCTGGGTGGGGACAGGGGGCAGAGGGGGACGGACATGGGGGCAGAGGGCCAGCCAGGCACCCTCTCCAGGTAGGGAGTGAGGTCCCAGTTCTCCCTCCCCTTCTTGCGGCCAGAGATGCCTTCGTGGGCTAAGGTGGACGGGGAGCTCTGCCTGTAGCCCTGCCCGCTGAGGGGTTGTTTACCCCTGCTTTCAGGCAGGTGGCACACCCTGAATCTGGTTGTTTCACCCTTCCCACCTAAACCACGTTGTTTTCAACCACTGCGGCTGGCTGCCTCGCTGGAGACAAACTCATCGTTCTCTCACTGCTCCTGAAGGCTGTGTTTTGGCGAAGCGTGTGGAATAGTGTTCAGAGCTGTGAGCAGAGCTCCAGGCCGGGCCAGGCTGGCTTTTTGTGAGGCTCTTCTCTGGCCCCCTTCCCCAGGGGCTCCCCGAGGAAATGTCATTAGTAGCAGGTCACAAGGCTTCGGATTGGGGGCCTGCTGCAGCCGGTCCCACAAATGTGATGTCCCCCTCGTTCCCCAATGACACATTGAATGAAATAGAAACTATTGTTAATAGGTCGCCAAAGTCAGCTCGAGATTGGGAGGTAGGCTTTGTGTCTATGGAATTAAATAATCTCCAAGTGGTCAGAATGAACTCCAAATGGAATAGAGGACAAAAGAAAAGGATCTAGTGATCATAGTGAATCCCAAGTTGACATGGGTCATTGGATGGGACAGAGATGACTAGGGAGGGACCCTGGGAAAACCCCGATGGAAAGGCTCCAGCTGCACCTGGCACCTTCTCTCTGTTATCAGGAGACACTCAAGTCTTGGTCTAAGAAGTTTAGGGGAAATACGCATGATAGGCTAAACAAGTTATAAGCTCCTTAAGGTCAGAAATTGTATCTTCTCCATCTGTCGTATCTCCCACACGTCTTAAAATTTAATAATTGCATGTATCCTTAAGAGTTTACAAGGTATTTTCACACACGATGAATTTTCAACAAATTCTTATTGAATGATTGAATAAATCACAGAATGAAAAACAATTTTGCAAGTTCAAAGAGGTCAAGTAATCAAGAATCCAGCATAATAATTGTCATACGTTGTATGGCCTGGATGGTCAGGTCTCCCAATGGATTCCATCCAATACAAATTAGATAAAACAAATTGTAGCCTGCTGGGTTGATATGCAGGACAATTAAAAAAAAAATCAAAACAGAGGCAGAGAAACCACATAAATCTCCTTTACTGCAGCCGGGGCCATAGTCCTGGAACAAGACGGGGGCTCTGACCGGCAGAGCCTTCCGGGGGAGAGTTAGGGCTACTGCAGCAGGGAAGCTCTGTGACCCCGGGGAGGCCTGAGTCTCTCTGTGCTAATTACCACCTGACACGTCCCCAGAGGAAGGTCCATCCGTCCTCTCTGGAAGGGGACTCACCGGTTTGGAGGTGCAGAGACACAGAGCTGCTCAGGAATTTCCTTGGGGCTTCGAGTCATCATGTTTCTAAGCTGGTTTTACTGTAGGGAAACTGAGGCACAGAGCCGAGAAGAGGTTTGCCTGATGTCCCACAGTCGTGGCCGAAGCGACACTCAGACGCACCCCCTGGCAGGGCCACAACCGGACCCTGATCGCTTTGGAGGGGGAGCTGGAACCAGCTCGGGGAGCGAAGCATCCGGGTCCACACTGTCATGTTTTACTTCCTTGCTGTGTCCTGCTGTCATCCTGGAGGAGGTCAGTACTGAAAAAAATATATTAAAACCCCAACATTTGTTTTGTTTGTTTTCAAAAAGTGTTAGCCGTGGATAAAAGCAGCCTGCTCTGGAAACCGGAGAACCAGTTTTACCCCCAGCTTTATTCCCGGTCCCGAACTTGGTGACAAGATTAGGGCACGTTGTCTCTGAGTCCCCATCTGCAGAATGAGGTCTCCAGACCGGATAATTTTGGAAGCACTTCTCAGCTCTAACATTTGATGAGCTTTGTGGTCTGTTTTATGTGGGTGTGTCCTTGATTTTGGAGCGAGCTTCGAAGCATGGCTTTGGAAACGATTGTTATCGTACACTTTCGCCCCCTGCCACTGGCCGGGAGAGAAGGACTGACTTTGGCCGTGGCTGCCACTGGACAGGGTGGAACCTGTGCTCCCGGGGGATTGGCAGCTGTTTGGAAGTTACAGGACGAAACTGCCCGTGTTCTTCTATTGAGCAGAATCCACGCATTCCTTGGACTCCTTCTCGTCACCAGCTCGTCTCCCCAGTTCCCAGCCGTCAGCCTGCTTTCTGTAAAGGAAATTCTAGGTTTCGGAAGACTCCAACACCCAGATAATCTGTTTGAAGGAAGCGGTGCAAATGACGATGTTTCTTCTCAGTGTTCTTCAAATGTCTCTGGGCCTAGCGCACTCCCAGCGCAGGCATCGAGCATGTGCTTGGGTGGTGCTTGGGATCGAAGCCAAGGCAGGAACAGCTGTCGCCGGGTTTGGGTTTTTAACTTCTGACGTTGGAGCCTCAAGGGCTAGTATTCCCTCTCTTGAGCCTTGCCCCCTCCATAGGATAGAAAGCCACGTCTGCCTCAAGCTTCTCCATTTCCGATAAGTTCACGAGTGCCGGGGCTCACGTTTTCAAACTTCGTACTCGGCTTTGCAAGAAAGGGAGTTCTGTTTCTTATAATCATGATATTAACATGATTAGCATCCTTAGATTCTCGATTCTGAGGTTCAATTCCACCTGAGAGTAGGAAACACAACTTGGCTGATTCAGAGCCAAGTCAGGAACTTTCTGTGTTTTCCGCTAAAATTCAGATCTAGGGTTCTCACGCTGCCTTTGTTTTTCCAGAAAGGTGTCTGAGTCCTGTCACCCATCATCTAGCACAGGCGGGGGCAGTGGAGAGGCCTCAGTCCCAGGGATGCTGTGTCAGCACTGCACCCACTGATGTGTCCTTATCCTGACCGGGTTTCAAGTCGCTTGGTCCCTACCGCGTGTGTGTCCTGGCCCTCGGACATCAGGTGCGCTAGCTCTCAGGTCCCTGTCTGCTCCCCTTCAAGCAGTGGCCGCTCCCCTGACCCCAGGGTGTGCAGGACTCTCTGAGGAGCTTAGCTGTCTGGACTGACCCCCTGCAGGGGTCTCTGTCCCACTCTCCCGGGGCCACCTTCCCCTGGGGAATGGAAACACTCTCGCCTGAGAGCAACTTAGACACTCCCTTTGGTCTGGAGGAGAGACAGGTGAAGGAGAAGGACAGACTTAAGTTCCCTTTTGAAGGTCCCTCCCCCCGCCCCCCCGCCAAGTTATCTCCAGAGTGGGGGTGGGGACGATGGGAGAGCCCCAGGCGGGTTTGGAAACCCCGCAAGAGAGCCATGAGGGCAGCTCGCTCCGTTCCCTCCTGTGCAAAGGCCGTTTTTTTGCCTTGAAAATTCATCCTCAACACAGCAGTGAGGTACACCTCCCCCGTGAGCTACCTGGAATCCTGAAAATGGCCTTTCCGGATATAACTTTCATCCAGGAAGTTTTAACTCAAGTACTCTTTTCAAAACCTCAAGAATGTGCTTCCTCCCTGAGTCCCTGCGTCCTGCAGCGTGGAAAAGGAGGACCTTGAACTTGGGCTCATTTCCTCACAGGATGAGCTGAAAAGGTGAGCTTTCAGTGACCACAAGTTGACCACATTCACAGTTTTCATGATTTACCTCACCGCTGAGTCCTGGCTGGGAGGGCCGGCTCATCAAGCAGAGAGGCTCAGAACAGAATCGCCACCTTAACCTGTCCTCTTCTCCTAGAGCGTGGATTTCCAAGGAAAGACAGAACCAAGAATCTGTGTGCTCTTTCTACCCCCCCATCATCTCCTCTCTCCTTCTGTCTCTCCATCTACCCACATAGCCGACGCGTCTGCACCTTAGTGGGTTAGACCATAGCTTCTCAACTTTGGCACTGCTGACCTTTGGGCAGATAGTTCTTTGTTGTGGGGACAGTCTTTGCATTGGAGGATGTTAGCAGCATCCCTGGTTTCTACACGCAGACACCAGTAGCACTCCCCCTCCCCCCGCTCCAGCTATAACAACCAAAAATATTTCTAGATATTGCCACATGTCCCTCGGGGAGGGGGAGGCATGCATAACTGACCCCCAGTTGAGCCACCAGTTTAGACAAATTACAGATGAAAGTATCTGCTGTCACATTCTTACACATAATCACTGACATTATGGTCAGTGTTGTTATATCAGATGGATCCAGTAGGATCATGTGATCAAGGAATTTATTGATAACTTTAAAGAAAAGCATTCTTTTATTCTAAGCCCAACATTTGTCATATCTTTTAGTCTTTTTACCCCCAGCATCTTTGAAATAGTGTGAGCTGTTTTTGCTACTCTGGTTTCACTCAGAATAATGTCTCTGTGTTTTGGTCTCTACCATCAGTGACAAAATAAGTTTATTTTCCTTGGGAAACATGATTTTGCATTTTTTTTTCCACAAAAAATTAATTGATTTACCCGGAAGTGATTTAAAAAAATTAATTAATTTTTGGCTGCGTTGGGTCTCCGTTGCTGCGCACAGGCTTTCTCTAGTGGCGAGCGGGGGCTACTCTTCGTTGCGGTGCGCGGGCTTCTCATTGCGGTGGCTTCTCTTGTTGCGGAGCACGGGCTCTTTGTGCACGGGCTTCAGTAGTTGTGGCTTGTGGGCCCTAGAGCACAGTGCCTCCCGGGGCCCCGGGAGCAGGGCACGGGAGCCAGAGCCCTCCCTGGGTGGCGGCCAGTGATAATGCCACCCGGCTCTCCTGACAAGCGTGACATGCAGTGAAGGACGCTTTCATCACAGTTTGCCCAGAATAGCACCATCGGCATTGCCGCCTTCAGGTTCCTGTCAGGCCTCCAGGAGGACAGGTGGTGTTTAGCCCCTTTTAGGAAAGATGGAGCTTGAGTCAGCAGTGTTCCTTCAGACGAGGACACCAGAGCCGAGGAAGACAGCACTTTGTTCCTGTGACTCCAGACGCCCAGGGGTCCTTCTCCCAGCAGGACAGCAGGACCCTGTGGGCAGGGGCAGGTGTCCGGTTCCAGGAGTCCCCCCACTGCCCCGGATCACACAAAGCTCTCAGCAGAAAAGGGTGAGGCTGATGTTTCTGCCCTGGATGCGCTGTGACTGAGGGATCAGTTTCACCAGAGGGTGAAGCCCGGAGCTGAAACGCAGACGGACAGCTCCACAAAGCTGGGCCCTGGGGGTTTGCACCGCACAAATCCCTTCTTTTGACAAAGACTGGCGCTCTGGGGCGCAGGACAGCTCAGCAGTGGACGCCGGCCCCAGCAGCAGCTCTGGCTGCCACCCAGGGTGGGCTCTGGTCCCTGTGTCCTGCTCCCCGGGCCCGGGAGGCACCGGGCTGTCTTCCCCTCCAACAGCCCTCAGCCTTCGCGCCAGGACGAGGGTTGGGTTGGGGAGCCCGCTCCCTCACTTGCAAGGTCTCCGAGAACACAGGCTCACCTCCGGTTCCCTCAGCCTGGTAGCTGTGTGATCGCACCTCCACGCCCATTTCTCTCTGGGAGTTTGGGGTCACTGGTGTGGGTGGGGGATAGGGGGGCCTCCAGCAGCGCCATTCCTTTGAATGACCCCAGAGTGACCCCCACGGGGGCAAGATGGTGATGGCTGGTTTTGCCTCTTTAGCACAGGGAGGTCTGGGGAAATGGGGATGTGAAAAACTGAAGCTAGGTTCATTTAAGAACAATTTTGTGTTGCCTCCATTTAAAAAAAGTCTCACCGAAAGGTCAAGAGTGCTGGTTAGGAGGATGGTTAGCTGTGGTTGTTGGGGGAGAACTTGTCGGAGAGCTGGACGGCTTATCTACTATTATTACTGTTCTTGCTATTATTACCCTTCTAACATTTACCGCCTGCGACCACTGGCCAGACGTGATGGGTAGCGTCTCACTTGTTTCTCATAATCCTGCTGTCATCCCCATTTGACAGTTGAGGAAACTGAGACCCGACAGATTGTGTGTTTGCCCAGAGTGGTGAGTTTGCTGAGTGGAGGTTCCAGGCACCCTTCCTGGCTTTGGGAACTTTCATAAGACTGACGTAATGGTCTCCCTACTTGGAAAATCCAGGGTGGGTTAGTTGACCTTCAGTAACTTATTTGCTCTCACACGTATTCCCTTACATCCTAATTTCTGAAAGTCCCTTCACTTGGGCCACAACCTAAGAAATGCGTGAAGTGGAATCTTCTACCTGTGCTTCCTTCCTTCCCCAATCTGCACCGGGGCTTCCTGCACCCCCGAAGGGAACCAGTGCCTTTGTGGAATTTTACCGTTATTTCTGCTTCCATGAGAAATCATGAGTGAGAACAGCTTGAAGTACTTCCTTTCCATCCAATGATGGAATGGCAGGTGTCGGCCAGCAGGTAGCAAATCATTTGCAGGAGGCATAGGGTGCTAGTATCACCCTACTTCCAAAAGTCTGTTTTCCCCAAATTGTTCCATCCTGCCTCTCACCCTCAATTAGGTAAATGAGGAAATTAAGGCTTAGAGGGGGCCTTGACTGTGACCGCCAGTACTCTGTAGACCTGGACCAGAGTTCAGCTCTCTGGATCCTCATCGGGAAACCCCAGGAGGAATGAGTGCCGTGAAGCCTCTCCCTCTCTGGAATGTTCGGATTCACGGCACAGGGCGCTACAGGGGGCCTGGAACATTCCAGAGGAAACAAACGCAAGATGAGCAGAGAGACAATGACCTTGGAGCAGCAAGCTCACAGGGCCTGGGTGAGGGTGGCCGGAAACTTCCCAGGGGTGGTGGCCACCCAGGTCAGACACCAACAGGAAATGCTGCCTCCCAGGGCCCGCAGGCCGGGAGGAAGCCCGGCCTTGCCTCTGGGCTGCACTGCTTGGAGGTCTCCCTGCTTCCAAAGACAGTCGGCCCACGGTGACTCAGGCTTCCCGAGCAGCCTCTTATCTCAGCCAGCACGGACATCTGTGCCTTCCTCGCCAGAGACGCCGCCCACACGGCATCACCGCGTCCCCCAGCCAGATCAATGGCCCTTCCCCGCTGTGCAGGGAGGGTCCCGGGATCGGCAAGGCTCGGTGACTGTCTCTCCAGGATTTCTGTTTGTTTCTGCTTCCCTGCCCTCCTCCCTCTGCCCCGAGGCTGCTGGAAGTCCAGGAGGGGCTGACTCATTCTCCCATGAGCTTCTCGCCTGTAGGAGGGCCAGAGCCATCGCTCTAGCAGCCATTTGCTTCCGGTCTGGATCAGGACAAGAGGCCTGGATGGAGAGAGGGTGCTGATGGTGCGTGAGGAGCACGTGTTGTACCGGCCTCGTGATGGGTTCTCTGGACGTGGTTTGCCCAGAGGGAGGTGGTGTAGGGTGAGTGCCAGGCACATCCAAGCTCTCTCCGACCTGACCACCCATGTTCTACCAGATAGAAGATGACCACACACCTCCTCGAAGACCGTCTAGGAAGGGGCTAGCAAGGGGGGCGAAAATCCCATCTGAATTTTCTGGTTGATGCTGGTGGAGACCATGGAGCTTTCCTGCACGAGAGGGTTCTGTACGGTCATCAGACTGTCTCAAGGGCAAGTTCTCAGCAAATGTGTTCCCTGAGGGCTATTGCTTTTCAGCAGAGCTTTAGTCTTGGAGCTAAGTTAAGGGTTAAGGATCTCTGAGCTCCTTTCATTTTCGAACTGAGGAAATAAGAGTCTCAGAAGAGCTAAGTGATTGACCCAGATCCCTACGATATTAGTGATACTGCTCAGACTCAGATGTAAGTTTCCTGACTCACAGGCCAGTGCAGTTTCCAGCAGATCCGCCCTCCTTCACAGGGTGGGCAGTTTTTATTTTCTAAACAGCTCCTTTGCCAACGAATAAGTTGGTAGAAGATGTCAGCCTCAGCATGACAGGCTCAGTATGACAGGACCCAGATCCTCTGATTTAAAAACAGCCCTTTTATACCAGTGGCCAACAGGTACATGAAAAAGTGTTCAACGTCACTAACCATCAGGGAAATGCAGTGCAAAAATCACAGAGATCAGCTCACGCCTGTTAGGATGGCTGTCATCAAAAAAACAAGAGGTATGTGATGACGAGGATGTAGAGAACAGGGAACCCTTGTCCACTGTGGGTGGGAATGGAAATTGGTGCAGCCACCATGGAAAATAACTTGGAGGCTGCTCAAAAAATTTAAAGTAGAACTATACCATACGAACCAGCAATTGCTCTCCTGGGTGTTTATCTGAAGAAAACGAGAACAGTAACAGGAAAAGATACATGCACCCCATGTTCACTGTAGCACTATTCACAATAGCCAAGCTATGGAAACAACCTAGGTGCCCACAGATGGATGAGTGAATGAAGAAATCGTGGTACATGTGTACAATGGAATATTATTCAGCCATAAAATAGAAGGAAATCCTGCCATTTGTGACAACATGGCTGGACATTCAGGACATCACGCCGAGTGAAGTAAGTCAGGCAGAGACAGATACTGTATGATGTCACTTATACATGGAATCTAGAAAACCTGAACTCATAAATACAGAAAGCAGTTTGGTGGTTGCCAGAGACGGGGGACAGAGGGTGAGGGAAATGAGTAAAGGTGGACAAAATGTACACACTTCCAGTTCTATGATAAATCAGTCCTGGGGACGTGATGTACGGCGTGGTGATGATAGTTGACAATACTGCATACACTTATATATTTTAAAGTTGCTAAGAGAGCAGATCTTAATTCTCATCAAGAGAAAAACATGATAACTGTGCAAGGTGATGGGTGTTAACTAGACTTACTGTGGTGATCACTAGATTTAATGTGGACATATAGCAAATCATTACGTTGCACACCTGAAGTGAGTAGAATGTTATATTGTCTGTTATATCACAGTAAAACTGGAGAAAATCCCCCAGCCTTTTAGAGAAGTTCCAAAGACGCAGAAAGAGAACAGCTAAGAAAAAGATATCTGGACGCTCGCTCACCCCTAAGGTGCCAGAGACCTGGAGAAGGGCAAGTGGAAAGAATGTGAACATGGGATTCTCTCCAGCCTGCTTCCGGCTGCCGGCCACATGGGTTGGGGGACCCACCTGCCCCCAGGGAGTTGGTCCAGGAGCACAAACACCCCTCGCTGGGCCCCTGGTACCCAAGAGCAGAGGCACCACTGCTGCCCTCTGGGGACTCACGGTCTGGTGCTGGAGACACATTCAAACAATCGCTTAGCGCTCAAGCAACGATTATGACACAAGCTCAAATCATATGAACAGAGTCCTATAGGAATGCAAGGGAGTGAGGCATTAGCTTGGATTAGGAGGTGGGGGAAGTCCTCCCAGGTGGGACTTTGTTGGACTGGGTTCTGAAGCAAGAGGAGCGTCTCTGCGGGGAAAAGGGTTGAGGATTCCAGCCACGTCTCTTGAGAGACCATGAAGTGCTTCTGGATTGCCGGGAGCCCTGCTTGCCGGGGGTGGTGCTCCTCGGCTTGTTCCGTGGAACTCTCCTCCTTGGACACCAGCCACCTGCCCCGAAGGGGCTCCCGGATCGAGTAAGTCAGGCAGCGTTACCTGTATGGAAGGTCCTCAGCAAAACAAACAAAACGAGACACAGCCTGTTTAACTGTTTGTAAGCAAAGGAGCCCCCCTTTCTGTTTCAGAAAACATTTACTTTTAACTTGAGGAACCAGAACCACGTAGGATGCATCCCATCCTTGGGCAGGGAGGGGATGGGGAACTTGTCTTTTGTTTTTTATTTATTTTTTATTGGAGTATAGTTGTTTTACAATGTTGTGTTAGTTTATGCTGTACAGCGAAGTGAAGTAGAGCTCCCTGTGCTATACAGCAGGTTCTTACTAGTTACATACATAGTAGTTATATACATATCAGTGTGTACATGTCAATCCTAATCTCCCAATTTATCCCACCATGCCCCCTCCCTTTGGTGTCCACACGTTTGTTCTCTACATCTGTGTCTCTGTTTCTGCCTTGCAGGCTGGTTCATCTGAACCATTTTGGGGAGCTTGTCTTCTAGTTAAGCCGGGATATGCTAGGGAGTTTAGGATTTCATCCTGTGGGCAGTGGGGAGCAGTGTCAGGATTTTTTTTTTCCTTATATGACATTTTCCCTCTGACTGTATAAGTAATGCATATTCATTCTAGAAAACTTACAGGAAAAAAAACAACTATGTCAGAAAAGAAATCTGAAGGTACGTACAAGGTAGCCCACAGAGATAACCATTTATTTGTGAAGACCTGTTTATTTATTCACTGCCTCTGGGTGCCAAGCTCTGTTTTAAGTCCTGTGGGTTCAACAGTGGACACAACCCATGCCAACTCCCTGCCTCCCGGGAGCATCCCTTCCAGCTGGGACACAGGCAGTAAAGACCATGGGTGAGTCCACAGTGGGCTAGGTGGTGAGAAGAGGATGAAGTGAGAAAATGGTAAGGGGAGTCACAGCCACCACAGGCACGTGTGGGATGCCAAGGTGACAAGGTGACATTGGAATGAGGACCCGAGGTGGTGGACTAGGAAGGAAAAGCAAGTGTGCATGTTTGCGGGACAGCAAGCCTGGGCAGGAGGATGGGGGAGGGGAGAGGAGTAGAGATCAGACTGCAGACAAGCAGTGTGAGCTGGTGGGGGCCTGAGTGACTAGGCTCCTGTCTGCAGTCGATGGGGGCCCTGCAGGCATTTTCAGTAGCTGTAAGGGGATGTAATTTACATACCATGCAATTCACCAATTTAAGTTGTACCATTCTGGATAAAGAAGATGTGGTACATATATACAATGGAATACTACTCAGCCATAAAAAGGAATGGAATAATGCCATTTGCAGCAACATGGATGGACCTAGAGATTATCATACTAAGTGAAGTAAGTCTGACAGGGAAAGACAAATACCATATGATGTCACTTACCTGTGGAATCTAAAATGTGACAAAAATGAACCTATCTATGAAACAGAAACAGAATCATGGACATAGAGAACAGACTTGTGGTTGCCAAGGGGAAGGGGTGCGGGGGAGGGATGGAGTGGGAGTTTGGGACTAGCAGATGCAAACTGTCATATATAGAATGGATACATGACAAGGTCCTACTGTAGAGCACAGAGAACTATAGTCAATATCCTGTGATAAACCATAATGGAAAAGAACATTAAAAAGGAGTGTGTATATATGTATAACTGAGTCACTTTGCTGTACGGCAGTAATTAACACATTGTAATTCAACTAAACTTCAATAAAAAATAAGTTAACAAAATAAACTGTGCCATTCAATGGTGTTTAGTGCATTCCGAGTTATGCACCATCACCACTATGTAAGTTTTGAGCCCCCTTCCCTGTCGGCAGTCACTCCCCTTCCCTCCCTCCCTCCAACCCGTGGGCACCATCAGTCTACTTTCTGTCTCTATGGCTTTGTCTGTTCCGGCCGTATCATGTAGATGGACCGTGTAATATGGGATCTTTGTGACTGGCTTTCTTCACTAAGCATAAGGTTTTCTAGTTTCGGCCACATTGTAGCGTGTATCCACACTTCAGTCTTCACGTTTCTGACGCTATTCTGTTGTCTGGATGCACCACGTTTGTTTTATCTGTTCATCCGCTGACAGACATCCTGGTTGTCTAACACGGCAGGGTCTGAGCGTTAACGGGCACACCCTGGCCACGGCGTAGAGCGTGGGCTGAAGGTGGGCAGGTGTGGAACCAGGGGGGCCGACTGGAGGCCCTGAGATGCGGGTGATGCTGGGTTGTGGACCAGGGGGTAGTGAGGAGGTGGTGAGGAGAGGTGCGCTGGAGAACCCGGGCTCCGTGTGGGCTGTCCTCTCTGTCTCTCCTCGCTGGGTGACCTCACTTGGTGTCACGGTGTTAAGTGTCTTCTACGCGCCCTCCAACTCCCGTATCCAGCGCAGACTCCCTGCAGCTGCCCACCTGACACCTGTACTCCTTAGCCCTCCTCCAGGCACCTGCCGCCCTTGCCTCCAGACCGAGCTCCTGATCACCTGCCCCAGGTCTGCTCCCGCTTCATATTTCAGTTGCTGGCAGGTCCATCCTTCCAGTTGCTCAGGTCAAAGCCCTTGACGTCGTCCTGGTTTCCACTCTCTCGTCATCCCATGTCCAGTCTGTCGGGAAAACCTGTCCTCAGCTTTGATCTAGAGTGAAGCCGCTCTCAACCTCCTGCTCCAATCACTGCATTCATGAGCTGGTTGGTCTCCCACCCTCCTCCACAGACAGGGGGACACTGTATAAATGCAGCCCAGATCACGTCACTCCTCCATGCAAAACCCCACAACAGTTCCTCGTTTCACGCAAAGAAAGCCTGGGTTCACACACAGGACCTTACGGGGCCTGCCTCCTGCCACCTGGGACCTCGGCTCTTACCCCACCCCCTGTGGTGTCCACACAGCTGTTCCCTCCCCCTCAAACCTTTGTTTAAAGGTCACGTGTCAGTGAAGCATGCCATGGCCTTCCACATCACAAACTGGGCACTTCCATTATCTTGCTTTACATTTGCTTTTCTCCCAGAGCTTGGTAATCCCTTTCGTGTCCGGTTTCATTTACTTGCTATGTTTGTATTTTATTCACCATTTCCTCCTGCTGGGATGTAAGCTCCAGGGCTGCAGTGATCTTAGCCTGTTTGGTTCACAGTAACTAGTGTAATGCCTGGCATGTGTTAGTCACTCATGAAATATATTTTGAATGAATGAAATAATTTATCATGTGGATATTTATATAAACGCCACCATACAACATAATCAGACATTTAATTCATTTACTCAACAAATATTGATTAAACACATATGCAACCCAAGGCACTGCATTAAACCCTGAGGTGTGATTTCCCACTGCCTTTGAGAAGGGAATTTGGCTATGATGTTAACTCTATCAGAATAACATGAAAGGCTTGGCTTCAGAGGTGACTCGTCAGCATTTCCGGGATTAACCCTTCAATGGGATGAAGACCAAACTCCTCTCCCAAACCCACAGGGCTTGTTCGCCCTGCTCAGCACCCTCCCTTCTTTGGGTTCCTGGAACTTCCCACGCTCTCTCCTGTCCCAGGGCTTTTGCCCTGCTTACTTGGCATTTCCACCTTGACCCCACAAAGGCTCTTCAGGGTTATCAAGTTCGAAGTCGACTCACCAACCTCTGTTCTGCAAGAGACTCTGTTAAGATAAAGAAAAGACAAACCACCGACAAGTCATGTCTGATAAAGCATTCGTATCCAAAATATACAAAGACCTCTTAAAACTCAACAATAAGAAAACAAACAAGCCAGTTAAAAAGTGGGCAAAAGATCTGAACGGACACTTCACCGAAGACAATATCCAGGTGGCAAATATGCACGTGGAGAGACGCTCAACATCGTATGTCATCAGGGAAGGGGAAGTGAAAACAAGGAGTCACCACTACGCTCCCATTAGGATGGCTAAAATCCAAAACACTGACAACACCAAGTGCTGACAAGGATATGGAGCAACAGGAACTCTCATTCAGTGCTGGTGGGAATGCAAAATGGTGCAGCCACTTTGGAGGACGGTTTGGCAGTTTCTTACACAACTAATCATACTCTTACCATATGAATCAGGAATTGGGTTTCCTGATATTTACCCAAATGAGTTTAAAACTTACGTCACACAAAATCCTACATCAGAATGTTCATAGCAGCTCCATTCATAATTGCCAAAACTTGGAAGCAACCAACATACCCTTCAGTAGGTGAATGGATAAATAAACTCTGGTACATCCACACAGTGGAATATTATTCAGTGTGAAAAAGAAATAAGCTATCAAGCCAGGAAAAGACAAGTAGGAAGTTTAAATGCATATTGATAATCTGAAAAGGTTATATTCTGTATGATTCCAATTGTACAATATTCTAGCAAAGACAAGACTATGGAGACAGTAAAAAAAAAATCACTGGTTGCCAGGAGTTTGGGTGGGAGGAGAGAGGGATGGATGAATAGATGAAGCACAGGGGAATTTTAGGGCAGCGAAGCTATTCTGTGTGGTATTGCTGTGGCGGATACATGACATCACACGTTTGTCAAAACCCACAGAACTATACAACACAAAGAGTGAACCCAAATGTAAACTACAGACCTTAGTTAATAATCACGTTTCAATACTGATTCATCAGTTGTAACAAGTGCAGCATACTAGTGCAGGGTGTTGGTAATGGGAAAGTGGGTGAGGGACTGTATGGGAACTCTGTACTTCTCAATTTCTCTGTAAAACTAAAACTACTGTAAAAAGTAAAGTCTATTAATTAAAACAACAATAACAACAACAAACTCGGCAACTAACTTCTTCAACCCCGCTCCTCTTCCAGCCCTATCTCAGTGAATGGCTCCACCAACCATCCAGTTATGTGAGCCAGAAATCCAGGAGTTGACCTTGACACCTTCTCACACTCAATTCTGCATCCAGTCTAATCAGCAAGATCTGCTGCTTTGAGCTCATAAACAATTCTGAATTCGTCCTCTTCCCTTCCTCTCCTCCACCGCCATCCCAGTTCATCAACCTCACGTGGGTGACTCCAGGATCCTCTGCAAGCTCTACCTGCTTCCACCCTGACCCTTCCATTCTCTCCCACGTTGTGTCCACCACAGCTTCAAATCACAAACCTGAGCGTATCACTCGCTCTTGGATGCCTTCCCGTCACTCTTAGGATGAAGACAAAGCTTCTTCGTGTGGCTTCTCTTCAACATCTGCTCCCCCCAGCTTTTCCAGGCTCATTTCCCACTGCATCCCTGCGTGTATCTCAGGCAGATTGAGGGTCCCTCATTTTCACTACTAACCTTTGTACATTTTGTTCCTTTTCCTGGAATGATTGCTTCTCCTTTCTCGTCATCATGTACCTTCTGCTCCATCCTTTAAATTTCAGTTGAGTTATCAGTTCCTCAGAGAAGTCTTCTCTGACCCCTTTGATTGGGTCAAATCTCCACATTTATGCTCTCATGCAACTTGAAATTGTATGTTTACTTGTGATGATCGATGGGAGTCTGTAGGCTCTTACAAACTGTAAGTTAGGATAGGCCCTAAGCTCCATCAGAGTAGAACTGAGTCTGTTTTTGCTAATCGTGCTTGAACACAGTGCTCAGAAAAATCTGTTGACGGGCAAATACATAAATGAGTAAAATGCCACTGATGATTTGGAAGGTGGTGAATTCCCACTAAAGCCTTTGCCAGTGGCACCACCTTTGCCCTTGGTTTAAAGCAAACAAAGAGACTATGTCCTTCGCTCAGAGAGCAGAACCTGTTTGAATGATTCAGGATTTCAGAGGGAGCTGCATGTGTTGGGGCCGTTATTTTAGAATTCTGCTTTTTCGGAAAGCTCACCGACTAAGCTGCAAGTTCTCACTCCGTCCGTGATCTCATTCAGGAGGGAGCGTCTTCGTGCTTTTGTTTTTTCCCCTTAGAAGAAGCACAGTTCTCTTCACACTGGGCCGGCCTAGCAAGCGTTCCTTGAAAGAACAGAAAAGCAGTGTCACAGTGACATCCGGTTTTCACTCCGTAAAAGGACCATTGTTACAGGCTTTTCTGTGTGTGTGTCCACTTTGATCACGTTTCCCGTGTGTCTGTCACAGAATGTCACATCACCGGGCATTGGGTTCTCCAGTTTGGGTGAAGTTATTTCTTATCACCTCCCTGGGGTTCAGAGGTCCACCCGTCTCTCTCTGTACCGAAGTCCCATCCCACGTGGCGTGTGGGAATCCCATAACCCGTCTCTGTGGGCTTCAGACGCAGCGGGGATTCACTCGGCAGAGCCACTTGTTCTCACTGCTGTTCATTTATTCGTTCAGTAAACACTCAGAGCCCACAGGATGACCGGCACCGAACCTGCCACAGTGCTTTCCTCGGCCTTCAGCTACTTACTCTTTCTCCTACGAGACTATAAGCTCCAGGAGGGCTGGGATCTTTATCCACTTTGCCCACTGACGCAGGACCAGTGACCTAGAATAATGCCGTGCACTCAAGAAAGACTTGCTGAGTGAATATGGATGTATGAATCCTTTGTGTTCCAGAGACCTTCCTATGTTTTACCTGCCTGACACTCAGCATCTATTTCCCCCACTCTTGGGATGAGAACCCTGGTTTTCCATGAAGAAAAATCCTCCTCCCGCTCTCAGACCTTGGGGTGTGGGAGGAGGCTAATCTCACCCTCAAGATTCAAGTCACTAAGACTGGATCCCAGGTCTTCTGTTGGATCTCCTGGGCAGAGAAGCTCTCCCCGCAGAGGACTTGAAGCCGGAAGACTGTATATCTGTTGCTGTTGGGGTCCACCATGTCGTGACAGCTTGCCTGGGAGTGGAGCCCAGACTGAGGAAAGCAGAGCTTAGAGAAACCAAGAAACACCAAGTTCTGATGACATTGCTTTTTCTGTTTCAGCTAGTGTCCATCTTTATAAGTTTCCTAGAGCTGTCATAACAGAGTACCTCAAACTGGATGGCTTAGAAATCCAGGCATTTTGGATTAGGGCCCAACCTAATGACCTAATTTTAACTTGATTACCTCTATACAGACCTTATTTGCAAATAAAGTCACACATACAGGTCCTAGGGATTAGAACTTCAACATCTTTTTGGGGGGATGCAATTCAGCCCAGAGTGCATCTCTTGCAGCTGAGAGCCTTACACGCTTAATGTTTCAGTTTCGTGAAGCAAATCAAGTTCCATAAAGCAAATCGAGAAGTATCACGTTTGTCTTCCTGTGGAAAAACTACCGTCTCTGGCTTTGGTCCATCTCAAAGGAAGTTTGCGATAAAGTAGCAATTGATCAGCAGTTATCTCCTGAATACCTTCTGTATGGACTTTGAGGTACGCACAGGGTCTCTTGGAGGTCAAGAGAGCCACAGGCCGCTTCAGAGTTCCTGGACCTGTAAAAAGCAGAAACGAGAAGACAAGTTTCTAAATTCACTGTGATATTTTTGATGCTTAATTTGAAAAAGTAATAATTTTATGCTCCACATCGTATGTCATCAGGGAATTGCAAATGAAAACAACAATGAGATACCACGACACACCTATTAGAATGGCCAAAGTCCAGAACACAGATGACATCAAATGCTGGAGAGGATGTGGAGCAACAGGAACTCTCCTTCACTGCTGGCGGGAACGCAAAACGGTGCAGACTCTTTGGAGGACATTTGGGCAGTTTCTTACAGAAGGAAACATACTTTTACTATATGATCCAGCAGTTGTGCTCCTTGGTATTTACCCAGATGAACTGAAACTTAAGTCCACACAAAAACCTGCACACAGGTGTTTACAGCACCTTTATCCATAATTGCTAAAACTTGGAAGCTACCAAGATGTTCTTCAGTAGATGAACGGATAAACTGTGGTCCATCCAGACAATAGAATACTATTCGGTGCTAAAAAGAAAGGAGCTGTCAAGTCATGAAAATACATGGAGGAACTTTCAAAGCATATGACTAAGTGAAAGAAGCCAATCTGAGAAAGCTTCACACTGTGTGATTCCAACTACGTGACATTCTGGAAAAGGCAAAATTATGGCGACGATAAAAAGATCAGTGGTTGCCAGGGGCTTGGAGAGTGAGATGAGTATGCAGAGCACAGAGGATTTTTAGGGCAGTGAAAATGCTCTGGATGGTACTATAATGATGGGCATAGGTCATTTATACACTTGTCCAAACCCATGGAATGCACAACGTCAAGAATGAGCCTTAAGGTAAACTCTGGACTTCGGGGGTTTATGCCGTGCCAGTGTAGATTCCTCCTCAGCGGAAAATGTAGCACTCTGGGGTGTGATACTGATAATAGGGGAGCTATGCACGTGTGGAGGCAGGGGGAAACGGGTGATCTGTACCACCCTCTCAGGTTTGTGTAAACTGGAAACTGCTCTAAAAAAATAAAGTCTTAAAAAAGATGATACTTTTCAATAGACTAAAAGCCCAGTGCAGTACAGTTGTAGTATCTTAAATTAATCATGGGATTTCTAAAAAACAGTAGCTCAGTAATGTACGGCAGGAGGTGTGCCAGGCACATCACCAGCCCTTTATGCCTCGGATGGGATGGTAACTAGAAACATGATTGCTACCCTTAAGAAGCCATTGATAGTTTCTGCTGGAGAGCAAAGTGAATCAGCTATATGTATATGTATATCCCCTCTTTTTTGGATTTCCTTCCCATTTAGGTCACCACAGAGCATTGAATAGAGTTCCCTGTGCAACATTGTAAAGCAGCTATACTCCAATAAAAGTTAATTAAAAAAACTAAAGACAAAATTAAGCTCTATAATATATATTATTGTGTTGTAAACACTTTGGCACTATTTACAATATTGTTCTCATGCCTTTAGATTTTTTTGTTTTTGTGTAATTTATTTTTATTTACACACTTCTGAAACTATTAGGAGGGAATTGCTAAGACCAAATATACCAATGAATACCTAATGGCCAAAACAAAAACAAAAAAAGCCATTGACCCACTGGGGTAAACACACATGTGAAGAAGTGATGCTGTTACAGTGAGACACGTATGAGTGGCGTGTTGGGGAAGCGCCAGGTGGGAGTGAGGGGCTTTGACTGGTGGGATCAGAGGCCTCACAGAGGTGAAGTGAGCCTTGAAGGGTGAACAGAGTTGTGCAAAGTTGAGAAAAAGAGGGCTTTCCAGGTGGAGGGCACAGTGTGAACATGCCTGATGGAGCTGGGAATGTGGAGCATTCCGGAGCTGCACGCTGGCCCCACTGACTGGGCTCAGAGGGAAATAAGTCCCCCAGAGGTTCTGTTTGGTTCCTACGGGGCAAGATCTTGCTTTCATGGGACTTCCCTGGTGGTGCAGTGGTTAAGAATCCGCCTGCCAGTGCAGGGGACACCGGTTCAAGCCCTGGTCCGGGAAGATCCCACATGCCGCGGAGCAACTAAGCCCGTGTGCCACAACTACTAAGCCCACGTGCCACAACTACTGAAGCCTGAGCGCCCAGAGCCCATGCTCTGCAACAAGAGAAGCCACCGCAATGAGAAGCCCGCGCACCACAACGAAGAGTAGCCCCTGCTCGCCGCTACTAGAGAAAGCCCACGTGCAGCAGTGAAGACCCAATGCAGCCAAATAAATAAATATATTAAAAAAATAAAAAAAAAAAGATTTTGGTTTCATGCCCCCAACCCCTTATGAGGCGTTTGAATCTCTCCTCCTGCTTGGTTCAGGGGGCTGTTGGATGGTAGGTGTCTGCATTTGATGGGTCAGTCAGGGTCCACAGCTGAGGTCAGGTTGGCCAGAGTCCCTTCCTCTCAGGGCTGCAGGGCTCCTGATGCGGACTCGGCTCTCTCCCCATGTCTCCTCCCGTCCCCTCCACCAGCACCCCCTGTAGCTCCAGAGTTTCATCTGGGAGCAGCGTGAACTCCTATTAATAGTCGCCAATGAAAGATGGAATTAGGTGTCTGGATGTCTTGAGAAATAAATTACATAAAGTGTTCCAGAGATGAAAGAAATTCCTGCGGGCTTGCTTGGGTCTGGATCACGGTATCGCAGCATTCTTTCTTGAGTTGAAAGGTGAGGGCTGACTGGGTAGAATATGTCTTGTGCTCTGACATGATAACACATTCCAAGCTGGGAGTTGTGATGCACAGAATAACAGTCAACCCAGACGACATGGGGCATCAGAAGTGGTCAGAATGTGCTGTGTATACACAGCTAGGTGTCTAAGGCTCTCTCTCTGCTGTTTGCTGTCTCTTTTTTTTTTTTAATTTTTATTGAAGTACAGTTGATTTAAATTTATTTATTTTTGGCTGTGTTGGGTCTTCGTTGCTGCACGCAGGCTTTCTCTAGTTGCGGTGAGCGGGGTCTGTACTCTTTGTTGCGGTGCGTGGTGGCTTCTCTTGTTGTGGAGCACGGGCTCTAGGCGCGCGGGCTTCAGTAGTTGTGGCGTGTGGGCTCAGTAGTTGTGGCTTGCGGGCCCTAGAGCGCAGGCTCAGCAGTTGTGGCGCACGGGCTTAGTTGCTCTGAGACATGTGGGATCTTCCCAGACCAGGGAAGCCCTATTTTCTGTCTCTATGGATTGATCTATTCTGGATGTTTCATATAAATGGAATCATACTGTGACCAAACCCCAGTCCGGCTGCTCACCGCTCGAAAGCCAATTAAGAGGCCACGTCGGTGGAAAGGAAAGTCTGCTTTATTTCAGAGGCCGGCCACCAGTGGGGGGAGGGCGAACGCCTGTCTAAAGGCTGACTGCCCCACCCCTGAGCAGTCAGTGCTCACAAACAGTCCTCAACATCAGACACACATCAGAACCAATTGGCAAAAAGGCCCAGATAGCACTTAGCACTCACAAATGGGAAGGTTGCCCCGGTGCACGCGGGTGGACTTTCCCAGCCTTGGAGCTCATCAGCTCGTCCCAAACGTACGTTTCATTTCCACCAACCAAAAGCGAAAGTCGGAAGCCAGTGCCCAGCAGGGGAGAAACAGGGAGGATCCCCGAAACAAATGCTTTCGGCGGCTGCTGTGAACATCCCCTGAAATCCCCCTCTCGGGGCTGGCTAGCCACAAGCAGCTGGCTCGTAGCGGCTTACCCTGGCGTGTTTGCTGTAGCTGGTGGCTCTACTCTGGGAGACCCAGGGAAGCCAGATGCCGTGAGAGCACAGCCCCACTTCGGGCGCCAAAATCTGTTCCCGAACCCAGGTCCAGCTGCTCGATGCTCGGAAGCCAGTTCTCGAGAGACAAGTGTTGGTAGGTAAGGAAAAGTCACTTTATTTCGGAGGCCAGCAACCGGGGGGCGGCGGGGAGGGCGGATGCCTGTCCAAAGGCCGACTCCCCCTCCGACAATCAGGGGGCAAGAGCTTTTATAGACAGAGGCAGAAACAGTGCAGTCAGCTCTGACAATCACCTTGAAATTGGTCATCGGTGGTCTGACCAGCGTCATCTTGATTGTTGCAGGTACAGTTAATCTTCAGTTCCAGGGTCGATCTGTTCCCGTTTCCTTGAGGCCAGTTCTCGGAACTGTGGCAGCTCGTGTCACAGCTACAGCCTGGTCATCATGTGGTTAACTTCTTCCACCTGGTGGGGTTTCAGTGTCTATAAGGCAGCTCCCAGGAGATGGCTCAGAATATTACCTATAGCCCTTGAGGAGGAACTAAATGTCTTTGACTTTGCTTAATGACTAAACTATTATTATTTGGTCTCCTTTGACTGTTTTCCTTTGTTTCTGCATTTTCTCACTTCTCTGATTAAACTTATTCTTTGGTAAAGCTTTTCCACAGACAAAAGGCAGGCTGAGGACACGGGGGCACAAGGACCATAGCGTCCTGCTCTGTTTCAATACCATATGGTGGCTTTTGTGACTGCCTACTGTCACTTAGCCTAACGTTTTCAAGGTTTATCCACGTAGCAGCTCTTTTTCTTGAGAAGAACCTGTGAGACACGATGAAAATGATTCCCTGTCACGACTTTTATCGGGGTAGGGAGCAAACTTTGCATGTCGTAGTTGCCCCATAAAGTGTTATTGTATTAATTTAGGTGGATTTCAGCTAAGGTGCTAGGCGCCAATCTCCCAGTAGGATTGGGACACACGCCTTCTCTTCTAAAATAAAGTGTTGGTTAAGCAAGTTGATTCTGGAGCCAAAATGCCTGGGTTCAAGTCCTAGCTCTGCTCGCCACCGAAATGGTCATTCTGTGACCTACCGCAGGTTATTCAACCTTTCTCAGACTCAAGTTTCCTCATCTGAAAAAGCCTACTTTCTAGGCTGGCTTTGAGGACCCAGTGAGAAAATAGATGTAAAGCTCTTGGCCCATTGCCTGGACCCTGATAAGCCCTCAATAAAGGCTGACAATAATTGTCATTAATTTTTCAAAGACCTACAGTATAATAGGCACGTGAACGCCTGTAGTACAATGTAAGTTCCCCGAAAGACGTATGATCAAAGGGCCATGGGCCCAGTGGAGGGAACAGTCAGTTCTAGGTGGGGAAGGGACAGGTAGAAGGGGAGGGGAGGCAACTTTGCAGGATGGCAGCCTGGAGTCAAGGCCCAGACCTGGTCGACACACAGATATTTTAGGGTTGCTGTTGTGAGTTTTTTTTTAAATTAATTAATTAATTTATTTTTGGCTGCATTGGGTCTTCGTTGCTGTGCACGGGCTTTCTCTAGTTACAGCGAGCGGGGGCTACTCTTTGTTCTGGCGTGCGGGCTTCTCATTGCGGTGGCTTCTCTTGCTGTGGCACACGGGCTCAGTAGTTGTGGCTCGTGGGCTCTAGAGCACAGGCTCAGTAGTTGTGGTTCACGGGCTTAGTTGCTCCGCAGCACGTGGGATCTTCCCAGACCAGGGTTCAAACCCACGTCCCCTGCATTGGCAGGCGAATTCTTAACCACTGCACCACCAGGGAAGCCCCGCTGTTGTGTTTTAACGATTTTCAAATTCAACATCTTTAGGCAGGCCGTCATCCCCATCACTCCTTAGTGAATTAAGCTCATTTTTGGGGGGCATTTCTGTTTCCAGCTTGTTCATCAAGGCCCCTAGGTTCTGGTCCCCACTGTGGGAGATGGCCTTTGACCTGGAACTTAAAGGTTGTTTCTGAATTAGCCAGACAGGGAGCAAAAGGGGGCGCCGGTGGGGAGATGGGGATTTCTTATGTCCTTGCCTCCAGGCCTACAACCCTACCGGTGATTAGTGGCACTCTTTCCCATGCTTCCTCTTACAATGAGTTTGTCTACGATGACAGGGCTGCGCAGGCGAATGGTGAAACAATGAAGAGTAAGTTTCCCGTCTCCCATCTTCCCCTCCTGAGTTGCAGCTGGAATTTTGTGGCATGCCAGAGACAAATCTTCTGTGCATACTTAAGCCCGTAAATGTATATTCATCCCCCTTCTTCCCTTTAGTTCTTCACAAGGGCAGCCTTTTGAAAATATTTTTAATCAAATGTGAAAACAAAAACAAGGCTCAGAACCACATGGTTTTGTTTCTGTTTTCACTTTTATTACAGGATTTTCTCAAATGTACACTTCAGTTAGAGAGGCAAGTACAGTGACCCCTCACATATCCATCACCCAGCTTCAGCAGTTATCCACTTTTGCCCACCTTTTTCATTTTTAACCTACTTTCTTTGGCTTCCCTTAGGGTGACAGTATTTCCCATTTTTACTTAAATACTTACTGTGATCATTGTATATATAGATTTGCCTCATTCATTTAAATAGAGGCATAGAATTTCCATGATGGGGATGTTCCATATTTTAATCCACGCCCCCTCAATCAGCATTTAGGTTGTTTCCAGACTCTTGACATTATGAACAATGTCCCCAGATGCATTGTTGTAGGCCATTATGTTACTATTTGAGGTACTCGTTCTCCTGCCTGGGCTGTTAGTAGAATTAGTATTTCCCACCAATAGCTGCAAGTTCTGTCTGTGTCTGTTAGAAGCTCATATAATTCATTTCTATGTGTCTTGATATGTTAAAATGTTGTGTGCTTGTCTTTAATTTAGAAAATGTT
Organism: Phocoena sinus; assembly: GCF_008692025.1. Lineage (NCBI taxonomy): Eukaryota > Metazoa > Chordata > Mammalia > Artiodactyla > Phocoenidae > Phocoena > Phocoena sinus. The sequence continues at coordinate 2,911,835 of NC_045782.1, forward strand.
TATCAAGCACCTGCTGTACACCCATGTGGGCTCTGGAGACGTGAGCACGACAGGGACACAAACCCTGAATTCAAGGAGCACATAGTTCAGTGAAGAGGGCATCACATGGCATTTTTGCCTTTTTCCCCCACTTGAGATGTGTCATATCAGCTAGGATCAGGTTCAACTGTGAGTGGCAGAAAATCCCAATAGTGGCTTAAACCAGATAGTAGTTCATTTCAGTCTCATGTAAAAACCTGGGTGTAGGAAGTCCAGCGTGGGGGTGGCCCTCCACAGTGTCAAGAACTTGAGCTCTTTATCTTGTTCTTTTGTATGTGGCTTCTGTTCCCAAAGTCATCATATGGTATAAAATGGTTGCTCTAGCTCCAGCCATCAGGACTGCATTCCAGGCAGCAGGAAGGAGGAAAAGAAAGGATAAAGGTACAGTCCTTCTCTTTAGGGACCTCTCTGGAAAGTCGCACATACCACTTCCACTTACATTTTTCGGGCCAGAGCGTAGTGTTATGGCCATCTAGTTGCAAAAGCGGTTGGGAAATGTAGTCTTTATTTGTGGTGGATGTGAACTCAGATACAGATCAGATATAAGCATGACACTGGTCTGTGAACAGGGTGCTTGAGGGCTAACAGTTTGCCTGAAGGGAGATCAAGGAAGGCTTCCTAGAGGAGGTGACAATGGAGCTGGCCCAAGGTAGGCAAGGTTTTCTTTCTATGAGATTTAAGAGAAAAAAGCTGGGACTTAAAGGGGAAAGTCAATTTAAAAAAATGAAATGGTTTCCGAACCTTTTTCATTTTCTCAGAAATTCTGTATAAAGTCCTTAGCAAGAGTTATTGGCCTCACTCAGAGATTATTTGTTGGATGGATGCGTGAATGAGTCAAGGGAACGTGTGCGTGATTCCTAGGGTTGTGAAGTAGTTACTCTGGCAGACTTTATTTTCTAAAGACGGTCACAATAATACCCCTACCTCACGTGCTCTTCTGCAACTTGTTCTTGTCACTCCATCAGAAGATGTGGTTTGTTTTGCGCCCCCCCCCCGCCCCCCCGCTGAGTCTGGCTAAGTGCTGTGACCCCTTTGACCAATAGAATCTGGAAGAAATGATGCCTTGCTGGTTCCAGTAGCAGCCCTTAACTGGCCTTGAGGTTTCCACTTCTTTCCGCCACGTGAGAGGTGTGGCCACCCCGAGGCCACCCTGCTGCTGAGGGGCCCAGACCACATGGAGAGGCCTGGAGGATGGGGCACCATGGTGGGGAGAGAGGGAGACCAAGGAGCATCAGATGCCAGCGTGTAATAAAGAAGTCATCCTGGAAATGGATCCTCCAGTCCCGCTGCCCTGGCTGATGCCATGTGGATCAGAGATGGACTGACCAGCCAAGTCCTTCCTGAATTCCAGACCCATAAGAGCTTAAGTGAAATAAGCATGGTTTTTAGCACAGCACTGGATCTCTGGAAATCTACCTTGGGGTACTATGTTATGGGGTCTGCAGGCTGTCCCTGGGCGGGGCTTTGCCGGAAGGTCCTGCATAGAACATCTGGAGGGGTGAGGACAGGTCCACAGACAGCAGTGGGAGTGAGTCTCCATGCAGCCTCTGACAACCAATCCCCCACCAGAGGAAGAGGGCTCCTTAGGGAAATTGCTTATCTCATGTTGTAGATGAGCCCGGAGCAGCTTGTAAAAATAGCAAGGAAGCTATCAAAGACCTCGAGGGTCATGTCAAAAGGACTCAGGAACCAGCGTGAAAAGGTTCTGACTGGCTAGAGGAGGGATACTTGAACATCCCTAAGAATAAGAGCTGTAATGGACTGAAACAATTCAAATATATTTAAGCCCATGAATTCATTACAAAACCCAATAACCCTAGTCACTTTTGGGTCATGCAAAGCACCCAGGTTATTATTTTGAAAACTGATAGGGACTTCCCTGGCAGTCCCAGTGGGTTAGGACTCGGTGCTTTCATTGCAGGGGGCACGGGTTCGATCCCTGGTCAGGGAACTAAGGTCCCACAAGCCTCGTGGCACGGCCAACAAAGAAAAGAAAAGAAAACTGATAAGGGGAAACAATCCAGGATTTGTCCTGCTTTTCCCATGAACTGCGTCTCAGTGTAGCCAACGAGTCGGCGAGAAGTGTCTCCTTATAGAAGAGCTCTGGATGAAAAATGAAGAAGGAATGCTAGAATTAGAATATTACCCGTTGAAACTGCCCGTGAAGTAACTTTTCTAGTCACGGATCATCCACAGCTGCTAACGTCACAAAAGGAGACACGGCCGAGTAGACGACACGCCTGCTGATACTTACAACACTGATTCTGGAAAAGCAAAACTGGACCTGGTCAAGCCTCTCGATCTTACAGCCAGTTCATAGGGGAAGAGGAACACACAGTTCAAGGACACCATGGGGATGTAATCAGCACAGTCCAGACCGTGGGAAACCCAGTTCCTTCTACACACAAGGAGCCAAAGTTTTTATTGTACAAACCTGTACAATCAAAGAGACTTAAGAGGTGGATGGACCGATTGCAGCCCCTAGGCCTTGTTTGGGTTTGCCATGACCCCTCATGGCCTTGTGCTCCTCAGGACATCCTTCCAGCTGGGCTCCAGCTGTCGGTGCCAGGCCTTTCTTTCCCTCCTCTTGGCGTTCCCGAGACAACTGGGTTGGCCCAGGTCCTCTCTTTGTTCCAGGCCAGGCCACAGGTCAGAGGCCAGGCAGTGGACCACCTGCTGGGATTGTCTGTTCATCTTTGACTTACTCAAGTGGAGGTGCAGGGCCACGGGGGACCCTCGTAGGGAGGGGTGACGTGTGCTGGTGTTTAGCACCTGGAAGGCAACTTGAGGGCCCAGAGAGAGGTTTGATCAACTTCTGACCCAAAGCACTGATTTTCTTCTCATTTTTCTTAGAAAGTCTGAGTGCCAAAGAGACGTGTCTGAGTTTGTTTAGCCAGTGATTTGGGAAGGGGGAGGGAAAGAGGAGGGCCTGCAGGAGGGGTGGGAGCTAGGGGTCCCACCTCTAGGCAGTGCCCCCATGGATTTCGAGTGGGACCTCACGATGAATTGACGCAGATAGTGGCCTGGGCTTCCCCTTCTCGGTGGCGTATGTTCTGGAGTCTGTTCTCATACTCACAGAGCGTGTGTCCACGGAAAACTCACTCACGGTCTCTGTGCCTCAGTGTCTTCACTTGTCAAGTGAAAGTAGTGGAACCTACCTGTTAGGCTGTGGAGATTTTGAACATCAGATCGGTGAATGTGTGGGAAGTTGAGGACAGTCCCTGGCACGGGGGGTGTGCACGGGGGACCCGAAGCCAGCTCCTGACCCCCGGGTGCCCTAACTCATTGTGCCCTCAGTGAAGGGAAGGGCTGGGCTCGGTACCTGCTGAGGCCGGTCGGGTTCACCAGGGACCCTGGAAGCCCTGGGGCGTCCGGGCTGGTTGGCACCGGGAGGCCCAGGGCTCGCCCAGCACACTGCCTTGGCTGGTCTCTCTGAGGTGACAGCAGTGGGGGGATGAGCCCAGGGCCACAGCGTGCTCTCGGGGAGTTTGCTGCCCACAGAGGAGGGAAAAATGCACCTCTCCAAAGCTGACAGTCAAAGGCCCGGCAGGCCTGTAGGAGGAAAATAACTCGGGCCGTGGATTTTCTTTGTGAGATTTGGGGCCTCGCCATGAACGACATAGACGCGGGTGTGGTTAGCATCATGGCCTCCCCTGTGAGCTGGCAGGTGGCGGGGCTGATGTCACTCCCCGAAGGCTCTTTAACTGGTCGATCTAGGGACCTGGCTCCCAGCTGGGCCCTGGTCCCTGTCACCTGCAGCGCTAGGCCTGTGAAGAGCTCAGAGAGCCACTTCAAGCTGTGGAAGGCTTTATGGGTTGTGTCTTTGGAGGTTCTTGTGAAACCGTGGTCACCTGCCACCCCCAACACTGCAGACCTACCGCTGCCCCCGGCCTTTGCACACGAAGGTGTCCACCGTCTCCGTAGACCCGCCGGGAGAGAGGGTGGAGCTTCTCAGAGCTCATCTCCTTCCTTGCCCGTGCAGACCCTGCAGTGTGCCCGCACAGCCAGGCCCTGCAGGCTCCATCTCTTATTAATGCCCTTCATGGTGCCCAAGGAGAGGTGACAGGCAGGCCCCCCTGACTCGGGGTCCTAGCAGGGGGAAGGATGCCCAGGGAGAGGGACGGGACGTGAAGAACTAGAATCTGGAGAGAGGATGGATAGAGGAAGGCTTTTGGAGAAGGACAGCAACCAGGCTTTGGCTCGTGGGCAGGAGGAAACGTGGGTCTGTGCCTCAGAACACTTGGGTGTGTGTTCTCCTGTCCTGCTGTGACACAGAGAGACACGTCTGCCTCCTGGTCCCGGGCTTTCCCCAGTACGTGCCAGAGAACCCTGGAGACAACGGGACATTGCTGACCATCGTGAGGGAGATGAAGCGCTTGCTTGAGCCTGGCTCTCAGATGGGTCCCAAGCTGACACCCACAATTACACTCCTCTGTGCCGGGTCCTCCTGGAATCGTGGGGGATTTTCCAGAGTTGGGGTCTCAGGTGAGGTGGGAATTTACACGTTGAACATTCCTTAGAGAAGTGTCACAGTGGACACGTCACTGGAGTGGAGGAGACGGGCTGATTCCCATCAGCTTCTGGTGACAGCAATTCTCTGCTGTTTGTCCAAAGAGCATCTTATTTCCAAAGAAATAGGCTTATTTCCGCTGAAAGGAGCTTGTTGGAGAGGTGAATTCTCGGGCCTCACCCCAGATCTACTGAATCAGAAACTCTGGGGTGGGACCCGGTAGGCTGAGTCTCAACAGACCTTCCAGGTGACCACACGGAGGCAGGCGACCACTGCTCTCCATCTGGCTGGGTCTGGCGCAGAGTAAGGTTTTGTATTTGCTCCTCTGGGGGCAGAGACCCAAGTGAGGTCGTGCACACGGTACCTGGGCTAACCCTGGAGCTGGCCTCATGAGCTCCCTGGGGAAGAAGAGAAGAGGACAGAGACTCCAGGGCAGGGAGCATGGCAAGTGCTGATGTCACAAGGCCCCATTTACTCTGATTCCAGGCTCCTGGACCACCTGGGGGCAGCAGAGAGAGGGTGGCTGGCGGCAACAAATAGAGGACCGAGGGGGGAAGTGGGATCCAGGACCAGGGGACGTTTGCGGGGGAGAAATAAGCCCTGGGCAGGAGAACTACCAGGATCCTGAGGGAAGTGTGGGGAACCGCAGGAGCCTCGCAGGTAACAGTCGGCTGTGTGTGTGGGTCCTATCTCACACCTTGGGACGCCAGGTGTCCCGGAGAGGAGAGTCAGGGGTGAAGGTGAAAAAAGCACAGACCCAACCGGCCCGAGGCCGAGCCCTCCACAGCAGGAGCCTTCCTGGAGCCTCCGCATTCCTTGCCGGTTCCCGATTGGTCTGGTCACGCTCCGCCCGCCACCCCCGGACTCTTGTAACCCTCCTGAGGTCCGGAGCCTGACTAACTTTGCAGACGACTCGGGCATGTTTTTTAAAACGGTCAGGTGACTCCACAGTGCAGTCAGGAAGACAAGTTTACTTGAGCAGCAAAGCAAACCAAAACAAACACACAAAACATACCCACGTTTCCTCGCTGGAGGTGTGGGGCGGGGCTCCTATCACGTTCGCTCCGGCGCTCAGGACCCAGGAGATGCTCGGCCAGGACTGGGAAAGCGTCTCCTTAACTCTCACGGTTAAGAACCTGTAGGAACCCATAGGGGAGAAGGTTGTTACAGCCACCCGGACAGTAGGTTTTTTAAAAACTGGTGATGAATATTCCAGTTGCTTATTTAAAAATAATTAAGAACAGGAGGAAAAAGGGTCAGTAAATAAACACAACGATCTGTAAACCTTGAGATCAGTGAGGCCACAGTGTAGACAGGCGAGGGGAAGGGGAGCGAGGACTGCTTTCCACGAGAGACGGGGGCCTGGGCCCACAACCCAGACCCCCCCAGAGGCCACCATCTCTATGCAGGCAGCTCTGGTTCTGCTCTTGTTGAGCTGCGTGGAGTTGGTGAGAGAGAAGCAGAAAGGTGAGGGGCAAGAACGCAGGGGGCCAGAGCCCGGGGTTCAGTTCAGATTCTGCCCCGTGCCTGGGAGATGGTCACTGACCAGCCTGGGGTCAGGGAGCTGGTCCTGCACGCCTGACCCTCTGGGTCCCAAGGTCACAGTCTTCCTCCAGGCCTCCGCCAGCACTTCGCTCTCTCCTTTTCAGCTGACGTTATTTCAGGGGTGTCTTCTGAGCGCTCACAGCTGGGACTTGTGCAGGGTATAAAGTTGCTTCCTCCCCAGTTGTGGACAGTCAGGCCCGTATGGCCTGGGTCTGCCTGCAGGGCAGCGATGCCAGCGGCCTCTCTTTGCGCTCTTGGTGCTTCCATGAGGGGTCTGGAGCCTTCAGGCTGAGCAAGAGATGGCCCCGGGGGTCCCTCCTCCTCTCTCTGGTCAGAGTGTGGGCCTTCGGCTGTCGTATTGGAATGGATTAGTGTGTGTGTGTCTTTGTGTCTGTGTGTGTGTGACTGTGAGTATATGTGTCTGTGTATGTGCCTGTGTGTTTACGTGTTTGTGTGTGTGTTTCTGTGTCTTTGTGCCTGGGTATATGTATTTGTGTCTGTGTATTTCTGTGTGCCTCTATGTGCTTGTGTGTGTATGTCTCTGTGTGTGTATGTGTGTCTCTGTGTATGTATATGTGTGTTTGTGTGTGTACGTCTGTATTTCTGTGCGCATGCCTATGTGTACATGTTTGTGTGCATCTTTGTGTGCGTGTGTCTGTGTGTGCACGTGTATGTGTGTGTGCCTGTGTGTGCATCCCCGTATGGGTGTGTGCCCACCCTCCCACTTTCGAGCCCCTCCGAGGCTGTGCATTCTGTCCTTCCCGCCCGGAGGCTGTCAGTGGGCGCCACGCCTTGGGGAGTGCTGGGCCTTGGGGAGTGAGGAAGGAGCGGCAGCTGGTACAGGCTGCTCCCTGGGGAGTTTTGGCAGAGAAAAGGAGGAAAATAGAAGTCAGGGAAGCTTGGGGTCAAGAGAAGAATTTTCTAGGGGAGGGGAGACTTGGGGATGTTTGAAAGCAGAAAGGGAGGGACATTTGGAAAATGCTGGTGATGAGAGCAGGGAGTAGGGCCAATGGGCGGGGCGTGTGGAGGGGACGGGACATGGAAAGTGGACGTCAGCACAGCTGCTCTCCGTCCCGGGCTGGTCACCAAGCACCCAGATTGCTCACACACCCAGCCGCTGTGCTGGTGCTGTTGGGAATGAGCCCTGACCAGCAAAAGGGGCAGGTAGAAGGTGCCAAACACCAAGCCCAGGCCAGGAGCTGCTCTCTGCCTTTAACAGGCTCAGCATCTCATGCGACAAAGATGTATCAGCCTCTCACACCTGAAGGCTTGCCTGGCATATGGATCTTCACCCCATCCCCATCCCCTCCCCCTCCCCCTCCCCACCTCCACCCCCCCCCTCCCCATCCCCCTCCCCCTCCCCACCTCCACCCCACCCCTCCCCATCCCCCTCCCCCTCCCCACCTCCACCCCCACCCCTCCCCACCTCCATCACCACCCCTCCCCACCTCCATCCCCTCCCCCTCCCCACCTCCACCCCACCCCTCCCCCTCCCCCACCCCTCCCCCTCCCCCACCCCTCCCCCTCCCCACCTCCATCCCCCTCCCCCTCCATCCCCTCCCCCTCCCCACCCCCTCCCCACCTCCATCCCCACCACTCCCCTCCCCACCCCCTCCCCACCCCCATCCCCATCCCCATCCCCATGCCCATCCACATCCTCACTTCACTAGAGAAAAATGAGGCCAAGAGAGGTTGGTAACTTGCCCAAAGTTACACAGCTGGTAAATGACAGAACCAGGACTGGAGCCCAGCGCTATCTGACTCCAGTGTTCAAGCTCTGGACGCCTCTGTGGCATTGGGTTCCTGGTCCCTGGTTGCCCTCTGACCTCTGGCTCTGTTGCCTGCATGATCTTCTAATATTGCTTTGCCTGCTCCTGAGTTGGCCCTTCACTGTTGAAAGCTCAGCCAGCCTGTGTGCCAGTTCAGATTTTCCCACCAGCTACTGGCCCCTGTTTCTTCCCCAGGACCTCAGGCAACGTCCCCAGTCCCTGTTTTCCTCAGGACACCACATTTCTGGTGACGGGACAGACAGACGTGCGGGAAGACGGGAGGGTGCTGATGACAAGGCATTTCCAGTTGGATCGGGCCAGTGTCATGCCTCGTGGCCCCTGGTAAATGCGTGGTGGGGAGTGGGCTGCAGAGAGAGAAGATGGGGAGCCGAACCCAGAGCTCACAGGGCTTGGCGCTGTGGGGAATGTGCTGGGAAATCAAGGAGAAAGGAAGGACGGGTTGCCAACTGGCGGGGAGTACGTGGTGGAAACCAGACATCAGGAATGTGGAGCAGGTCAGGCCGGCTGCCTGGCAAATACTTGGCCCACTTTGATTTTCAATTTTCATTGTTTATTTCTAGCATAAATGTTTATTTCACCTTTGTAATCCTCAAGGTTTTTAGGAACATGGGAAAGAATGACTTTGTTCTGGTTTTTGACACTTAGTTTTGGCTGTGGAGAGACAAGACCCAATTAGCTAATTACAGTCTAAAAGTCACTGGCTGGTGGCCAGGGCTTCTCTGAGCGGGAGGCTGCCTACAGGATGTCTCCAGGCTCTGCGTTCTTCTCCAGCCACCCTGGGTCACGGAGACCCTGACCCTCCCCGACACCATGGCCCTCTGACTTTTCCACCACACCTGATCCTTTTTTTTCTTCATCCCACACCCTTCTTCCCAAGTCTCCTCTCTGATGCTAAAGAGACTCCCTCCCCCACATCCAGACCCACCCCAGACTGGTGGCCTTACCACCAGTGGCGGGGTTGTGGGTGACACCCAGTTAGTCTCCACAATCCTCCGTTTCCCCTTTCCCTTCCAGCTTTTGCTCCAGTCCTGCCCACCCTCCCTACTCCTTTTTCTAGCCCTGCCATCCTTATATCTTAAAAGCATTAAAAAAAACATTGAGATATATCAATACATCAAGTGCACTGAGGCATACATTTTATATCTTTGTGATTTTTCAAAAGCGGATGCCTGGCAGCAACCATCCACATCAGGAAGTAGGGCAGTGCTACCCCCGGGAGCCCCCCTCCAGCCCCCTCCCATCACTCCCGTCTTCTTTAATCCTTAGAGGTAACTGCTCTCTCGAATTTATGCTAATCAATTATACCCGCGCTCTACGCTGAGGATGTGTATTCCTAAACACTATTTTGCCTGCTTTTTTTTTTTAATTGAAGTCTAGTTCATTTACAATGTTGTGTTAATTTCTGCTGTACAGCAAAGTGATTCAGTTATACACATATAGACATTCTTTTTCATATTCTTTTTTTTTTTTGCATGTACAAAGCTGTTGGTTTATTCAGCTGGGAAGCTGAGGAGGAAAGGCTTCCTTTGGGAATGAACAGCAAAAATGTGTTCATGAACAAGGCACTTTTACACACACACACACAAAGGCACATATTATAGTCACATAAGCATCAACATCTTTTAATTTTTAGACCCCGCTACCTCTTCCCACCTTCCCCTAAAAAAAAGAAAGAAAGAAAGAGGTTTTTGTAACATTTTAAAAACCAACTTCATAGGACATCTACAAAGGAACAGTTACTGATACATTCAGTTACACTAACTTTAGATGGTTTCAGTTCAGTAACAATTTTCCATTAACAAATATTTTTTTCTACCCACTACAATTCCCTCCTTTTTCCTCAAAAGGAGACCACTAAGGTTCAGCAGAAACTACTCATTAGGTTATAAACATTCTTCTCTCCTTAAAGTTGCTATACATTTATAGAATTTGTGATTCCATTAATGCTTCAATTTTTTTTTTTTTTTTTTTTGTGGTATGTGGGCCTCTCACTGTTGTGGCCTCTCCCGTTGCGGAGCACAGGCTCCGGATGCGCAGGCTCAGCGGCCACGGCTTACGGGCCCAGCCGCTCCGCGGCACGTGGGATCCTCCCGGACCGGGGCACGAACCCGTGTCCCCTGCATCGGCAGGCGGACTCGCAACCACTGCGCCACCAGGGAAGCCCCAATGCTTCAATTTTTTGATGCCACAGTGTATACAGCACTTAATTATGGAGAATAGGAAAAAGCAAAACTAAAATAAGGAAGGATATATGATATATCTTTAATAATCTGTTTTCTGATTCCCTTTAGATGCCCAGTTAACCAGGATCACAAAAAGGTTTCACTCTTTATTGTAGGTGTGTGAAAAGACTTACTGGTCTCATGCATTTTATGTATGTTGATCTCTATGTTTTGACTCATCCAAATAAACACAGCAAGGCTCATTTACAAGGATACATAGGCTTTCTATTCAGCCAGAAAAGAAAAATCTACAGCTAGATGTAGAAAAGCAATGATGCTAAAAAACCTCTTCAACTTCAGACTGTATTAGGCTGAGATTTTCTGTAGTAAGTTTCTTTAAAGTTAGAAGTGTTCCTGAAAAGTTTGCAATGGACGTGGAAAGTGCATGAAGTACTGCTCTAGGAAACATCATACAGATGAAATACTTTAATCCACTAGCATAAATGCTCTCTTAGTTTTTTTCCCATTGGTCTTTGGAATGGGTTTTATTTGCTCTTGACTAAGGTCTGGATGCCAAGATGCAGGAAATATATTCCCTACAGAACAGGTGTCTGTTTAATCCCCAGGTATGATCTTATAGGCCAGGTTAGCTAGAGACAGCCTGGTGGGAGCCTATAAAATGTTTATGCTATAACTGCAGGTCCCATAATAGGTCTGGGGTAGTGTAGGCTACTACTCCACTACTGCACTCCCTCCCCCCAAAATAGGAACTCCTAAAAGGTGCCTGCCATATGTAGGTCTACCAATATAAAAACTGGGAGATAAATCCATATTCCCACCATTTTTTAAATCTGGTTATTCAATTTAATTCAACTACCTCCCTAGAAATGAATATCAGAGAAAAGTATGCTCAGAAAGGTATTACTGGGAGTAGCTAACTTATCACTTTCCACAATGGCTGTTCTGAAGGTTGGGTAACAAATAGGGTAGTGGCCTCCTTTTCCTTCCCATTAATAATTAGGTATCTAGTTAAGTCCATCAGATAGGCAGAGTAAATTGTGGGGAGAACTGAGTGTGGAGAATAGTCAACTTATCTCTTGTAATAAGGTCCCTTTTGACTAATTCTCTTCTGAAGTTCTCATTTTAGGTCTTTCAAAGGGAATGCTCACAGCGAACATCTGTAGTTGAGTTACAGGACTCTTGGGTATTATATTCAGTACTTGATCGTATTTTGACGTATCAGGACAGGGCATAGTTTGGTTGAGAAGATGTTAGTTTCTCGACTGTGGGCTGTGGAACTGCATTTCTTTCTCAACTGGCAGCGCAAGAGATATGAGAAGGAACGGTGGATCTTTATAGTGATGCAGTTAGGAGTTTGTTAACTGCCTTTTGGAACTCAGTGTAGGAGTAAGCAGTGTTGATGGGTTCAGTGCGGGTTGTTTCCTTAACTGTTTTAGTTAACCAGCCACAGCAACAACCAGAAACACACGAATTAGGAATTTGTTTTAGGTACTCAGGTATGGGAGTGGCTGTACTCAATGTTCGGCTTAACTGTTTGGTGGCAAAGTACGGTACTCCATTTAGAGTGGCATGATCTCTAGAAAGCCGGCTGGGACTCATAAGGGGCTTTTGAAAAGGTGGGACTCCACAAGAGCCTGGAGGAGGCCACTCAGGAATTGGTTCCAGTTTGGGTACACAATGTCTTAGTCCTGTCTCTCGAAGTACATGGACTGGTGTGCTAGCATCCAAGAGTTTAGCATGATACAACCAGGAATTAGGATTAGAGGTTTCCAAGTTGTAGGATATTTTAAAAGGCATTTAACCTGCCAGGCAAGACTCTCAAGAGGTGTTAGGTTGGGCACCACAGGGTCCTCTTCTTCAGAGGAATCCCACTCTTCCCCAGAACTCTCATTTAGGTAGTTAGCGTTTATTCAGCGTTTTCTTAGCGTCTTCTTCTTCCTCACTTTCTGATTCTGATAAAGGGTCAGGAGAGGGATTTCTAGGACCCATTAGAACAGAACGATGGTATAGAAAAAAAGGTACCAGAAAAAGGTACCAGTATAAGCCAGTAAAACACTAACACTGGCAAACAGAAGCAGAAGACGAGAAATCCTTTCAATAGGATTCATTTGTCTGTTTCTCAGTCTGTTACACACACACAGTATGCCTCTGGCTCACACCACTGTGTAGTTCTTCAAGGTTATGCTGTATGTTCTTCACTTACAAAGAAGACAGCTCACTTCTCAGGACCAGTTCAGTGTGTAAAAGTTAGTCACTTATCAGTAGCACAGGTCAGAGTCTCTCCTTCAAATGCTGGCTACCCAAGAAGAGAAGGGGTCCTCATCTAGGCAAGCTGATTTTCTTAGCATGGTCTCAACTGGTTGTGAAATTATGAAGAGACACTTTGTGTACTCTTTTGTTGGCAGGGGTATTATATCTATTTGGTAACGAAAAGAAACTCAGTGGTCGCCTTCTTTGTCTGCTGGTGCAGCAACTTTTGTGCAGGGGGATGGTGGGACGAGTTGTCAAGGATCTGTCTGATGTGCACAGATCCAGTGTTTTCCATAGGTAGTGCAAATGCCCTTGGAAACTGGTGACTTAATTGTTGCACTATCTGGAAAGGTAGGCTTAACCTGTGAATGAGAAGACCAAGGAGGATCCTTTCTTCTTCCTTGCCTCACTCCCAGCTGCAAGACCTGACTAAGCCTAGCGCCACCAGCTCTGTTCCAACAGTCACTCCTCCGCAAGGCTCGCATTCCCCATGGTCTTTTCCATTGTGGTTTATCACAGGATATTGAATATAGTTGCTGTGCTATACAGTAGGACCTCGTTGTTTATCCATTCTATATATAATAGTTTGCATCTGCTAATCCCATACTCCCAATCCATCCCTCCCCACCGGGTCCTCCCCCTTGGCAACCACAGGTCTGTTCTCTATGTCTGTGAGTCTGTTTCTGTTCTGTAGATAAGTTCATTTGTGTCATATTTGAGATTCCACATATAAGTGATATCATATGGTATTTGCCTTTCTCTTTCTGACTTACTTCGCTTTGTATGATAACCTGGCTCCATCCATGTTGCTGCAAAGGACATTATTTCATTCTTTTTTTACGGCTGAGTAGTATTCCATTATATATATATATATATATATATATATATATATATATATATACACACCACATAGTGTTTATCCATTCTTCTGTCGATGCACATTTAGGTTGCTTCCATGTCTTGGCTATTGTAAATAGTGCTTCAATAAACATTGGGGTGTATGTATCTTTTTGAATTAGAGTCTTCTCCAGGTTTATGCCCAGGAGTGGGATTGCTGGATCATATGTATTTTGCCTGCTTTTTTGTTTGTTTGTTTTGTTTTTGCGGTACCCGGGCCTCTCACTGTTGTGGCCTCTCCCCTTGCGGAGCACAGGCTCCGGACGCGCAGGCTCAGCGGCCATGGCTCACGGGCCCAGCCGCTCCGCGGCACGTGGGATCCTCCCGGACCGGGGCACGAACCCGTGTCCCCTGCATCGGCAGGCGGACTCTCAACCACTGCGCCACCAGGGAAGCCCCTTGCCTGCTTTTTGAACTTGATGTAAATGGACTTATACTACATATACTCATTGGTGCCTGGCTTCTTTCAGTATTTTGTTTGTGAGATTCTGTCGTGTGGTTGCCCACGGGTGTAGCTTATTTATTTCCATTGCTACGCAGTGTTGCATTGAATGAATGCACTGCTGTGTATTTCTCCATTTCACCCTAGATGGATATTTGGTTTATTTCCAGTTTTGGGGTATATTATAAGTAATGCAGTTATAAATCTTCTTGACTGTGTGTTTTCATGTTACACGGTTCTGAACTTGGGTGTGGAGTTGCCGGGTCAAAGAGTGGGTGTATGTTTGTGTTCAGTAGATGAGGTCCAACTGTTTTCAAATTCATTCCCACTGGCAGTTATGAGCTTTCTCATTGCGCTACGTCTTCCTTCTACTTGTCAGCTTAAAAGTTTTAGCCATTCATGTGGTGGGGTATAGTGCTATCTCATGGTGGTTTTAATGTGAATTCACCAGAGGTTGAGTACCTTTTCCTTTGTTTATTTTGCCATTTGGAGTATCATCTTTTGTGATATACCTAAAGTCTCTTGACCAATTTTCTATTTTTTTATCTTTTCTTGTTTTGGTTAATTCTAGGGATTTTTTAAATTTTAAAATATACTCTGCGTATAAACCCTCTTCTGTCATACGGACTAACAAAAGTCTGCTTCCACACCGAGGTTTGACTTTTTATTTTCTTAATGGCATCTTTCAGTGAACAGAAATTCTTAACTTTAAGAAATCTTTTCCTACACTGAGGGCATGAAGATAGTTTCCCATTTTACCTTCTAGAAGTTTATTGTCTTACTTCTAACATACAGGAGGCCAACCCACCCGGAACTGATTTTCGGGTGCTGTGAGAGGGTAGGAGTTAAATGTCATGACTTTTCCACGTGATTATTCAAGTGATCTAGCAGCATTTTTGAAAATAATGTTCTTCACTCGCTGTGCTGCAGAGCCATAGAGAAGTGGGTCTTTTCTGAGCTTTCTATTCTATGCCATTTGTCTATTTATCAATTGTGTACCGGTTCTACACTGTCCTAATTATTCTGGCTTTATAAGTTTTGAAACTCAAGCCATAATGCATTCTTCAGGTTTGTCCACCTTTAAGATTACCTTCTCTATCCTTAGCTTGTTGCCCTATGTCCATATATTCAGCACATTTTAGAATCAGCTTGTGAGTTTCTGCAGACACTCTTAGATGGGTTGAGATGACATCAAATCTACAGCCCAGTTTAGAACTGTCATTTTTACAGTGAACATGGCATATCCCTCCATTTATTTAGATTTCTAAACATGTTTTCTCAATAATGTATACTTTTCTACAGAGAGGACTTGCACATCTTTGTTGGATTATCCCTGCATTTGGCATTTCTGAGGCAATTGTAAACAGTATCTTTTTAGTCATTTGTTTCTGGCTGGTATATGGAAATGCAGATTGATTTTGGTATGTTGTCCTTGCCTCAAACAAGCTTGCTAAACTCACTAATTCTAATAGTTTATTTGTAGATTCACCTGGGTTTCTACACATGCAGTCAGAGTCTTCCCTCCATGTGTGCGGGGATTGTTCTAGGACCCTTCGTGGTTATCAAGATCCATGGTTGCTCAAGTTCCTTATAGTTGGCCCGGTATCTGCGGGTTCGGCATCCGTGGATAGTGGGTGGGAGGCAACTGTACACTAGTTAAGAGCACTGGCTTTAGAATCAGATTGAATCCTAACCTCAGCACTTGACAAATGTAGGGGTTTGAGAGGGTTGCTTGATGTTTCTGAGGCTCATTTCTCCCCCTACAGAACAGGGACACTATGTCATGGGTGTACAGCGACGAGGAATGAATGACATGGAGCATGTCCCTCTGGCGGCAGTGCTGGCACTCACGGGCCTCCCTTTACACTTGTTACCCCGGTCCTTGTCCCCATGCCCACCTTTCCCATGAGCTCCACAGCTCCCCAAATTCTGGCTTTCACCCTGTCCTCTTATGGAGTTGCCCTCAAACTTGCTCCTAGGGTCAACGTCAACAGGCTTATTTGGTCCTTGAGTTTCTTGACGTTTCTGTGGCCTCGACATGTCCATCTCTGTGATGTCTTTTTCTGACACCAAGTGTGTGAGGTTTTGCAATTACAATTGCAAAAGGTTAGAAAATTCTTCCATCCTCCACCCCCAGCTGGGTGTCCTACAAATGAATTCAGTTCAGATGCTGTCTACCTGGAGAGCATCACATCCCACAGATTGAGGGCTCAGCCCACAAGACTGCTCCCACTTCAGTTCAAGGGGCTGCCTCTACTTCTGACTACTGGCTATAAATTTGGGGGTTCCCATCACCTCTTCCTTAGGTTTGCTCACAGAACTCAGGAAATACTTTACTGATGTTCACCAGTTTATTGTAAAAGCAGAGGTCCCCAACCCCTGGGCTGTGGACCGGTACTGGTCGGTGCCTTGTTAGGAACTGGCCCGCACATCAGGAGGAGAGCGGTGGGCGTGCGAGCGAAGCTTCATCTGCCGCTCCCCACCGCTCCCCACCACTCCCCGTCGCTCCCCACCACTCCCCGTCGCTCCCCACCGCTCCCCGTCGCTCCCCACTGCTCCCCACCGCTCCCCGTCGCTCCCCACCGTGCCCCACCGCTCCCAACGGCTCCCCACCGTGCCCCACCGCTCCCCATTGCTCCCCACTGCTCCCCACTGCTCCCCATCACTTACCATCGCTCACATTACTGCCTGAACCTTCCCCCACCCGCCTCCGGTGGAAAAATGATCTCCACGAAACCGGTCCCCGGTGCCAAAAAGGTTGGTGATCACTGTTGTAAAGGATACAGGTCAGATTCAGCCAAAATGGAAGAGATGGGGGTGACACAGGGTTTCCATGCCCTCTCCAGGGGTGCCACCCCAGCACATGGATTGTTCACAAACCTGGACACTCCCTGAACCCCATCGTTGAGGGATTTTTATGGTTTTCTTTATGCAGCCACCATCGATCAGCTCATTAGCCATTTGGTGATTGAACTCAATCTCCAGCCCCTCTCCCTGCTCCAGGGGCTGGGGGTGGGGTAAGAGTCCTAACCTTCTAATGACCACCTTTCTTGCCACCAGCCCCCATCTGAAGCTATCAAGGGCTCCCCCACTGGCAATCGTATTAGCACACAAAACGCAATAAGCTCCAAGGCTTTAGGAGCTCTGTGCCAGGAACAGGGGACAAGGAGCACATATTGTTTTATTTTACCACAGTCTCCTCAGCAGGTAATTTCTCTGACTTCCTGAGGCGGCTCCTCCAGTTCTTCTGCTGGCCCCCTCTCAGTCTCCTCTTCGCCTCTCATGACTTAAAATGCCTGAATTTTTTTTCATGGTTCCGTTCTCATCCCTCTTCTCAACTCACCCTATGAAAATGAGACATATGACAATCTTTGGCCTCATCTTTTACCAAATCTCTGTGCCTATAACCATGGCTGCCATCTTGGACTCCAGGGTCACCTGGACAGCCGTCCAGGGGGCACGACTACCTGCTTTTTCTATGATACCCCCAATAAAAGATAAGCACCCTTTCCCCAAACCTGCTCTCTCTCTTTTGCTTGTCTCCATCACCCAAGTCAGAGACCCAAGCATCTTCCTAGACTCCACTCTCTCCTTCATCCTTATAGTTAGTTGTGGTCACCTTCTGTCCACTTCTGTTCATTCTCACTGGCCACTAACTTGCTTCAGTTTCTCATAATTTTCCCCCCAGTTGCTAAACAGCTTATTTTACTGATCTCCCTCTGCCAGTCCTGCTGGCCTCCAGTCATGATCATAGCAAAGCCATAGGAATCTATTATGATATCCCGAGGTGTTATATGTGTATAACTCTCCACGTATCAGGGGCTTAACACAATAGATGTTCATTTCTCACTCCTGTAGAATTCAGTTGGGTGTTCTGTGGTCAACTGCCATGTGGTGGTCCAAGGTTTCCTTCTATCTTGCGGCTCTGCATCTCCTGGGACCTTGGATTCCTTTGCTTCTTAGCCTATGAATGGGGAAAAAAAGGGAGTGAAGGGTTACATTGGTGCTTTCATGGGCCAGGTCTGCACATAGCCAGAACTCAGACATAAGGCTCTACCTTATGATGGATACAGGGTGGGGGAAATAGAGTTCTTGGCTGGGCAACTGATTCCCAGCGTCAGGCTGACACTAAGGACAGGAAGTACAAACCCTTGGTGCACAGCCGTAGGTCTCTGCCTCAGGGCTCTTTCCAAGCTCATCAACAGATACCACGGTGCCTGCAAGGTGAAGATCGAACTCTGCAGCATGGATATTTTAGGCAGAGGAAACAGGTAGCACAAAGCCCCAGGGTGGCACTCTTCATGGCTTGGCTTCTACCTGTTTACAAACTCACCTCTCCCTACGTCCCTCTCCATCCACCTATGCGTACCCTATGTGTTGGCCAAAGTTTTTGAAGTTCTCTGAGTATGTCAGGCTCACCTGCTCTCATTCAGCCTGGCTTCCTGCTACTCATCTTTCAAGAGACTAGTACCTGGTGCTGGCTTCAGTCTTACCTTCAGCTAACCTTGGTTTTATACTTTACACTTCAGCAATATTGACATAGATTTTAACTTTTAGAATCATGTCATGCTACTTCCTGCTACTTCCTGCTTTTACTCACATTTCCTATTTTTCTTCCCTTGTCTCTGTAATGCCTACATGTTATTCAGAATTAAACTCAGGTGCCATTTCCTCCTAGAAGTCCCTCTGATTCTTTCTTCTCCCAGGTGAGCTGGGTGGTCCTTTCTCACAGCATCAGCCACGTCTCTACCAGAGCGAGTGGCACACAGCTTCTCACAGAGTACTTTCGTGGTCACCTGGAGCCAGGAAATCATCCAAGCTAGTGATTCTTAAAGAGAGAGAGCGGGGGAGAGAGACAGGGAGGAAGAGAGAGAGGGAGAGAGACAGAGAGGAGAGAGAGAGAGAGAGAGAGAGAGAGAGAGAGAGAGAGAGGGAGAGAGAGAGAGATCTGAGAGGCAGAGGCAGTCCTGGTCAGAGTTTGGGCTTCACTTCCAGGACTCTGTGGAATCCTGGGGAGGCATGTCTAGGTTGGGGGGTGACATGGGTCCTGGTGCATGGTTTGGGGAGACCACTCCGGCTGCTGGGTGTATAAAGTAAATCGTATGGAGACTAGGGTAGGAGAGGGGAGGCCAGTCAGAGGTCATGAGAGCATCCTGTGGGTGCGGAGGCAGCTGGGAGCCGGCACCGGCTCCCAGCGCCCAGGTCTTAGCTCCCCCTTGGAGGACGGACGGCTTTGATTAAGTCCCTGAGCAACTCTCCCCCAGATACACCTCCGTGAGAGGGGAGAAGAGTAGCATGTAAGTCCTGCATCTGTTGGGAGGACTCAGTGAGTTAATACGTGTAGAGCACGAGCGTCCATGCCGTGAGCTGTTGTTCTCATCGTCGTCTTCACTAGGAGGGACGGTAGTAGCAGCAGCACCTATCATCATAGTAGAATGGAGAGGAAATGACGGATTCGGGATACTTCTACAGGCTGAGCTAACGTGACTTGATAAATTGAACCTTGAGGATGAAGGAAAGAGAAAAAAAAGCCTCATTTTTTGTGAAAATGGTTTGTGGGTGGTGCCCTTAAATGAAATGGGGAAGACCAACGAAGGAGCAGGTTTTGGGGTGTGTGTGTGTGTATCAGAGCAGGGTAGCTCTGAGCAGTTTTGAACAGGGTAGTTGTGAGGCACCTATAAAACACCTGGGAAGGGTTGGGTAGGACGTCTGGGCCTGGCTTTCAGGGAACAGCCCAGGGCTGGAGACACACAGGTGGGAGCCACGGCACAATGATGGGGTCACCCTGGGAGAGGGTGCCGATGGGGAAAGGAAGGGGAGCCCAGGACAGAGCCCCGGGCCTCTCGCTTTAAAGGTGGAGCAGGGGGGCGGGATCTGACGAGGAGCCGGTGAAACTGGGACAGAGTGGAGGGATGGGGCTGAGGGAAGAGGGAGTTTCAGGAGAGGCCGCGGGTTCCATGGCTGCCAGCAGACAAGGCAAGCAGCAAATTACAGCGTAGATGATGGAGCTGGGCCGCATGGAGGTCGTTTGCCAGCGGGACGGATGAAATTTTACTTTATCCGTTGGTAATTCAATTTACAGGTCAGCTCAGTTAGAGAATCTGGTTGTATCCTCTCCTTGCTGCCCGGCAAGCATTAGGTGAGGTGAGACCCCCCGGGGGCAGCAGGGCCTCCAGCCCCTCAGAGTGGCCTCCAGAGGGAGCTGCTATGGCCCAGGGCTGGGGGTGGCTCCAAGTGAGAAGAAATCCCACTGTTTTCTTGCTCCTGCCTCAGCTTCAGAATAAAGTTTTAGAAACCACCCGTAAAGGGGGATCAAACTGAGGTGGAAAGAGTGTTTCTAAAACCGGAATCAGAATTTCCACGGACACCAGAGTTTGGTGCAGCAGTTTTGAATCTAGACACACATTCACACACCATTTCTCCGACTTCCCGGAAGCAACTATTAACCTTTCAGTCTTTCTCTGTTACCCAGCAGGAGGGAGGTGGCAGACGAGCACTTTCTTGTATGCCAGCATCACCTGGCAGGCTTGCTGAACTACAGGTCCCCGGGCCCCGTGCCAGAGTTTCCAATGCGCTAGGCCAGGGCGGACCAGGGAAAATGCATTTCTAACGAGCTTCCAGGTGATGCTGCCGCTGGCCCTTGGACCACCCTTGGTGACCTCTGGGCTGGGTCATATGCTCACTGAGAGCAGGGAAGGCATCAGTGGGAGGCATCAGTAAGTACATTTAAATATGCCTTCTGTGGATCCCTCGGGGCTCAAGAGTGGGGTGAGGGCTGTGGTGAGGCTCAGGGACACGCAGGGCGGCCGTCGCCAGGTTTGCTGCTGCCCATAAGCTCCCTGGCAGCCCCACCAGAGCTTCCTGTGACAAAGCAGCCGTCTTCGGACTCCGCACCACCTTCTTGAAGCCTTCCCGACTCTCAGGTTTCCTCCTTGACTTTGACTGTCAGAAACGTTAGCAGTTCAGGTGAGGCCTGCATGTTCGCGGGTGGACTTTAGGCAGAATTTTAGGCAGAGGGACGTGGTGACACAGTGCCCTCTTCCTGGGACCCCCATGTAGCCCTGGGGAAAGCCAGTCCCTCGTCTCCCCGCTCCAGGGCCAGAGGAAATGGGGTGGGGCCCGGCCTGTGGCTTTTGAGAGATGGAGTCCGTCAAGGTTCCATCAGAGCCAGATGGATGCCGGCGTCCACAGCCCGCCCGGCACACGCGGCTCCAGGTTGCGGGCATCACGCCCTCACCATGCACACAGAGCCTCCTTTCTTCCTCGAGGCAAAGTGACTCTTTCACGGCCTGTGCAGCTGAAGGAAATGGGAAGTCCCAGAGCCCCTCTGGGTTCCACGAGGTGCCCCCTTTGCCTCTTCCAGCCTCCTCCCAAGTTCACAGACGTGCAGGCCTCCGCAGGCAGGCAGGGTCCTGCCGGCAAACGGGGTTCTGGAGCCGAGGCCCAGGTTTGACGGAGGGAAGGGAGAAGCCCCCTGCTCCGGGCTCCAGGCTGGACCACAGCCCCTCCTGGCCCTCCTGCCGTGGCAGCCCTAGCAGAGCCGCGCTGATCCCTCCCCGCTGGCTCTACATTCCTGGGTGATGAGGGAGGGATTCCAGTGTTTACTCTGAACAATGTTTTCCTCTGTCTGAACCGACTGGGTGTTAAATTCTTCCAGATTTCTGGCTTCATGTCGCAACTCCAGTGGGACAGAAACAGGTTTACGGCAGTTGGCAAGGGCGTGAAAGCAGGCTCGTCCGGGCACCTTCTGCATCTAGAATTTCCATGGGCGGATGGAAAGACCGCCAGCCACCCTGTGGGCGCTGCGCCTGCCTGTGAGGGGCTGGTGGAGGCCTCTCCCCAGCTTTGCGCCCTGCCTTTTGCATTTCCCGCCCTAGAGGGCAAAGTGAGCTTTCTCTGCTGAAACGCGGCGGGAAGGGAGAACCAGCTGAGCACTGAAGGCCAGGGCTTGCTGTGTCTTCTCAGCTAAGATAAACCCAGAAGTTGAGCTCATAAGGAATTCATTTGGTGGCATGTTGGGAAACTGGCATGCTGTGTGGGGAAGAGGTCAGCACTGGGGGGGGGGGGTGGGGGAACCCTTATTTTCATAGAGAAATCTAGTGAGATGAGGCCTAGAGAGCTGGGCTGGAAAGACCCCAACAGCTGGTTGGGTCTCAGGACCGAGCTGGTTGGTGCCTGTGATAAGCTGTGACTCTTATGGTCGTTTATTACTGAGCAGCACGACCGCACAGGGCCGTGGAGAC
Source organism: Phocoena sinus (assembly GCF_008692025.1). Classification (NCBI taxonomy): domain Eukaryota; kingdom Metazoa; phylum Chordata; class Mammalia; order Artiodactyla; family Phocoenidae; genus Phocoena; species Phocoena sinus. The sequence goes on from NC_045782.1 coordinate 2,933,734, forward strand.
TCTCTTCTCTTTCGTGAAGATACAGAGACTTTCGGGAAAGCAATGGGATCAATTCAAAGATAAAGGCGCTCTTCCCTCTGAGCACAATAACCTGTTCCTTCATTCCTTTTTTTTTTTTTTTTGCGGTACGCGGGTCTCTCACTGTTGTGGCCTCTCCCGTTGTGGAGCGCAGGCTCCGGACGCGCAGGCTCAGCGGCCATGGCTCACGGGCCCAGCCGCTCCGCGGCATGTGGGATCTTCCCGGACCGGGGCACGAACCCGCGTCCCCTGCGTCGGCAGGCGGACTCCCAACCACTGCGCCACCAGGGAAGCCCTCCTTCATTCTTTATCGACGATGACTTGCTCTCTGTGGGGTCCTGGGTGAAGCCCCAGCCTCGGGGCAGCTGCCCTTCAGCCTCTTGAACTGGAACAGCCCGAATCCACGTCGGGCAGGGGGCAGGCAGTGGCCTTGAAACCCCCGGCATTCTCACCCTGTGCTCTCAAACCCTGGAATCCTACTCTTGAATCCCTGTTATGGTGTGTGTACGTGTGTGTGTGTCTGTGTATGTGAGGGGTGGGTACGTGCGTACACACACATGCACTCATGCATGCACAAGTAGGAGAGAAAGATGGGTGGCTATCCACCCAGGTCCAGAGCCCAAACGGTATTTATGTGGGGGGGGGGGTGGATAAAATAGTTGCTTGATAGAACTTGACTTTATAATCTGGCTGCTTTTGCAAAGCCATTTTGATGCCAAAGTCGTTTTTCCTTGGTCTTAAAAACAAACCACTAAAAGCTCTGCTTCCTGAACCTCTCAAGAATGTGCGGGAAAAGCACCCTGGCACCATCCCTGAGCCCCCACTTCCCACCCTGCCCCATCCCTCACTCCGACCCTAATCCCTCCAGCCACTGCCGTGTGTCCACGGTGTTGAGATGGCCTTGTTGAAATTGGCTTTGTTGGAGGATGGCTTCATTTCCGTGGTGTTTGATAGCCATGAATCCTTTATGTGCATGTGTTCCCTTGTAGCAGGAATTGCACTGTCCCCCCCGAGACGGGGGCAGAGCGGAAGGGGGAACCAGGCAGAGGAATTGCTCCCACGGCTGGCAGATTCCACGTCTCTGTTCAGTCTCAGGACTAGGATCCTTCCTGGAAAGTCTGATAAGGGCCTTGTACTGGTTATCTCTTGCTGTGTAACAAATGACCCCCCCAAACTTAGTTCCTTAAAACAGATGTGTTATCTCACAGTGTCTGTGGGTCGAGGATCTGAGTGAGACCTAACTGTGCCTATATCTCCAGGTTTCTCCATGGGGGTGGGCGCAGTCGTGGTTTTGGCCAGGGCTGTGGTCCCATCCAAAGGGCTAACTTGGGAGGGTCTCCCCCCAAGCTCACTCGTGTGGTTATTGGCGAGATTCAGTTCCTCACAGGTTGTTGAACTAAGGGCCTCAGTTCTTTGCTGGCTGTTGGCTGGAAACGCCCCTCACTTCCTTGCCTCTGGCTTCTCTGTAGGGCAGCTCATAATAGGGCAGCTGGCTTCCCTCAGATGAACAGAGACAGAGACACAGAGAGAGAGACAGACAGAGAGAGGGGGACAGAGAGCAGGCTGAAGCTGGAAGCCAAGGTTTCTGTGTAACCTCATCTGCAATGTGATGTCCCATCACTTGACCGCATTCTATTTGTTAGAAGTGAGTCGCTAGATGCAGGGGGAGGGGGTTCTCAGAGGATGTGAGTTCCAGCAGGGGGGAATCCTTGGGGGCCATCTGGGAGGCTGCCTACCTAGGCCTGTGGGCCCAGTTGCGGTTGAGTCTGTTCAGCCCATGGGCTCTGCCACCCCACACTTATTCTGATAAGCCCGTGGCTCTGAGGGGCAGAGGGAAACGAGTTCCATGGTTACCCTTTGCTCCTCCTGGGGGTAAGACACAGCATTCTAAGACTTCTCAGGGGCCATTGATTCTGAGCTTCTAAACTGGCCACCCTTACACTCCACTCTCCCCTCCCATCCCACCTCCACCCCAAGGAAAGCGAATGAGCCTCAGGCAGCATCCACACCAGCCATCCCCGCTGTGGTCTCTTCCACGCTCTGGATAAAGCTCTGCGACACTGCTACTCTCTCTGGAACTTATCTAGTTCTTGCCTTGGGTGCGAATGTTACATCGTGTTCTTGTTACCAACATGAGCCCCGGTCACGCACCCGAGAGGGAAGTTTATACCATGAGTTCAGGATTTCTGGTCTTCTCTATAAAAGCAGATGGTTAGAGAGAGCTTACTAGTCATGAAATCCTTCCACCTGAATTAATTGGATCTGAGTAACATCCCCTGAGGCAGGGTGTTTCTCACAGAGAAACGGAAGCTCGGAAGAATCAAGTAACCTCCTCAAGATTGGACAGAAGTGAAGTTGGTATTTGTTGTTCTCTTTCTGGCTTACTTTGCTTAGTATGATCATCTCTAGGTCCATTCAATATTCCGTGAATGGACAACCAGAATGGAAAAGGATATGAAAAAGAATATATATGTATAACTGAGTCACTTTTCTGTTCAGAAGAAATTAACACCACGCTGTAAATCAACTATACTCCAGTAAAATTAAAACAAACACTCCGCATCCCCTTTAAGCTGCTCGCATACCCAGTTCTCTAGATTCTTCCCAGCAGGAATCTGGCGAGACTCCTTGGCCCCGGTTTGCTCATTAAGTCATTCTAGGCCGGAGCTGCGGTGGCCCGAGAAGAAAAATGGGGCTCCGCTGGGACCAGGGGTGTCGAAGCTGAGGGTCACCCAGCGGACTCGCCCAGGGATGTCACAGACTTAACATGGGGCGTGTGTGCACGTGTGTGTGTGTGTAGGTCATAGACCCCTCCCCGCCCCCGGGGCTCAGGGCCGTGCACCTGTCTGCATCTGAACACACGTGGCTGCAGGTGGACCCTGATGCCTCAGAGCTGCCGGCCTCAGGGGTCACCTCCAGAGGGTGTCCTTTCCGTCAGCAGATGGTATAAGCGGAGCTGTTGGGAGTGGGGCGGATATGGGGGATGAGTGAGACTGTGGGACAGCAGTGTGGCAGCAGCTGTGTTGGGGGCCCCCCACCCTGAGCCCATTCTGGCCCCTCCCCCTGCTTCAGCCTCTTTGCGGACGTCACAGCCCTGCGTGTTAACGAGGGTGAGAACAGTCCAACCAGTCACCCTCACGTGCGCCCGGGCCCCATGCGCTGTGCTTTACATGACACACCTCATGACGGCGTCCTCGTGGCAGTTCCTGTCATTGACCCTATTTTACGGATGAGATCGTTGAGACCTAGGAAGTTTAGGTATCCCGTTTCGGGTCACACAGCTGAGCAGTAGCTGCCTGTCCTGCACCCTTGCTCTTAATTCTATGCTTTACTCCAAACAATGATTTCATAGGCAGCCTTATCCCGTTAGGAACTTTGGCTAATTCTTGTACGTCGCCTTCCGGAGATATTGAAACACACACACAATAAGATCACAGAAACACGAAAGCAGCAAGGAGAGAGCTGGTTTTCCTGCAAGGCTGCACGAGGGTGGGTCGGCAGGGCCAGGCCTTCACTGGGAGAGAGCGTCCGTCCACCCAGCACACGCCGTGGAGGGCCCGTTCCCGGATTGTAAAAGTATTCCATGCATCCCTGCACTGTGCCAAAGACACACATTAAAGCCCTTGTTTAACTGGATTTCTGACTCAACAAAATCTCCTTTTGTCAGTACCTCAGAATTTCCTGGCACGTTACCCACACATATTTTCTATGTGGATGGCAGTTACGGGTCGCTGTGCACTATTTGTGTATATTTGTGCCTAGAAAGATTCACTTGAAACTAGTAGCACAATATTTCTCCCTGATTTCAAAAGACCTCTTTCTTGATCTCTGGGGAATTGATCATTGCTATTTTCTCTTTTAACCATAGGCAACAGTTTCCTGTGTATTCAACTGTCCATTTTCCCTCAAACCATCCACGGTAGTTCCATGATAGTCTATTTTGCCAGTTTGCCTCTCTCAAACTGTTTTTCCAGAAACCTTGTGAAATGAGCCACTCCAGGGACTTTCAGAAGCTTCCATGCGGGAGAAGTGGGGACCAGAGGCGATCAAAACGAGGTGAGCAAACCCAGGGAGAGAGACCCCTATACCAAGTCACGCACAATGGGATAAATGGCTCTGGTAGATGAGGCACAGATAGGACACTTGGGAGGACAGAGGAGGGGCAGGCGTAAGCCCACCTAGGGGGCTGGTCGGCCTCCCGAAAGAAGTGTCATTGGAACAGTCCCGGAAGGAGAGACAAAGGGACTAGAGAGGGGGGCCACACGTCTAAATGTATAATCACCCTGAGGGAAGAAAAGGCCATTTCATCCACTAAGAGCAGATGGCCGACCCCCAGTTGCCGCATCTGGCGGTGGTGACCTCTGACATGTCTGGTAGGTGCACAGGGGATGGAGTACGTGTTGGACCAGGCGGGAAAGGAAATGGAGGCTCTGAGGAAAATCGGAGTAGCGCTTGAGTTGGAATTTGGTCTGTTCAGGCCCCGTGGACTTTCCGTGTTACACAGGGTTTCAGTGAAGCCTGAATCCTGGACTTGGTGTCCCCAAGCTACTGTGCCTTGTTGCTGTTTTCTGGGCACTTTCCATGCAGTGTCTCATTCAGGCTTCACGATAATCCTACAAGGGAGAGGGGTGTCATTCCCACCTCGCCTATGGAAAAACCTAAAGCTCCGCGAGAGGGGGGAAGTGATTGGCCCAGTTAAAGGCAGTAAGTGCAGTGCTGGGACGTAAACCGAGGCCTTTCCACGCACCATGTCCGTGCCTCATGTTTATTAGGTCACGTTCCATGTTTTGCCATCTGACCTCTCGTCGTGGCTGTTATCAAGTCAGCCAGCTCATGCTTTCCTCTGGGTCCTGTACAAGGGGAGCCGCCTGGTGTTTGGATTCCTAATAATCCTTAGAGATTCTGGGGAAATTGCTGTGGCGACTGCAGTGACATCCTTTAATCTAACGATCCAAGTGCCTGGGGACAGAGCAAATTGCCTTCTAGTTGGTTCAGAGAAAAAAACAAATGAGTAAGTCATGAGACGTGTCGGTCAGGGATAGTGCTACACAGAGGATTGGAACGGGAGCCAGAGTAGTGACTGCGGGCTGTTTCAGGCTGTCCGGAAGTTGTCCCTGAAGAATTCACACTTAGCTGCGTCCTGACTCCTAGGAAGGAAAAACCGTGCGAAAATCAGGGAAAGTGCGTCCCAGGCAGGGCGAGCAGCTGGAGAAGGACCCCCCGACGTGGGAAGCTTGGTGCGTTTGAGGCGAGAAGGAGGCCCCTGTGGTCGCGGGGCGGTGAAGGCTGTCAGGGTGGGCGGGGCTAGACCAAGGGGAGCTCTGTAGGTCAGGGGAAGGGATTTGCCTTGTGTCCTAAATGGGACGGGAAGCCACCGGGTGTGGGCAGCGGGATAATCTAATCTGATTTATGTTTACAAGTGATCGCTCTGGGTCCCCTGGGGAGAAGGGCTCGCAGAGAACAAGAGTAGAAGAGAAGCAGGGAGACCAGTCAGCCAGTAGGCAGCTGTTGATTCTTGGCTAAGGTTGGAGAGGTCGGGAAGTCAGGCAATGGGAGGGGGTGATGGTGGGGGCAGCAGGTAGGGGGCAGGATGATGGATTGCATGTATTCAGTGAAGCAGCAAGAGGAATCAGGCAGCCCTGATTTTTTTTTTTTTTTGGCCGCACCCTGCGGCACATGGGATCTTAGTTCCCTGACCAGGGATCGAACCCGCGCCCCCTGCGTTGGAAGCGCAGAATCTTACCGCTGGACCCCAGGGGAGTCCCAACCCCAATTTTTGAACTGGGCAATTCGGTGAATGGTGGTTGGTGCCTCTCTCTGAGATGGAAAAGACCAGAGAGGAACGTTTTAGGGAGTAAGGCCAAGAGTTCCTTTTTTTTTTTTTTTTTTTTTTGTGGTATGCGGGCCTCTCACTGCCGCGGCCTCTCCCATTGCGGAGCACAGGCTCCGGACGCGCAGGCTCAGCGGCCATGGCTCACGGGCCCAGCCGCTCCGCGGCACGTGGGATCTTCCCAGACCGGGACACGAACCCACGTCCCCTGCATCGGCAGGCGGACTCTCAACCACTGCGCCACCAGGGAAGCCCAAGGGTTCCTTCTGAGCCGTGAAAACGTTGATATCCTATTAGACACACCAATGAAGATGTAAAGACGGCAGCTAAAGTCTAGGTGTGGGCTTTGGGGAGGGGGTCAGGCTGGAGTGAAGACTCGGCAGATAGATGAGATGCCAAGCCACAGAACCAATGGATGTCACCTTTGCACCTGAATTTGGGGTGAAAGAAGGAAGGAGGAGTTGAGTTTCTACTTTGAGCATCGGGAAGGATGCTGGTGCCATTGACAGAAACAGGGTGTGGAGACAGACGAGGCATCTGTGGACCTGTGAGGTGGTAACCGCTACTGACTTTGGTCTTGAACAAGTTTGAATTTGATGGAAATACAAGTGCTTAGAGGAAGTTGTTTAATAAGCAGTTAGAAACAAGGGAAGAGATGGGTCCCAGGAGCATGTTTTGGTTCATTGTCAAGGTCCCCGTGGAATTGAGGATACAGAGTGATAAGGCTCAGGTGGAAAGATTAATTTTGACCAAATTCAAAAGAAAATGAATCATCATTCAGGATGCCAACATCTTAAATTTATATTGGGACCTGTACCTGTGAGTTACTTGGGTTATTGATTTTTAGAAGATTGCTGAGAGCACAAGAGCAAAAGGGGACCCCTTTAATCAACTCAGATAGCCAACGGGCCCCCCTTGTGTTCGGTCACTTCTCAGAGAACCAGCCCTGCCCTACCCAAGTCCCTGCTCCCCCGCACAGCGTTTAGGAAATGTGCGAACTGTGGAAGGATCTGTCCTACATGTCCTTGCTCTCTTAGTAGAAAATATGGGACACAATTCCACAACTTCTTGATGGCTCAGGGACCTCACTGAGGACCTCTGTGCTTTTTATTGGCTGTGGTCGTGCTGGGACAGCCTCGTCACGGCAGGGGGCTGGGGCGGGGAGTTGAGGGTGGTGGCCCTTCACTAAGTGCCCTGCACTCCTTGTGCTTTTATAGGAACTTGGTTTCCTTTTTGAAGTTCTTTCATTTCCCCCCCACCCGGCCCCCGGTCGCACGGTGTCTGGACCATTGGCTGGAGTGTTTCATCCCTCCTGATTGGGAGAGGGTTGTTGTGTGGACCATCGGCTGGAGTATTTCATCCCTCCTGGTTGGGAGAGGGTTGTGGTGTGGCCTTCGCTTGGCTCCTATGCCTGGAGCCCTAGGGACCCACCCCTTGAAAGTTTAGAGAGTATTTTTCATTGATTGCATTGCTGTTTCCCTACTAGCACATCCAGTCTTAACAAAGCATCACACAGCACAGGAACTCGATATTTTGTAATAACATATATATGTGTGTGTGTGTGTATGTATATGTGTGTGTACATACATACATACACACACATACACACATGTATATATACATGTATGTATGCATACACATGTATACATATTTATACATGTACATATATATCCTGTTATATATATGAAACTGTTATATGCAGTGGTATGTATATACACATATATAAACCGGAATCACTTGCTGTACACCTGAAACTAGCACAACATTGTGAATCACCTCTACTGCAATTAAAGGAAAACCTAAATATCTGTGCAAAAATAAAACCCCCAAAATAAAGCCTCACAGAGCATAGCGTGCTTCTCGGGCGATTTCCCCGTGCACAGCTGGTCTTGGCCTCAGGGAGCTGATTCTCTCTAACTTCTTCCCTGACCTTCTATGACGGTGGCATCTGGGGCTTTAGCTGTGGTCCTCCTGCCTGAAGTCGGCTTCACTTTGCCAGTCGCGCACAGACTCTGTTTTAGCTTCTGGCCTCATCAGTGTGGAATGTGCTGCGGTAAACGATGGGCCTTGGAGCTGGTAGGAACCCTAGAGACCGTGGTGGCAAATATCCTGCTGCTCAGGGAGGATAGGGGATCAGGGAGGACACTGCCCACCTCCCAGGACTGAGAGGGGAGGGGCTTTGGTGGTACCGAGAACTTTGGGGGACCAGAAACCTTCAGTGGCCAACATTTTCTGAGCACCTTCCAGTGCACAGGTTTGTAAAAGCAGAAGGGCACCAAGGAGCTCTTCATCTTTCAAAGTCACTGCTCATCACTCATAGCGGCTAAAGTTAGAAACACGAACGGAGGAATGATTAATAATATGATTAATAATGGTTCATTCATTTGATGGATGAGTAAGCAGAGGAATCTCTAAGACCACAAAGGTAGATAGTTTAATGTTAGAGCAAAAATGATGGATTCAAAGACGAAAGTACGTTTTGTGCCCATACCATGTTAGAACTAGGTGAGAGCACATAGGTCAGAGTCGTGTGATGGTAATGGGATTGTGAGATTAAAGCATAGCATTTCCAAACTTTCTCTAATGCTGATTTATAATTCCCGTTATGGGAAGACATACAAATAGGGACTTCCTTAGTGGGCCAGTGATTAGGACTTTGCGCTTCCACTGCAGGGGCCTGGGTTTGATCCCTGGTTGGGGAGCTAAGATCCCGAAAACCTCTAGGCCAAAAAAAGAAAAGAAAAAGAAATACAGCAAAATGCAGCTGACCATCATTGACACGACATATGCCTTGAGTTGCTTTTCTGGGAAAGGGGATGATTTGCTCTATTTCCTGCTCACAATCTGCTAGTGAACGTGGGGCTGGTGAAGTGGGAAGGTGTGTGGGACTCCAGTTATTGAACAGGGTCGTCTTTGCTCAGCTTTGATTTCAGCCTCCTTCACTCCATCTTCCAACTTTAACGGTGCCGAGTATCCATCTACGCGGCTTTCCTTCCTCTGCTTCATCCCCAAACGTCGCATCTTCCTTTTGTTTCATTTCCATTTTGTAAGCTGTTTTAGGACTGAAATGATTGCTGAGTATGAATGAAGACATTCAGGACAAGGTACAGCCAAAGTCAAACCCTTAATTTTCACGAGGGTGGTTTATCTAGATTGTGGTTCAGCTGTGGACAACTCACCCCAGACAGCTGGGAGTTTGATTTCATTGCAATTTGTGTTTACGGGTGACCCAAGAGTTGGGTGTGAAGTGTGATGCCTGGATTGTCTCTCATCCTGGCATGAACTGGGATAAAGCCTGACACCGAGGCCAAGCTGTCAATGTGTTGATGGGATAATTGAACCCTGCAGAAGACAGCCACTTTAGTACTTGGCTTCTAGGCAGAGTCTCAAATGAAAGTCACTTCTCTTTTTTTTTAAACAAGATAAAGGATTTTAATATGTTGAAAGCAAAGTTTAAGAAAATAATCAGGTGGAACGAGGCCTTATGAAAAATTCCCCAATTAAGAAAAATAAGTACAGGTAAACATGCAGAAAAATCAAATTAATACAAGGATAAAAAAATAAAATTTTGCTCCTAATTATTACCTACAGTATTGTTTTGTAAAAGAAAGCATTGTTTCTACAATTTGCTTGAGATTTCTTTTATATTTTTTCTTAAAGATATTTTAAATGTAGGTAATATATGCCATGTTAAAAATTCACACTTTTCATTAAGGGATAAAATGAAATTTGAATTCCCTCCTTCGCTCTCTGGTCCCCTGGTCCCTGACCTGAAGGTAACCAGTGTTCGCAGTTAGCAAGTCACCTTCTTCAAAGCAAACCCTGGCCTGGGTTGCTAGTGCTTTGAGCGTCCTAAAAGGGGGTGGCCGGGCCCGCTGATTGTGGCCAGCCCTGGGAGATGCCTGTCTGTTTCCCTCATTGTTCCAGAGAAGCAGAACTTCCTCTTTCTGACTGATTACACATTGTGAAGCCACACATTTTCATGGTCCCTTTACTCCCGAGCCAGCTGTCAGGCAGAGACAGGGTCTCCGAGCGCAAACTGCTTGAAGTCTTTCCTGTCTGGTTTCCTGAGTACGAAAAGGCAGGGCTAGTTCTTGCTGCCTGGTTTTTCATCTCTTTCCGAGCGGTCTAGCCCATCAGTGTACCCGGCTGCCCCAAAACGGCCATGGAAGGAAAAGGCTGAAAAGCTCTCCTCTGATCAGGCCTGTTGGGCTTGTTTGGGAAATTACATTAAAAAATTTGAAACTTGATCTCTAGACACTTACGGCCATGGGTGCTTTTAGCCTCACGGGTCTTTGTATTACATCTTAAAGTGGGAATTTTAATATTTATAAGTGAACATTCCTCAGATAAATATAAAACTCAGATGCGTAGTTTCACCCAGTGCCCAACGCTTCTTCCCGTAATGCGTTTGTCAAGTGTTTATTCAGCCAACTCAGCATCGTGGTTCCTATGCAGAATCCATGCCGCTTGGAAACAGCCTGTGTGATCCTCACACAGAGGAGAGGAATGTGGGCTCCAAGCAGAGACGCAGTGCACTCGGAATCTGAGACCCTCGAGGCCTGCCGTCCACCACCCCGGGTCCTTCAAGACTCAGCACACTCATCTCCTCTTCTTGAACCTGTTTCTTGCCATCCCTCCCCACCCAGGCTGAGTTAGGAAGCTTGTGGTCTGTCTCCTCACTGGGCAGGGAGCCCCTTGAACCAAGGCTCGGTCTCATTCTGCTTTGGGCCTGGTACGTGCAGGCACCGGACACCCGTCTGCAGAGTGGCCCAGGGGACTTGTTCTGGTCTCTACAGGAATTTCTCTGCTTTTGTTTCTGATGACTCAGATGGCATGGATTAGTCTTGTTTGATCTGTTATCAGCATGGGAAACGAACGTGCATTGTGGACCCTTGACACTGAGAAGGGTAGACCCCCCAAGGCAAGAGGTGAGCATGGCGCATCCACAACGGGTCCTGGGTGAGCGCGGGATCCGCACCTCTTAGAAGTGCGGTGTTTGGAGCTCGGCATACATTTGCGGAATGCCTGCGTGCCTGAGTGAACTGATGTTGCGTGGCCGTGGGTACTTGAACTCTGTTTCCACTTTTGTGTCCCTCAAAGTCCGTGCATAATCACTAGAGAATATGGAGGGTACAGAAGGGTTCTCAAGAAGCGGTGTGTTCCCTCCCTCCCGCCACAGTGGTGAATCGGTGATGCCAGGTCTGTGTTAGAAGACCGTCCCATCTCATGAGACTCCCATCTCTCCCCCCACCCATGGTGTGCTTGGAGATCGTTGCCCCCCCCAGAAAGAGGCGTGGTCTGTATCAGCTACCAAAGCTGCCCGTCATGTGCAACTTGGCTTTTTAACAGAGCTCAGTAATGGGCTTGTCCCTCCTCTCCCTGGAGTGTGTGTGTTTGCGGAAGAGAAGGTGGCCAGCACGTTGTCCCATAGTGAGGGGTGAGGGGACACCAACTTGCCTCTCCCCATCCCGCTCCCCTCTGCGTTAACAGCTCTGGAATTCTCAGGGCTCCCTAGCATCAAATCAGGATCTCGTGGAGGCCCCCCAGGAGCCCATCAGTTCCATTGTCTCGGGGGGACGGGACAGGGTGAAGAGGTGGAGAGAGCCGTGATGGGGGTGGTGCTCACGGAAGGTCTGTGGGGGGCACTGGGCTTCCCCAGGTCTGAAGTGCGGGGAGGGGTCAAAGCGTACACTCGATCTGTAAGATGGGGCGCCGCTCGGGATGAAGATCAGTGCAGACACCCCACGTGGCGCCAAGTTGATTCATGCCCAGCTCTTAGAGATAAGCCTCCAGGCACTTCTGGCCTAAGTGGAAGCTTCCTCTTCACCCCAAATAAATGAGTAGTAGCCAGAGGGCAGATAAGGAAAGAGCGTCAGGGGAGGAAATGGGAGGTTGAGGAGGGTAACACGCAGAGGTGAAAAGAAACTCAGCTTCCTGTCGGGGAAAATGTGGTTCTCCCTCGGGGAACAGACAAGCTCCCCGGATGGTTCAGGGAGAAAAGTGAGAGGAGACGCAAGCAACACAAGGTGCCTGCAGGTTAGAGCAGAGCAGAGAGGACAGAGGGAAGTGGGTCTGGTTTCCGGGGAGTGCTGGGCCCTCGCGTTGGCTTGGCACTTCTGGGTATGGGCACCTTCGTGAGGCCAAACTTCTGAGGCTGGTTCTGGAGGAAGTGAGTCATTGAAGACCCAGCTATACCCTGAGCAAGTTTGTCCCTCTGTCCACTTATGGCAGAACCTCCTCTGATGCTCAAGGTTCCAAAACAAGGGCTGGCGAGGACATCGTTTCAGAGTTCTCCCAGCCGTTTCCCTGGTTTACTAGTTCCCTGAGATGCCCTTCCCAGTGAGTGAATGAATGAACGATTCCCTGGTCATATGAGGTTAGGGGATGCTGCATCCCAGTTTCCCTTTGGAGAGTTACAGAACAAGTTAGCCTATCACAGGCTCTGAAATTCCTGCACTAAAGGAATTTAACACGTCATCTTTCAGGCCAGCTGGACTGCGGACAGGCTTGCTGTATTTCTATTGCAAAACCACACAGACCATGTGTATGGGGCCCCCTGGATTAAAAAGTATATGCAGCCCTTAGAGGGTGGTCTTCGCCATGGACTTTTCCCCTCCTTTAAGTAACACCTCTTAACATCTTGAGAGATCCCTGCATTCTCTGGGGGCACAGCTCAGGAGACACTGGAGTCAGATACTGTCTTGCCCATCAGGGGTGTGCAAACAGCACTACTTTCACAGCATTTGTGGGGCAAACAGTCTGAGTGGGGTGGACTCGTGCCCACTCATCCAATCAGTCCTGCCTGGAACCCACAAAATCCTTTTGCAGGATGGTTTTCCGAGATGAAGATGCAGCTTGTGGCCACAGATAGAGCGTGAATTACTTCTGCACCAAAGCACCATCCTCAGCCCCAGTGTTCTTAGCTCAGCACTTTCTTCGGTCTTAGTGATTCCCGTATTGGCAGGTGGTGGGAATGCTCCAGGGTCCTCTAAAATGTTTAAAGGCCACTGATATGCAGTCCTGAACATACATAACAAAGAATCCTTGAATATACGTCTGAATTGAATGTGTAAATTCTTAAATCTGTGTCTTAGAACTTAAAAAAGACTGAAGTGACCTCCTGGACCTGTTTCCTATCTCTGAAGTAGTTAAAACCCTATAAACCTTCAGTGTTTTGGGGGGTTTAGATTCTATGATAGCGGTTCCCAAACCTTGCTGCATGTTAGAATCCAGCGTTTAATCCCGCTGCCTGTGTTGTATCCTATTCCAATTAGATCACAATGTGGTGGGGTGGGGGCAGGGCAGAGCCAGGTATTTGAATTTTTTTAAAGATCCCCAGTAATCCCAACATGCAGTGAAACTGGGGGCACTGACGTAGAAGCACTTTATTTTTATTATAACCACCACGCCTCTGTGAGAGAAGCAGGACAGGAGCTCGTCCTCATCTCGTAAGTGAGATACAAAGGTCGTACGGGGTGAAGAGACACGATCCAGGTCACAGATCAAGGTTCCAGACAACTGTCATTCCTTACTTGGGTCAAACCCGGCCAATCAGACTAGATTCTGGGGATGTTGGGATATGAGACCGGGGGGGGGTGGCAGGAACTGGGCTTGAAAACCCAGAGGATTGAACGCGGGCCTTCGTGCCTGAAGGAGAAACATGAAAACCCCTTCAGTGTCATCCCTCCTGCCCCAGCAATGCTGCCTCTGTCTGGGGACCACTGGTCTGCGTTTCATTTCTAGGGACACAGAATGGACCCTGCGTGCCAGAGTTGGAGGAAATTATCAGAGCCCACAGCTTGTCTTCGGACTTAATGTTGACTATTTCTCTCCTTTGATATTCTATTTTTTTTTATAAAGTTATTTATTTTACGTATTTACTTTTGGCTGCGTTGGGTCTTTGTCGCTACGTGTGGGCTTTCTGTAGTTGCGGCGAGTGGGGGCTACTCTTCGTTGCGGTGTGCGGGCTTCTCATTGTGGTAGCTTCTCTTGTTGTGGAGCACAGGATCTAGGCGCACGGGCTTCAGTAGTTGCGATGTGTGGGCTCAGTAGTTGTGGCTTGCGGGCTCTAGAGCGCAGGCTCAGTAGTGGTGGTGCACGGGCTTAGTGGCTCCACGGCATGTGGGATCTTCCCAGACCAGGGCTCGAACCCGTGTCCCCTGCATTGGCAGGCGGATTCTTAACCACTGTGTCACCAGGGAAGTCCCTTTCCTTTGATTTTTAAACGAGTCCTCCCCGTGAATTTTGAGGCTGTCTCGGACATTCCCACCCTTGATTGTACAGTATCCTAGTCTCTGCATCAGCAGGCGTGAGAACACCTACCAGTCTGTGGAATTGTCCTATCAGCCATGGAGGCTGTTATGGGGGCAGCGGGATGGGGCAAGGGGCTCTGAGGGGGATGCTGTTGAAACGAACGATTCACTAGTAACTGGGCTTCTCTGAAGCTTCAGGGCTCATAAACTAGAGGCTTAGAAGCAAGGATGAATGATCCCACATCCCCCAAATATCGCCGGCTCAGAGCATTTTTCCACCGTCTGACATGATTGATTAATCCTATTGTATGTATGGGGAGAAGTACTCACATTTCTTACTTTTTAAAAAAAATACACTTATTTTTATTGTATAATTCAATATTTTGTTTGTTTGTTTTTGTTTTGTTTTTGCTGCACCGCATGACTTGTGGGATCTCAGTTCTCGGACCAGGGATTGAACCCGGGCCACGGCAGTGAAAACGCCGAATCCTAACCACTAGGCCACCAGGGGACTCCTGGTACTCACGTTTCTAACAGCCTTACAAATGTGGAGGATAAGCCAGGAATTCCTTTGGTTAGAGGTGGGCAAGCAAGGACGGTGACCCCTTGGATGACATACTCTGTGTTGCTGGGGACTTGGAATGGATGGCCTGACATTCTGAGATTCTAGGTCTTAGAAGGAGACATAAGGTGCTTCAACTTCCATTTTATCATCATTATTATTACATGAAACTCTCTCTAGCTTAGAGGACTATTTGAGCATTATTTCTTCCCTAGCTTCAGAAAAATGATATTGTGAATTCTCCTAAAAACGTATTGTCATGAAAGATTGCCACTAAGACTTAGCAGTAAGGAATCCGTGAGGCCTGGATCTGACCAGGTTGACAAAAACTCGCTTTTTTTTTTTTTTTTAAGAGTTTGAATGAATCTTTAGGATGCTATGCTTCGTGAGGTATATTATAATAAAACACTGACATTGGGAGTGATTTACTTATAAATGCAGTGGCGTTGAAGGTGACCCCTGTCAAGAGCTCGCTCCCTTGCCTTCCACAGTGGTTCCTCGATGAGGAGGGAAAAGGGGTGGAAAGTCTGGCAGTCGCTCACCTGAGGGCCGTGTTTCCCACCTGCACAAGCCGGTCCTCGTGTATGTTGCAGCCAAAAGAAAGATTTAGAGCTTATTCAGCCTGGACCACTCACAGTAGGTGCTCAAACCAGCAGCGGCGCCTGGGAGTGACTTAGAAATGCAAGTTCTCCAGTCCCCAGAGCAGCTCTGCGGAGTCTGCATCCTTGGGGCGGGACCCCGCGGACGTGTTTTCCCAGGCTCTCCCGGGGTTCAGTGCTCACGGAGGTGGAGTGGCGTGGCCCTGGACTGATGGTTCTCAAAGTGGGGTCTCCCTGCCACAGCTCCCCACCTCACCCGTGACCTTGTTAGAAGCCACCCGATCTCTTAGTCCTTGGACGTTGGCAGTGGACACACTCCCTGGGACTTTCCAATGTTCGCGGATGAACCTGTAAAGTAATCCATTCTCCGATAAGCACAGAGTCTTAACCACTGGACCACTGCTTACAGGGGATGGAAGGGCTATCATGGCCTTCCATGATAGCCACTGGCCAGGAAAGTCCATGCCTCCCAACTTTGGATTTCATTTTATTCCCACTGCATACAGGGGATGGAAGGGCTATCATGCATGATGGGGAGAAATCCAACATGTAGTTCCGGTACCCTCCGACCCTTAAAGAATGGAATCATTGGCTGCGAGTGCCTCTAAATTGCCCGTATTTCTCGTTGCCGGTAGAACTGACAGAAAACATCGGGCTTCCCGTGAATCTGCTTGAGAAACATGACCTGTGGCCCGCCTATGTCACGTACACATCCCCGCTGGTGAAAAGACTGATTGAGAAAAGCAAAGCCAGAGACGTGGAACGCTTGCAAACGGCCGAGGAGAGCCGGCCGACGTACAGGCAGAGCAAGCCTCCCAGCGTCACCCAGCTGGAAAGGAGAAAGTCCTTCACGTCCTCAGGCAACATGACGTTCGAGGACGTGAGGTCAGAGACCACGCTCTCGGCCTGGGGCCCTTTCTCCATGTCGGACACGGGTCCCCCCGTGGTTCCAGAGCGCACCCACTTCCACGCGGATGCTAGGGCAAGTCCCACCGCCGACTACAACAAGATCATCTTCTCCCGGAAGCTGAGGACAAGGGTGCTTCCGTACCGCTCACTGCTGGCCGGCGAGGAGAAACACCCGACATTTAACAGGGAGTCCCTGCAGCCACCCCCCAAGCTTGTACAGCAGTTAAGGGCCATTTGCCACATATTTTGTGACGGCCTTTGCGTTGGGACTTGCCCCTGCTCGGGCAGAGGTCGGCTGAGATCAACCAGATGGAATGTGGGCCACGGAGGGGGTGAAGGCACCCTGTCTGGCAGTGCAGTCATGTGCGGGTGGGAAGCCCCGGGCTCTAGATCCTGCCAGAGATGCTTAGGACCCAGCTGGGGGTGAATCAGTCCTGGTCCAGGCAGGAGACAGCAGTCACACCAGAGATCCTTTGATAGAAAGAATTTCTAGCCAGGTAGCTGCAAAGGCAGGAAGGGGGCACAGAGATGTGGATGGAGGGGGCGCCCGCAGGAAGCAGGCTCGGGGGACAAAGAGAAGGCATGAGCTCATTAAGAGTTAGACACTCGGAGAAGGGGCAGTGGGCTGCATCTCAGTTCCCAGACGCTGGTGTCCTGAGCTCGCAGGAGACCCCTTTGGGGGTGGCAGCCACCCCTCGCCTCTGAGGAGGGGGAGCTGTTTGGCCGACGGACACCCTGAAGTTGGTTCTGAGAGTTGGGAAAACCAAAATGGGACTCAAATATTTGTTTCTGGAAGGAGTTGACACCGTCCGAGTGAACGAGAATTGCTGGGGGAAACAGAAAGGGACAGGAAGCCGACAGAGGTAAACAGGAAACAAATCAGGAGCGAGTTCCTTCTTCCTCCAGCCTCCGGACTCCCTCTGGCACTTCTGATGGGTAGAGCCTCACCAGGAGGGGAGCAGAAACGTGATTTGCAGGATCCCAAGCCCTGCATCTCAAAGCAGAGTGCAAAAGGATGGGCTTGGAGCCAAGGGAAGATGAGCTCACTACGTGCCCGGTGAGGTTCTGGGCGATCCCACCTTGCTGGCCCCCTCGGCACCTGGTATTGGGATGTTTGTTCCTTGGAGGGTTTACAAAATGGCAGTGGAGACCCGGGCGTCCCCTGCTTAGAAATGGAGGATTTTTCTCCCCTGTAGTTCTTTAAGGCTTGTGGAGCTTAGTTGGCTCGGGGAGAGGTTCCCGGCTGGACCCCAGCTATGCTTTGTCAGATGCAGCTGGCATTGGTCCACCCATGCTCTGAGCTGTTCCCACTTGGCCTCAAAGCAAACGATGCTGTACTCAGTCTGGACGCAGAAGACTCTGTCTTTAGACACAAAGAGACTCGAGTTATGACAGGCAGACCCCACGGTCTCAGGCTTGGGGCTTGCCCGCTGAGCATGGCCTCATTGGTAGCATCTCTCTTCTTTGCCCTCACCTGAGTTTCTCTGCTTATATTTGTGAACCAGTTAATACTCACCCTGTTTCCCTCACGGAGACATAGAAGATGCAATGTGCTAGTTGCTGGAAGAGGCTGAATTTGCCCTACAAGCGCGTTCGCTGCATCCAGGAGTCTTGCAGAAACGTTTGGGCTCCATGCTGGCTGCCGTGAGCTGTGTAAGATCTGCACAAGTTAGGAGCTCCAGACCCATTCCTGGGTTCCCAGCTCTTGGCCAGAATGAATTTTTGCAAAAAGAATAGGTGATTTCCAGTGAACCTGAATGACTGTATTTGGGTCCATGGAACATTTATAGACATGGAGGCTGGTGATGAATTCCCAATGAGAATTCTTCTCTCTCCTATCCTTTTCTGGGGGCTTACAGCCAGAGTATGTTTGGGAAGCTATGGATTATAGATCCTCTTTGTGTTAGTGTTAGTTACATAGTTTTTTGGGTGTTTTGTTGTTTCTGTTTTTTTAAATCTCTAGGTGTTTGACAGTTGTTACATGCATATACTCTCTAAGTTAAAATGGTTGTTTTATAGATAGTATTGTTTAGATTAGTTTAATTCTCAGCCTGTCACAACCACACAAGCAGGATCCAAGGACATACGCACTCTGCGCTGTGATGAAAATGGCTTTTGTCCGTGACTGTGGTCCAGACGCATTGTCTCCTGAGGCCGTTTTTGAGAGAGAAACAGTCTAATTCCTTGGAAAGGAGGGAGTCCCTTCAAGGCCAAGCTGAGTTCGCAGGTCCCTGGGGGGGTGACTGTGTAAACAAGGCTGCAGTGCTGGTGGGTGCGGGCCAGGTGCTTGGCGGTGGCCTGGGAGCCCTCCACTTGGCAAGGGAGGTGGGGGGCGGGGCGAGGGGAAGGCCTCAACCCAGGGGCCTGGGGGAGCCATGCACTTGATTGACAGCAAATCCTCCTCTTCCTTTCGTGGGCCGGAGAACCTTACTGTAGGAGGCGCGACTGCCCCACAGTCCCCTTAATCTTTCCTTAGGACATGGATAAAAGCTGGGTACCCTGAGATAGGGATTTTGACCCCTGGGATTTGGTGGGCGTCCCAGGAGGTGGAGGAGAAGTCACACGTAGCCCAGGGACCCCAAGCAGGGACTGGCTCCGTGTCCCTGGAGACGGAGACCCGCAGCAGAGTCCCAGCCCCGTAGCCTTGCTCCGCGTGTCAGCAGAGGTGGTAAAAAAGATCGTAGAAGTGCTTTGTGAGATGTGGGCTGGCCAGGGTGCCCGTCAGGACCGAGCGGCTCTTTTCAGCTTTAGCTGAGTCATTCGTTCCTAGAAGCCTCTTGGAAGCCCCTCCTTTCTGGAGTGATGGGCAGGGGCGGCGGGTTATCGGGGCCACAGATAAGACAGGATGCGAGCCGGAGGGGGGAAGTAAACAGGGGCCTGGGGTTTACTGTGAGCTGATGTCGTCAGAGCCCGCACTGAAGCTCAGGCCTGGGTTTGTGTTTGTCAGATAATCAGGAAACCCTCCCTCTTCCTCCTTCACTAACCCCTCCCCACTTGCATCTCTTCCCAGGGACCCAGCGCCTCAGCCAGCTACCTGGGCACTTGAAAACCACACTGCAGTGCCCTAAACCAGCGGGGCGGGGCTGGGCCGTGTGCATGAGGGATCCTCTGGGGCAGTAGGGGTGGGGGTGAGAGTGGGCAGGACCGGCAGGGATGCGGGAACACCCCAGCTTTAGGTGGAGCCCGCTGCCACCCCATATTCTGTGCCTTGGTCCTGACCATGATCCGATGTCCATATGGAACAGGGCGGGATAAACAGTGTCATGAAAATGACCTTGGGCTTCATGCCAAGACCCCCATCTCTTCTCCCAGGCTCTCTATTCCAGGGCAAATAAAAATTCCCACTCCACCTGAGGCCTTTCTAGGAAGCTTCTACTGCTGGGGGCCGGGCAGAGCTCGTGGTACCAATCCACTTCCTCTTCAGGTCTAAGTGTTCAGCCACCCAGGACCCTCCGATGCTTTTGGTAGACAAGGCAGGGAGAAGCACAACGCTTCCAGCAAGTCAGCATGGTTTCTGCGGACCACCAGGCAGGAGGGCTTTGTGGAGAGAGGAGTTGGTTCCAGAGAAAGTGGCGGCTGGAAGGAAGCTCGCCCCGAGGGCCACGCGTGCGCCAGCACGGGTGCACACACTGTTGTGTGTTGCAGCACGTCTACATCCATTCACTGTCCAGGGCTTCTGTATGCTTTCCTAGCTGACCCTGAAGGAAGTGAGCCCCTCTGGCACTGGAACCCAGGCCCTCAAGCCCAAGTCCAGGCTGCCTCCCCCGTACCCGGGTCCCCTCCCCCTTCTCCCCCTCTTTCTCCTCCGTGTCATCACCGGCAGTCCTGCTAGCACGTCCTCAAGAGGGCAGGTGTGCCTGCCTGTGGCTGCTGACCCTCAGGTTCAGCCATGACTCCATCTGTCAGGCAGTGGCTTCACTAGAAGCCTGTCGTGTGTGACCCGTGAACCAGAGCTAACTCACCGTCTGCCGCTGGACCAGCAGAGCTAGGAAGGAGGGTCTGGGAGGGCCGTGAGATCTGGACAAGGTCAGCCCTGCTCACGGTCATCTTCCCAGAGCTCGGCCCACAGCCTGGCACACGGTTGGGGCTCAATTACTTACTGAGCGAATGATTCACAACACCAGGTCCTGACACCCGAAACAGAATGCGTGGCGAAGCGGTGGTTTCTTTTGTAATATCCAGATGCTGGAGAAACCACTTGGCCGGGTTGTGTAGAAAGTTTGAGGCAAGCGGCAGGCACCTTTGCTGTAAGGTTCCTTCTGGTCCTGACAGTGTGATTCGAACAAAGGACCCAGCTGGCACCTTGGACGTGTCCTTCCTTGTAGGACATGGGAGGGATAGAGTAGCAGGACAAACAGTCTCCTAAAATTTAACATCTAGTTATTCTGTCCTTTTAAACGACCAATCCATGCCTGTCTGATGGAATTCCAAGTTAATTATACATATTTCCTCCGGGCTTTATCAGAAGGGACAAAATTTCATAGACCTAACAGTTTCTCGGGTGCCGATCGAGGGCACCCGACAGATATGCGCTGGGTGCTGGCTTGTGCCAGGTGCCCTGCTGGGGGCCCAGCCGTGAGCAGGGCAGACACTCAGGCTTCCGTCCGGTGGTGCAGACACCGGACAATCACTTCATCCCATCGCGGTTGTGAGGGGTGTTACAGAGAAGCACAGGATTCTGTGAGGGCGTTCTTGCCTTGAGCTCCTCATGTGCCCTCCCCAGGCTCATGAGGAAGGGATTAGAGAAGGAAGCAGGATTCGGATCGGGACAGCTGCTCATGAAGAGGGGTGAGGTCATGGCGCAAGTTTGGCCAAACTGAAGCGTAGTGGCCTGCTGAAGGTTTTGAACTTTGCAAAGCTGCCTTCAGTGTATGCTGGCCTGGCTCTCTTGTTTGTTTCTGTAGCACCATGGAGCTGTCCCCTGGCTGGGCCGAGGTTCAGGGCATGGCCTGTCCCTCCCGGCCCCACGAAGCAACACAGAGGCGGCGCCCACATCTGCACGCTGCTCACCCCAGGCCACTCACTTCCTGCCTTTTTGGCTGGAGGGCTGGCGAGGCAGCTTCAAGGCAGGCCTCTAGCCCCTGTGTTTCCCTGACCAGACACCGGGCGGGGACCAGGCCCAAGCCCTCAGCATCTGGCCTCTGGCCCACTGAGCCTCACCTCAACTTCCCCAGGTCTCGGAGCAAAGAGACCAGTTCTGGCCTTCCAGCATTTCTGGGTTTGTGGAGGTCCCTCTGTAGACCGGGGCAAGGGGTACGCTTCAACCCAGGGGAAGGCAGGGTACCTGCTCTACGCCCTTCCTCTTTCTGCCCTCGTCTGCAGAGCCTCTCCCTCCTTTTCTTTCCCCCCTCCTTCCTTTCCATTTGAATTTCATTGTTATTTATTTTTTTGCCATTGCAAAATTAAATGACGCTTGTTTTATGTGGCTCAGGCTCCTTGCGGTAGAAGTGAGCCGAGATGGCCCAGGCTCCACAAACTTTAGGAGAAGCAGGTCCCTTTAATGCTGGGATCGTGGGTCTCAGCCTCCCTCCTGAGGCCCACGGGGAGTGCCCAGACGCTCTCTGGGAAGCTCTGAGGAATGCTTGCGTAGCTCACGAAACCGCCCCTCAGGGCCCCTGTCACCCTGGCCATTGTCTCACTCCAGAGCAGTTGCCCCAAGGTCCCAGGTCACTGCTGTCCCACTTCTCCCCAGCCCAGCCATCGGGTCCCCCTGTGGTTTCTCAAAGCACCGCTCTCCCAAGTTGTCGCATCAGCAAGTCTACCCTGAAGGCCTGGGTGGCAGAAGCACAACAGAGTAAATTACAATTCTATTGGAAGTGTCTATTTTGGGAGGCCCATAGCCTAAATCTGAATGCTGTTCCCTGGTGAGGGCCAGCTCCACCTCCAATATGGATCTCAACTCATGCCCGTTAACTCAGAATCCAGGGCCAGTACCCCCTTAATCCTGGAGACACTGGAGCCACCTCCACCTTCCTTTCCTGGGTCAATAACCTCCCTCTTGGTCACAGAATTGCCACTGGGATACCAAGTGGCCCATTTCTAAGAGGTGGTTTAGTTCTCCTGGCCTGGAGAAGACAATCACAATATTCAAGAGAACACAGTGCAGTCGGGGCTTCAGAACAGTTAGCAGAGGGCTTTGTCTAGTCCCCTCGGGATCCTGCTGGCAGAACGTGGGGAAGTTATGCCTTCTGATGTCCAAGGGTGGGAAGCTCCTGGCAGGATACACACAACAGCACCGCCGCCATCTCCATCAGCAGCTCCATCACCACCACCATCACTACCACCACCATCACCACCACCACCACCACCACCACCACCACCACCAACACCACCACCATCACCACCACCAACACCACCACACCACCACCACCACAACCACACACACCACCACCACACCACCACCATCACCACCACCACCACCACCACCACCATCACTACCACCACCACCACACCACCACCACCACCACCTCCACCACCATCACTACCACCACCACCACCACCATCACTACCACCACCACCCCACCACCACCCCCACCACCACCACCACCACCACCACCATCCACCACCACCACCCACCACCACCACTATCACTACCACCACCACCACCACCACCACCACCACCACCATCACTACCACCATCACTACCACCACCACCACCACCACCACCATCACTACCACCACCACCACCACCACTACCACCATCACTACCACCACCACCACTACCACCATCACTACCACCACCATCACCACACCACCACCACCACCACACCATCACCACCACCACCACTACCACCATCAGTACCACCACCACCACTACCACCATCACTACCACCACCATCACCACCACCACCACCACCACCATCACCATCACCACCACCACCATTACCACCATCACTACCACCATCACCACCACCACCACCAGCACCACACCACACCATCACACACCACCACCACCACACCACCACCACCACCACACTACACCACCACCATCACCACCCCACCAACCACCACCACCACACCACACACACACACCACCATCACTACCACCACCACCACCCACCACCACCACTACCACCCACTACCACCATCACTACCACCATCACCACCATCACCACCACCATCACCACCATCACTACACCATCACTACCACCACCACACACCACACACCACCACCACCACCACACACCACCACCACCACCACCACACCACCACCACCACCACACCACCACCACCACACCACCACCACCACCACCACCACCCACCACCACCACCACCACCATCACCACCAACACCACACCACCACCACCACCCATCACTACCACCATCCTACACACCACACCACCACCACCACCACCTCCACCACCATCACCACCACCCCCACTACCACCACCACCCACCACCCCCACCACCACCCACCACCCACACCCCCACCCCACCCCCACCACATCTCCACACCCACACACCACACCCCCACACCACACCCCCACCCCCCCACCACCCCACACCCCCCCACCCACCACCCCCCCCCCCCACACACACCCCACACACCACCCACACACACCCACCCACACACACACACCCCCACACCACCACACACCCACACCCCCCACCCCACCCTCCCTCACACCACACACACCCACCCACCCCCCACCATCACCACCACCACCACCACACACCCACCAACCCCACCCCACCCCCCCACACCCATCCAACCACCCAACCACCCCACCCACCCCCACATCCCACCCCACACACCCCCCCACCCCCCCACCACCACACCACCCCCACACACCACCCCCCAAACCCACCACCACACCCCACCCCCCTCCACAACCCCCCACACACCACCCACACCCCCACACACCACCCACCCCCCCACCACACATACAACCACCCAACCCCACCCCACCCCCCACCACCACACCACACCACCACCACCCCACCCCACACCACCACCACCACCACCATCACTACCACCACCACCTCCCCACACCACCACACCACCACCACCACCACCACCACCCCACCATCACTACCACCACACCACCACTATCACTACCACCACCATCACCACCACCACACCACCACACACCACCATCACTACACCATCACTACCACCACCACTCCACCACCACCACCATCACTACACACCACCACCACCACCTACCACCTCACTACCACACACCACTACCACCATCACTACCACACCATCACCACCACACCACCACCACCACACCATCACCACCACCACCACACCCACACTACCACACCACCACACCACATACACACCACCACCACCGTCACCACACCACCACCATCACCATCACCACCACCACCACTACCACCATCACCACCACACCACCACCACCACCACCACACCCCACCACCACCACCACCACCACCACACACCACCACACACCACATCACTACACCACCACCACCACCACACACACACCACCACACCACCACACCACCACCACATCACACCACCATCACTACCACATACCACACACACCACACCACACCACACCACCACCACCACCATCACTACCACCACCACCACTACCACCATCACTACCACCACCATCACCACCACCACCACCACCACCATCACCACCACACACCACCACCACTACCACCATCACTACCACCATCACCACCATCACCACCACCATCACCACCATCACTACCACCATCACTACACCACCATCACCACCACCCCATCACCACAACCATCACCACCACCACACACCACACACCACCATCACACCACACCACACCCACCACACCACCACCACCACCATCACTACCAACATCACACCACACACCACCATCATACCACCATCACCACCACCACCACCACTACCACCATCACACCACCACCATCACCACCACCACCACCACCACATCACATCACCACCACCACCACTACACCACCACTACACCACCACCACTACACCACCACTACCACCACCATCACCACCCCCACCACCACCATCACATCACACCACCACCACTACCACCATCACTACCACCATCACCACCATCACCACCACCACCACCATCACCACCATCACTACCACACACCACCACCACCACCACCACACCACCACCCTCACACCACACCACCCCACCCCCATCACTACCACCATCCTACCACCACCATCACCACCACACCACCCCCCCACCACCACCACCAATCACTACCACACCACCACTACCACCATCACTACACCCATCACTACCACCACCATCACCCCACCACCACCACCACCCCATCCCACCACACCCACTACCACCCTCACTACCACCACCCCTACACCATCACTACCACCACCATCACCCCCCCCACCACCCACCATCACATCACCATACACCACTACCACCATCACTACCACCATCACCACCATCCCACCCACCACCATCACCACCATCACTACCACCACCACCACCACCACCCCCCACCACCACCACCATCACTACCACCACCACCATCCCACCACCACCCCCACCCCCCCCCTCACCACCACCACCATCACTACCACCACCACCACCACCACCCACTACCCCCCCACTACCCCATCCTACCACCACCACCACCCCCACCACCACTACCACCACCACTACCACCATCACTACCACCATCACCACCATCACCACCACATCACCACCATCTACCACCATCACTACCCCACCACCACCACCATCACTACCACCACCACCCCCCACCACCCCACCCCCCCCACCACACCACCACCACCACCATCACCACCATCACTACCCCCTCCACCCACCACCACCCTCCCCCCACCCCCACCACCACTACCACCATCACTACCACCACCACCTACCACCATCACTACCACCACATCACCACCACCACCACCACCACCATCCCATCCACACCACCACTACCACCATCACTACCACCATCACCACCATCACCACCACCCCCCTCACCACCATCACTACCACCACCACCCCCCCACCACCCCCCCACCACCATCACTACCCACCCCACCATCACCCCCCCCACACCCCCACCATCCCCCACCATCACTACCACCCCACCACCATCACTACCCCACCCACCCCCACCACCACTACCCACCACCACTACCCCATCACTACCCACCATCACTACCACCACCATCACCATCACCACCACCACACCACCACCATCACCATCACCACCACCACCACTACCACCATCACTACCCATCACCACCATCACCCACCACCACCATCACCACCATCACTACCACCACCACCATCACCACCACCACCACCATCACTACCACCCCACCACCCACCACCACCATCACTACCACCACCACCCCCCACCCACCACCACCACCACCATCACCACCACCACCACCCACCACCACACATCACTACCACCACCACCACCATCACTACCACCACCACCATCACCACCGCCACCACCACCATCACCACCATCACCACCACCACCATCATCACCACCATCACCACCACCATCACTACCACCACCACCACCACCACCATCACTACCACCACCACCATCACCACACCACCACCACCATCACTACCACCACCCCCACCATCACCACCACCCCACTACCACCATCACTACCACCATCACCACCATCACCCCCATCACTACCACCATCACTACCACCACCATCACCACCACCATCACCACCACCCCATCACCACCACCACCACACCACCACCACCATCACCACCACCACCACCACCACCACCACACACCACCACCACCACCACTACCACCATCACTACCACCACCATCACTACCACCACCATCACCACCACCACCACCACCACCATCACCATCACCACCACCACCACTACCACCATCACTACCACCATCACCACCATCACCACCACCACCACCATCACCACCATCACTACCACCACCACCATCACCACCACCACCACCACCATCACTACCACCACCACCACCACCACCACCACCACCATCACTACCACCACCACCACCATCACCACCACCACCACCACCATCACTACCACCATCACTACCACCACCACCACCATCACTACCACCACCACCACCATCACTACCACCACCACCATCACCACCACCACCACCACCATCACTACCACCATCACCACCATCACCACCACCACCATCATCACCACCATCACCACCACCATCACTACCACCACCACCACCACCACCATCACCACCACCACCACCATCACTACCACCACCACCACCACCATCACTACCACCATCACCACCACCACCATCACCACACCACCACTACCACCATCACCACCACCATCACCACCATCACCACCACCATCACCACCATCACTACCACCATCACTACCACCACCATCACCACCACCATCACCACCACCACCACCACCATCACCACCACCATCACCACCACACCACCACCACCACCACTACCACCACCACCATCACCACCACCACCACCACCACCTCCATCTATAGCTATTACTAGTATCATCACCATCACCATGACCATCACCACCACCACCACCACCACCACCATCACTACCACCACTACCATCACCTCTGTGACCACCACTACCACCTCCACCACCATCACCACCATCAGTACCAGCACAAACATCATGACCACCGTCACCAAATACCACCACCTCCACCTTCACCTCCATCTACAGCTATACTAGTATCAGTCACACCACTGTGACCATCACCACCACTTCCCACCTTCACCTCCCCCATCTGCAACTCCATCCCCACTACATCACCACCACATCACCTCTGAACAAATTTTATTGAAGTGCAACCCTATTTGTGTATTGAAAAATTATTAAACCAGCAAAGACACAGTCTCAATAAAGGCCTATTTTATAAGTAGACAGAGGAAGACAAATACTTTACGATATCACTTATAAGTAGAATCTAAGAGAAGCTGAACTCAGAGAAACAGAGAATAGAGTGGTGGTTACAGGAGCTGGGGGTGGGGGGAGTGCGGAGATATTGGTCAAAGGGTTGCCAAACTTCCCGTTATAAGATGGATGGGATCTAAACGTACAGCATGCTGATTACAGCTGATAATACGGTATTATATATTTTGAAGGAGGTCTGAAGAGCACATTCTGGAAGCCCTAGTGCGGGTGCGGGTGTGGGCTGAGGGACCCAAGTGGAGGCTGGGGGAGTCAGGGGTGAGAGTGGGCCACCTCAAGGCACAAAACAAAAGACAGACTTTTCCCAAGAATGGCCGACAGCCACTGCGGGGTTTTAGGCAGGGAAACAGCAAGATCTGTTAGTGGAGACTAAACCCTGTTTGGATTCCTCTCTCCCTGGCCGGCACTGTGAACCATTATAGCTCACCCTTAAATATGGGGGGTGAGAAAAGCGGGATGTACGGCCCGCCTCTGAGGAGCTCACAAGTGATGCTAGAAGTATATACAGGCATCACCTCCTCAAGGGGCAGGGGTCCCCTTCCAAGTCATCCACTGACTCCATGTTGTCAACCTGAGAAGTTGTGCCTTGTTCCAACAAAGCTGGCCTGCTCGGAGCCTTCTGAGCTCCAGTTTTTGGTCATGATAATTTCTGAGTCAGTTCATGGGCTGTACCAAAACCCAGATGCTTTAGAAACACAGAATGAGGGAGGATGTGGAAGGGTGGCTCCTTTAATCCACCCAGTCACTCTGAGACAAGGAAACAGAGGATCAGAGAGGTCCAGTGATTTGGCGGAGGATTTGAATGCAGTCCCTCAAATCTTCCCCATCCGCTGCGGACGCCCTGTCACGGGCCAGGGAAGGGGGCCAGAGGCCCGAGTGCGGGGCCTCTCCTGGTAGCCCAGAGCAGGCAGCTTGGAATTCCTTCAGGAGGGTTCCTGCAAGAGCTGGGCTTGGAGCAGGCGAGGTGACATGAACAGGGTGGATGAGAGAGTGGGGCATCTCAGGTACATCCAAACATGGACCGCCATCTACAATTCCTTTTCCTAAAAAAAAAATGGCAAGCTAAAGATTCTGTTGAAACTTTCTTTCCCAGCAGAGCACCACAGGCAGGTGGTGTTTGCATCCACACCCTGGTTCTGGGACGATCCCCGTCTCTCGTGCTCCAGGAGACTTGGGTTTTTTCGAACATCTCCAAGCCCACCCCGTTCCCTTCTATCGATTCCATCTTCACATGTACTGAATTAAAGAGCAGCATCCTTATGAAAGGCAGGTGAAAAGTGATGGAGGGACAAACCATTGCCAGTCCTTTAAAAGGCCAAAATGGGCTGTGTGGCAGCTGGTCCACATCCCCTCCCCTGCCCACACCCAGGCACAGTCACTCTCCACCTGGAGTTTTCTCTTGATGCCCTGCCGCAGACGGACAGGGCGTTGAGATCCCCGGAGCTGCCCTCAGTATGGCCAACAGGAGGTGGAGGACAAATAGCCCAGCTTCCTCACCCTACGTTTTGGTGGATAAGTGTGCAAGTCCCACGCTGTCTCTGAGTTCCCAGCGGGATAGAGCCTCGGGTACCCGAGTAGCCATCCCCTCAAGGATGCCCTGAGCCTCGGCCTCCTTTCCTCCTCTGCCCTACTTTTCCACTCCTCTGCTCTGTCTCCCAGATTCATGTCCCCAGTAGACTCCTTGTTCTTGAATCCTCATCTCAGAGTCTGCTTTTGGGGAACGCAAACCCAAGACATCATGCAGGCAATCCCTAGATTATGCAGCCACCCAGGAATAAAGGAGTCCCTGTCTGGGGGAAGTTCCTTATTTTGTGTTTCACTCAGGCAAAAGGGCCCTTTAAAAAACAGAAAAAAACAACGTGCCTGTACATGGTCAAGAAACCAAAGAGACGTCCGTGGAATATGATGAAAAACAATTCTCTGTCCCCACCTCCCTGCCTGCCTCCCCCTGTCCCTCTCCGGAGAGGTGACCACCCCTAACCAGTAGATGTGTGTCCCTTTGGAAATGTTATCCTCTGAAAACCTGAAGTCACATCACATCATATCCCCTCTTAGTAAGAAGCCAGAGCCTTCAAACAGCCAGCAAGCTCTTCTAGTCTCCTCTCTGGACCTCTTCTCCACGTTCTCCTTCGCCCTGGCAGCTCCAGCCTCCTGGACCCCATCACGCCAGCCATCAGGCTCCCTTCCTCAGGCTTCTGTACCTGCCACCCTCCTGCCTGGAAGGCTCCTTCCCATCCACGTGCACAGCTCTCTCCCTCACATCCTAAGAGTCTTGGCTCAAGTACCCCCTTCTCGGTGGAGCTTTTCTCTGAGAAGCTTATTTGCTGCAGCCCATTCCCTGCACTCCTCACACGTCTCTTTGGTTTTTCTCCGTATCACTTTCCGCCTGCTGGACCACTCCACCATCTACTTATTGCTTGTCGCAGTAGGATATCAGCTCGGGAAAGCAGAGGGTCTATCTCTTTTGTTTCACACGCTGTATCCCCAGCGCTTGGAACAGTTCCTGGTACAAGGTAGCTGCTTGGGAAAGCTTTGTTGAATGAACGTACACACACGTCATACGATACACATTGTCCTACCCGGTACTTTTCCCACGTAGCCATCTTGGAGGTTGTTTCTCTTGGAACCCATAGGATCGCTGCGTCCTTTTAAGCAGCTGCAGGGTGTAAGGTCCTGTGAGTGTCGGTCATGAACTCAGCTATTCAGCCGGCCTTTCCCTTGATGGACGTTTGGGTGGTTTCTGGTCTTTAGCCAGAAACAGAGCTGACGTGTCCCACGTCTTTGCTCACACGGGGACACATCAGCACACGAGGAGTTCCTGGGGTGTGGTAGCCACTTTTTTATTCTCATCTGGACAGAAACTACCAATTTGCCTTCGGGAAAAGGCCACATCTATTCCCATCCCCCCACCGTGGTGAGAAGGCCTGTTTCCCCCCATCCTAATCAACACGTGTGTTAGCAAACGTTTTGATCTTTGCCAACTTAATCAGTAAAAAAATTTACAGATTTTCATCTCTTTCTTCTTTGCATTTGTTTATATGCCATTTCTAGTTTTTTCCTCTTCTCTCTCTCTCTCTCTGTGATCCACTTGTTTATATCTTTCCTAATTAAAAAAAATTGGTTTGTTGGTCTTTAACCTGTGGTTCGCAAGTCCTGTTTTTATCTTAAGCCCTTCAGTCCTTTGTTCATAACCCATCTTTCAAATATTTTCCCACCTTTTCACTTGTATTTTGATGTCATTTTAGGATTTTTGGTATGGATAAAATTTAAATACTTATACAGTCAACCTCATCAATATTTTTATTTATGGCTTCTGAATTTTGTCTTAATTAGAAAAGCTTTTTCCTCTCCCAAGAGTAACATGAAAAAATTACCTCATGTTCCTTTTTGGTACTTTTACAGCTTTTCTGTTTCTTAAGTATATATTTTTACCTTTAATTGATTTTAGTATAAAAGACATGAAGGAGGATTCAGTTGAACTTGTCCCCTCTGGGTTGGCCAGTTTTTCCAACAACATTTATTGAATAATCCACCTTTCCCTCAGTGATTGGGAATTTCCCTTTCTTATACCTTAAATCGTGGTATGTTTTCCAGTCTCTTTGAGGACTTTCTATTTCAGCTCACTGATCTGTCTGTCTATGCGACAGAATCAAACTGTCTTCATTACTGCAGCTTTAAAAATCTCTTTTACTGTCTGATAAGAGTGTAAGCCCCGAGGGCCTTTCTGAAGTTTTTTTTCCGGTGGCCACTGAGCCTTTTGGCGAGAATGAAAGTGATTTTCAGGTAGTAAAATTGCCCTCTTTTCTCTTAGGTGATCAGACTAGTGAGTGGAAGGCAGGCTCCTTGATCCTTTTAACTGACAAGCCCCGTTTCCTGCTAAAAGGTCGACAAGCAAAATAAAAGCTACCTGTATTCCTTCACTTCCTGGAGGTGATAACCTGCCTGCCACCTGAGGTGCTGAAGGTGTGCTGGGCTGGGGTACCCTCCTCGGATGTGATGGAAGCGTCCGAACTTGGACTTGCCCATCAGTCTGAAGGCACTCCCTTTCCACTTAGAAAAATGATACCAAAATAGAAGGAAAACGCAAAGCAGAAAGAAATTCCTCCCTTGTCACCCTTGGAATCTGACTGGTGCCGACGATTCTGTCAAACGTTCCAGGAGACCGAAAGCATGGAGCACGGGGCCAAGGCGTGAGGCCGACGCAGGGCTAGAGCTGGGCATGAGCGGCCTTCCTCCGCCCGGGCTGCTCGAGTCGCTGGTCCCGGTTCAGTGGGAGCTTTTGGTATGAAGTCAATGTTTGCAGTGGGTGAGGCGTGGGAAGCAAACCAGATATGTAGACATTTTTTCCTTCCCGGCTTCTTTCTCTTAGAATATTCCTGGTTCCCCAGGAACAGGCCTCCATGTACAACGCCCGCCCTGGACAGCTTGGCTGGGGGGGCCGTCGGCCGCCCCAGGAGAGTGTGTGGGGCCCCCGGGAGCAGCTGTAAGAGTACCCCAGACCTCCCCGCAAACATCTGTCCTGCACAATCGCCCAAACCTCAGGAGGTGCCCAGAGCTTGGCATTCGCAGGCCCAGAGGAGGGATCCCACCTGGTTCTCCCACCCAGGCCGATGGGCACCACGCACAGCTGGGCTCACCCCCTTTCTTGAGGACCACGTGGACGTGTGTCTGAGATGGAGAGGGCAGGAGAGGATAATGGGGCTGGGGGGGAGGAGGTGAAGGAGCTGTGAGTACAGGTCAGGTGAGGGGGGTCCCCTGCCTCCAGGCCAGTGCCCCACACAACCGCCCCCAAACTTCAGTGAGGGCCCGGCTCAACTGACAGGTGTGAGAGACTTATTATAGGCCTTGGCTCACGGCGTGATGGAGGCCACGAAAGTCCACGGTCGGCTCTCCGCAAGCTGAAGAATCAGGACAGCCTGTGGTCTAAGTGAGTCTGAGCTAAAGGCCTGGGAGTTCGGGAACCGATGGTGTAAGGGCTAGTCCGAGTCCAAAAGCCCAAGAAACAGGAGCATTAGTGCCAGAGGGCAGGGGAAGATGCGTGTCTCAGCTCAAGCAGAGAGAGAGAGAGAGAATTTGCCCTTTCTCTACCTTTTTGTTCTATTCAGGCCCTCAGCCCCATTGCATGAGGCCCACCTGCACAGGGGAGGGTGATCTTACTCAGTCTATAGATTCAAATGCTAATCTCCTCCAGAAACACCCTCACTGACCCCCAGAAATAATGTTTTACTAGCTATCCGGGCATCCCTTAGCCCAGCCCAATTGATGTATAAAACTATCACAGTTCATCCCCAGGGAGGTCTGGTAAAATGGGAGTTGGGGTCAGAAGATAAACGCGTGGCATCATCTTCTCAATAGATCAGCAGACTGTGCAGCGCTCTTAGCTCTTACCGCACACGTTCACCGAGTCAGGTTCCTGCTCGCTACCGACAGACATTGGCGGCACACGGCCGTCAAAAAGAGTAACTGAGGGACTTCCCTGGCGGTCCAGGGGTTAGGACTCTGTGCTTTGACTGCCGAGGGCCTGGCTTCGATCCGTGGTTGGGGAACTAAGATCCCACAAGCCACGTGGCACGGCCAAAACAAAACCTAACTGAGATGATGTACGTAGTAATAAGGAGAGTTACAGCTGTGTTTGTTTACTATGAGCGTCCTACGTGCCAGGCGTGCTCTAAGTCATGGTGTGACTTCAGTCCTCACAAAACCCGAGAGGAAGGGATTTGTAATTGTTCCTATTTTTGTATATAAATCACAGTGAAGTGCTAGGATTCAGTGAGCCTAAAGAAATGCCTAGCTCCTAGAAAAATCTCAGTAAATGTGGTGGCTGGACAGCTGCTCGTGCAGGCTCATAAGAGCCAACTGTGCATGTCTCTTTCCAATGCCAAGTACGGCTGGCATGTTGCCAACTCACCACATGACGTTGGCAGCTTGAAATCGACCACGGTGGGAGTATTTACACCACAGAAATCAGCAGACACTGCAAATCAGGACTTCTTTTCCTTTTTTTATCTGAAGAGCCCACTTCACCACCATGACTACTAAGATTATACCCCTGTTGACCTAGAAATCATCTCAGACTTGGCCCCTACTAAATCAATACACCCTCCCAGAGGGGACCCTCCCAGATGTCTTAAATGGAGGAAACGTCTTCACTATACTGCAATAAAGTTCAATCAGAGAAGAGTTTTACTCCTGTGGGCTTTAACCACGGGAGCAGGAGAACACCCGAGAGGGGTCTGTGCTCAGGGGCAAATGGTTTGGGGAACCTCCAGGTACAGGTGGGAAAGCCAGGGGTAATCTGTCCACCGCCAGGTAAGGGGGTGTCACGGTGCCCGCCACAGTATTTTTCTGAATAAGGCCTTGGAAGCGAAGATGCTGCCTGGTAGCCCACACCCCTGCAGGAACTGGGGAAGGGCACTTGGAAAATCTGTTCTTTTCTGTAAAGTAAGGGGATTTGATCTAGAAAGAGTTCCAGAAACCATCTAGCCCGTCACCGCCACATGCAAACGCTCTGTTCACAGAAAGCCTGAAGACTGCAAATCATCGCCCAAGCGCAATTACTGTGATTTTCATGATGACACGTCTCCTTGTTTTAGCATAGACCTAAGGGTGCGTTGTAAGGAATAAAGCCGACTTGATGTTTGGATGCCATGGCTCACGAGAAGAAAGAGACAGATCGTGTGCACACCTTATCAAGCAATCAAACCATCACCAAGGACCCTGGGGTGATTGGCCCTGTGCTGCTGCCCCCCCTCCTGCCGGTTTGCAGTGATTTGTTATCGTTTCCCTGCCCCCCACGCTCCCCCCCCCCACCATAGATTATGAGGTTATTTGAGGACAGGGCTCAAACTGTATTCATTTCTTCATTGAACAAACATTCGTTGAAACCTATGATGTGCTTCAAAGGGGATTAAAGGGGGATGAGACAAAATTCTTCTGTTAGGGGCTCACTGGGAGGAGGCCGACAGAGAGAAAATCGGTGGGAAGTAGCAAGAGAGAGGATGCGGTGGGGTCCTGGCTGGGCAGGTGTTGTACGAAAGTGCCATGGAAGTTGAGAAAAGGCGGAGTTAGTAGGGGGTGGCTTTGGGAGGATTGGAAGATGCACTGGGTTGGGGGGACTTGGGACCGACGGTGGCAGTGATGTGACTTTACAGGAGAGACAGAGCCCCTGTGCTCACAGGAACTCTGATGCACTTGGAATAGTGAAGGGGACCCCCGGGCCACAGCAGAAACGAAAGATGTGAGATTAGAGCTCTCCAAAGCTAAGACTGGGATTGACACATATACACTATTATATATAAACTAGATACCTAATAGGGACGGGCTGTATAGCACAGGGAGCTCTACTCAATACTCTGTAATCACCTATATGGGAAAAGAATCTAAAAAAGAGTAAATCTATGTAGATGTATAACTGATTCACTTTGCTGTACACCCAAAACTAACCCAACATTGTAAATCAACTATACTCCAATAAAATTTAAAAAAAAAGAACTCTCCAAAGCCAGGCGAGCAGCACATCCAAGTAGAGCCCAAGGCACTACGGGCTGAGCTGAGCTGACGGCCAGGCCAGGCGGAGCTTAGGTCACCGCAGGGCCTGTGGCCGAGCAGGGGGACAAATGCAGGGGCACCGTGTGCTTGCCCCGACCCTCTGGCTGGGCCGGCTGCCTTGAGAGGCACATGCCGTACCCTGAGGAGCTGGGTGCCTCCAGAAGGACCGCTGGCAGCTGGCCGCTCGGTTGCACCACTTTGGGATGTAACCCGAGGCCCCGGCATCCCAGATCCTGGGGCCCTGGGCAAGCCGAGCAAGCCAGACACACAGCGAACATCATTCCTCAGCCTCACATGCCCCAAACAGGATGCAGGCTCTACAGACTAGGCGCCTCTGAGTGGGTGCCCAGGTAGTCCCAGCCCCTGCCAGGTGGGAGTGAGCACCCTGTCCTGAGGGCAATCAAAAAACACCGATCCGTGAGGGTGTACTGGAGGGGCTTCCTGCATCAGACCAGTGCAGGGGTTAATGGAGATGGTGCTTGCTTCAAACACTGAAATTCTATCCTTCTGTGCAAGGGCATTCGCCACAGCTGGAGGTATTTATAGACCCAGAGTCCATAAAGAAAGTCCCGCAATGGGAGTGCAGGCGAGGTTGCCAGGAGCTCAGAAAAGCCTCGCTGCGTTTCCAAACGGGCCCTGCCCCACCTCGGGGCCCTGGGACCAGGGAATAGCACCTTACACAGGACATTTCATCATCTGTGTGTGGGGCCCCTCCCCCAACCACACAACAAGGACCCTCGTTCCCTACCCTCGGGACCCCCAGCTCGGAGCACAGGGCTTCTCAGACAGGAGGCCCCCCTAAGCACTGGGAACAGAATTAAAGTGAGCCCAGCACAGGCAGCCACCCATGTCTTTCCTTCCAGCCGCTCTGCTTGCTGCAACCCAGGCCCACACTTGAGAACTTTAACTCAGGAAGATGGCCCCACAACCTGCTTCTCAGGCAGCGCGCCTCTGAGGCAGGACCATGCAGCTCGTGCGAAGGGGCGCAGCCCTGCGAGCTCAGCCCTTCCTTTCCCAGAAGGGGCTTCCACGGAGGCAGTCAGATCTATAGAACATCTCGGCATCCATGGCCTCTTTGGGGAAGAACAGCTGGTCCTCTCAGCTGGCTTAACTTTGAAGCATTGATGTGGTACATACAGGACCGGCCAAGAGCATCCCAGCCAAAGACTGTCTCCATCCAAATATTTCTTGTTTTTGACGGCTGGAGCATCTTCCTTAGGGACAGATCTCCTCTCGAGTTAGAGTTTATTTCCTGTTGTGTTGAAGATGCCCTTTCTTATTCGGAATGAATTACAGACACAGGTGTCGACTCCATGTAGCAAATGTGATTCAGTAAAGAGAGATCATATGTAAGTTGAATATGTATATATATATTAAAAATTAAAAAAAATTTTATTGAAGTATAGTTGATTCACAGTGTTGTGTTGTTTTCTTCTATACAGAAAAGTGACTCAGTTATACATACACGTACATTCTTTTCCATTATGCTTTGTCACAGCATATTGAATATAGTTCCCTGTGCCCTACAGTAGGACCTTGTCATTGAATATTTATATTTTGAATGATTTTATATGCATAGAGAACTCGTTAGCTAAATCAGTGACATATGTATATATAATAGATATTTTAATGTATAAAATAATACAGTGTGATATTATAAATAATATATATTGATATTATATGTAAAATAATATATGTTTATCTACTTTTTGTAATCACAGAGACCTTTGAAGTCATACTGGGGTGAAGTCAAGCAGGTGAAAGCTGGGTGGCCAGCCTGGAGGCGGAGAGGAGGTGGGGGCAGAGGGTGTGGGAGGGGCTCTGGAGGCTGGTCAGGCTCTTCCCCATTTCCTTGCAGGAGGCTTAGCACACCCTGGGAGCTCAGCAGGCAAACCAGTAGTTTTAAGAAGCCCTACAATTACGAATCCTCTAACACATGATTAAAAACCTTTCCTAAACGTAAATTGCTCTCGTCAGGAACCACAGTCCCCGGTGTGCGTGCCAGGGATTGGGGTTTTAGTGCAAATCTTTGGCTCCCCTTGCAGAAACACATCATGTCCGTCTAAGCAGCGCCCCCCGCCTCACCTCGCCCCGCCATCCAGCCCCTCCTCCCATCTTGTCTCAGGCCCCTTTCCTCCCTGTGCCCTTTGGCCAGTTGTCCATCCTAACCCCAGCCTTCACCCAAGTGATGCTGGGCGGCCCAATGTGCCCTTCGCTCCCCAGTCCCTCCAGCCGCAGACCCCCAGCTGGCATCTAGGGCAGAGGACCGAGGCGTTGAGGAACAGACCTGTCCTCCAGAGGGCCCAGGAATCCCCGCAGCAATGAGGCCAAGTGTGTCCCAGGGCGGTGGCCAGGGCTGTCCGTCCAGCCACCTGAAGGCCCCCCGCCCCGGGACGAAGCTGTAATCAGCGGGCATCGTAAGGTGGGAGCAACTTCAGCCTCCCCTGGGCGGGATCTGAGCCCACCCGCGAGGTTCTCCCCTCTCCTCAGTCCCCACCCCCGCATTGACCAGGGAAGCGGCAGCACAGGAAGAAACTCAGGACCCGGCTGCGGACCGGGAAGGGGGAGGTCACCACGCCGGGGTTCCGAGGAATTGACACCGAGGATGGTGAGGATGGGACAGCTTGGGGATATGTAGCTGCAGGGTGAGCACGGCCGTGGAGCTGTCAGCAGGTGTCAGAGCCCACCCCCAAATCTGTATGTCCAAGTCCTAAGCCCTGGTCCCTCGGGAAGTGACCTTGTTTGGAAATCGGGTCTTTACAGAAGTAGTCAAGTTACAATAAGGTCATTAGGGTGGGCCCTGATCCAGTAAGACTGGTGCCCTTGTAAGAGGGGAACCTGGGGCACAGAGGCAGACACAGAGGCTGAAGGTGCCCATTACAAGCCAGGAGGCGCCCGGGGAGCAGACCCTTCCCCAGTGCTCGGAAGGAAGCAACTCTGACGCCACCTTGATCTTGGATTCCAGCCCCCAGAACGGTGAGACAGCAAGTTTCTGCTGTCGAAGCCGCCGGGTCCGCGGCACTTTGTGACAACAGCCCTCGGAAACCAGTTCAGTGGGTGCGTGGCTCGTGCTGCGGTGGTGGGACCCTGGGGCGTGGGGACCTGACTCCAGCCGTCCGGGATGCTCGGCAGAGATGGGCTGCTTCCCGATGCTTCTCGGGGCTCTGCCTCATCTTCTCAGCCGCCTGGATTCCCACTCTAGCAGGACAAGGTGACTCCCAGTCTGACAACTGACACATCCCAAAGAGACACACCCTTGAGCCCCAGACCTTGATGAGTAAAGTGACTCTTTACTGCAGGTTTCCTTGATGGGGAGCCAGTGTGGGTTGTGTCCACGTTTCCTGCGATTGGGGCTGTTGAGCCTTCTCTCCGCTTCCCACAAATCTCTTCTCTTTCCTCCCAGTTTTTTTTTTAAATTAATTAATTTATTTATGTTTGGCTATGTTGGGTCTTCGTTGCTGCCCGCGGGCTGTCTCTAGTTGCGGTGAGCGGGGGCTACTCTTGGTTGCGGTATGCGGGCTACTCATGGCGGTGGTTTCTCTTGTTGCAGAGCGCGGGCTCTAGGCGTGTGGACTTCAGTAGTTGTGGCACGTGGGCTCAGTAGTTGTGGCGCACGGGCTTAGTTGCTCCGCGGCATGTGGGATCTTCCCGGACCAGGGCTCGAACCTGTGTCCTTTGCATTGGCAGGCGGATTCTTAACCACTGCAGCACCAGGGAAGCCCTCCTCCCAGTTTTTTCTCTAAAAAACCCCAGATGCACTGCTTCTACCTTATTCCCCCTCCCTTCTCTGCTCAAGCTCTTTCAACTTCCTTCCCCTATGGGGTATTGCCCCACTTTTTTGTTAGGCTTTTTCTTACGTAGATCAATTTAACTTCTCTTAGCTTTTTCCTAATCTATTCTCCAGCCTCAGCCTTTGACCCATCAGAACAACCAAGGCAGGGCCAGGAACCAGCCCGAGCAGACAGAGAGGAGATGCCGCCCTCATGGTCCAGGAGGAGGTTAATATGAATATTAACCTTAATATTTAAGTGATGAATAGTGCAGATAATCGGATGATTGCTGAGGTACTTCGTGTGAAGCTTGTGCTACCTCTCCCAGGGCACCTGTCAAGGTGTATTTTGAGTGTGAAGCCCATCCTTCCGATCAGAGACTAGGATACACAGCTGAGCTTGATACAGCGGATCTAAACAATACACATAAGTTTATGTTAATTACTGGATATGGTATAGGTAACAGGATCCGTATTGTTAAGGCTAGTGGGAGGGCTAAGCTTGGTGCAGTAATAAATACAGATACTGACGATGTTAGTGGTTGTAAAGGCTCCTTGATAAATAATTATGTATATAATAAAGGTATATATATATGCATACATATGTATAGATATAATTTAAATCCCACCTAGGGGATAAATAGGAAAATCACAAAATTTACATTTCTCGTTGTCCAGGCTTAAACTGTTTGGGCAGAGGTGCCCATAATCTCAGCCAGAACTCTGAATTCCCCAAACCACACGTGTAAACCAATTTAAACGGCTACCAAATCTACTACCAACGCCAACGTTTCCTTTACAACATATTTATTCTTTGATTTCGCATGTAATACATATTTACTCTAGGAAACATATACAGAGAAGCTAAAAGAAAAGAAAATTCTACTACCCGGCGATCACCCTGAGCACTTCTGTGCGTATCCTCTCAGATATGTTTTACTGAAACATACACGTGAATATCTATCTATCTGTACGTACACATCCACAAAGGTGTACTACTGAAGTATTTATGAAGGCGGCATGAAGGGTGTGCTGCTTTGTCGGCCCCTCCTCCGTCGTCTCTCCCTGTCGAGACGCCGTTGACACTACCGCTCTCAGTGGCTGCTTTGGTCACCGTGGAGGCGTCTCAGACAAGTCATCCTCTGGGTGAGAAGGGCGGTGTGGGAGGGTAGGACAGGAGGGGGAATCGGGGGCGGTAGCATTGCCACAGCCCCGCACACAGGTGCTCAGGAGAGGACTGTTGACGGATTACAACATCAGAGAAAGATTTTTCAGAGAGAACCTTGTGAACTCAGGCTTGTAAGGTCATCTCAGTTTCAAGGTTAAGAGTGCTACATGCAACTACCAGCTTCCAGATCTCGCTAATGGGAGCCTCCGCAAACCCCAGGGGCCCCTTGAGGGGTGTTGGGGTGAAAGCGTCAGGCTTGTGTTATGGACACAGGATATTCAGTAAATCTGGACAGACTTGAGGAACCACCCACATCTGAGGGAACTTTTAAAACCAAACTTTCTGGGATTTTTGCATCACCACACAAAAATTTCCCATGATGTAGACAACCGAGAGAGAGAAAACAATACTGTTTTTCATAAAAAGTTGAATCTCTTGGCTCAGGGAGCAGGGGCCAGGGAACCATCATGAACGGTGCAGAATCATGTAGATGTGCCCACCTGCCTTTGCCAGGGTCAGGTGCAAGACCACCCAGAGTGCTGCCTGGCACAGTGTCCGTGTGAGGACCAGCCGTGGTGGAGGCCAGGAGCAGGACGGCAGAGGCACTGTGTATCTTAATCAATGCCCCGGTGGCTGCAAATGAATGCTGAGACATCTGGCGTTTTTAATAAACATTCCAGGCCGTCCAGGGGCTCCTGGCCAGGCTGGGTGGATTTCAGAGGAAAGAAATAATTATCTTCTGGGATGCCCCCATTCCCAAAGATGGACCCTTGGTATCATGTGCTCGTTGATGATTGGATAAGAAAGACATTCCCAGTTGGGCAGCTCCCTCCTCCCCCGTTACCCTGAAGTCATCTCTGGGTTGCCACTAACCTCCCAGAGATGGGGTGGGGTGCAGAGACCCCCTCCCCTGCCCTGCCCCTCTCAGCGGGTTTGTTCACACCCTCCCTGTCCTAAGAAGCCCAGGCCTGCTTCAACTGCACAACTTGGGGTGGGGGGCTCATAAGGTCAACCCCTCCTTAGTTTGTACAGGAAAAACCTGGTACCTTTAGCGAGCTGGTATTAAGAACTACATCCCCAAACGCCGATCCCA
Organism: Phocoena sinus; assembly: GCF_008692025.1. Classification (NCBI taxonomy): domain Eukaryota; kingdom Metazoa; phylum Chordata; class Mammalia; order Artiodactyla; family Phocoenidae; genus Phocoena; species Phocoena sinus. Next base: position 2,975,413 of record NC_045782.1, read on the forward strand.
CCTCCCACGTTAAAGTAGATCCCATTTGCCAATTCAGGGTTCAGCCCTCGCCTTCCCAGCTGCTTCAAACTCCAGACGTGCACATTTCCACCTAGATTTTCAGTTCCCTGACCTCCACGGTTATGCACGTCTTTGATCAAGGCCACCTCTGTAATAACAGGGTTAGTTCCACCTTTAGGTGGCATAAGAGATCCGGCTGGGGATGGGACATACTTGAGGTGAGGCCTGGCACTAGCTGGGCCTCACCTGTCCCAATGCCCACACATTTGGCAAGCACACGCCCTGCTTGGCTTCTCTTAAAGGGTGATCGCCCAGAAGCAGGCTGTCTGGTCCCTGCTAACATGCCCGATAGCTTATTTGTTCTCCCTCTTTGAACAGAGTGACTTGTGAGAGAAAGTCATTCATCTTTAAGTCGAAAGGCCCGGGTTTGTAAAAATTTTAAACATTGTGGTAAAATACACATAACATAAAATTTACCATCTTAACCATGTGTCAGTGCACAGCTCAGGGGCATTAAGTACATTCACACTGTTGTGTGACAATTCCCACCATCATCTCCAGAACTTTCTCACCTTCCCCATTTGAAACTCTGCCCCCACGAAACACTAACTCCTCAGGCCCCCCTCCCCCAGCCCCTGGCAGCCACGATTCTACCTTCTGTCTCTACGGATCTGACTACTTTAGGGACCTCACATAAGTGGAATCATACAGTATTTGCCCTTTTGTGATGGGCTTATTTCACTCAGCCTAATAATTTCAAGTTTCGTCCGTGTGGTAACAGGTGTCATCATCTCCTTCCTTTCTAAGGCTGAATGATATTCCATTGCGTGTGTATCTACCACATTTTGTTTGTTTGTCATCTGTGGATGGACACTTCAGTTGCTTCTGGGACTTCCCTGGCAGTCCAATGGTTAGGACTCGGCGCTTTCACTGCCGTGGCCCGGGTTCAATCCCTGGTCCGGGAACTGAGATCCTGCAAGCCGCGTGGCATGGCCAAAAAAGAAAAAAACTGCTTCCACCTTCTGGCTATTGTGGATGCTGCTATGAACATGGGTGTGCAAATATGGCTTAGGTTTTTTTAAAAGTTGAACATTTTTGCTTGGAGATCATTGTCGATTCACATGCAGTGGTCAGAAATAATACAGGTGTGTATGTGTGTATGTACTTAATTCTGTAATTTTATCACTTGTGGAGGTTCATACATCCACCACCAAAATCAAGGTACAGGTCTGTTCCATCATCCCAAGGATCCCTGTGTTGACAGGGCCCTGATGTGCAGTGCTAGATTTTATGTTCCATTTCTAAAGGGTAAGAAGCAATCACATAACTCAGCCCTCACCTGGAGACGCCCTGGCGGACATCACAGGGCAGTGATGAGAGGCCTGGGTCTAGGTGACGGTTCCTCATCTGAAGGGTACGCCTCAGCCTCCAGGGTGGAGAAAGGGCCAGTGATGGGGGTGGTGGCCCCTGGTGCCCGAACACTCTCATTTCACACCCCTTGTCCCGGAATTAAATCCCAGGAAGTGATCTGGCAAATAAAATGCAGGCCACCTATGTAATTTAAAAATGTAAAGTGATCACACGCAAAGTAGAAAGACACACAGGAACTTAATTATACCAATACAATGCATTTAATCCAATATATGCAAAATATGCTCATTTCACCATGGAAGCAACGTGCGTATTTTCAGTGAGGTCTCCTACACCCTTTCTGCATACGAAGTCCTTGACCTCTGGTGTGTATTTTGCGCTAACAGCATCTCAACTTGGATTAGCCACATTGCAAGGGCTCAGTGGCCGTTTCAGTGGGAGTCTGAAGCAAACCCTGCGGGCAAACCCCGTGATGGCCTGTTGTCTGAGGAGCTGGCTCATTCCACCCATCGGAGCGCCCACCTTGCTCGGCGCTCAGGTGAGCCACGCCTTGGGCCAGCTGGTGGCGGGCGATACGCCAGCCTCGCTCTTAGGGTTCTGTGACCTGGGAACCTGTCATTGGTCGGCAGCCTGCCCGTTAAATGGTCCCCACAGAGCTTGTCCGGAGGGCCAGGGAAGACGCGCTTGGCTCGGGGATGCACGAGGACACCTTCGGACAAGGTGGAAGCAGAGCCAGTGGCGGCAGCAGCTTTTAAAGGGCCTGATGTGGAATTCCAGGCTGTTGGAAGGGAGTGGAACTCTGGAAGCTGGTCTCGTTGCCTGGACCCAGGGGGATGGGAATTCCGCGCTAGTCGTCTGGGCTGACTCTTGGGCCTCCAGCACTAGGGCCAGCCGGTTTATCTCCCCAGGCCCTTCTGTCCCCGCATTCCTCCCAGGTCTTGGCTGTGCCACCCACGGGCAGCCACCTCAGGAGATGGCTGGGATGCCAGTAGCCCACGGGCCTTCTGTGTCAGCTAAAAGCGCCCTGGAAATGGGTGGCTGGATAAAAAGTCCTCTGTGTGGTGTAGGCGGGGACAATGTCTACCACCGCCTACACTTTCATTATGGGGACATTTCTCGCTCTGCTTCAGGCTCCTGAGAGAAGTGCAGATTTTCTGCAAAACGTGTGGCTTAGTGGGCTTGCGCGCTGACTGCTTTCCTTGGAGAGGCTGCTACTCAGAGCCAGACCCCCGCTCCCCGCCCTCCTTCCCGGCAAGTCCTAGCAGGTGCAGAGCGTGATTTGAGCTGGTGGAAGGAGAGGTGTGTAGAGATGGGGGTCTGGATACTTTGCATATCCTGGATGAAATATATTATTATGGTTCATTTCACTTTTTATTTGTTTATTTTTTTGGCCACACGGCGTGCAGGATCTTGGTTCCCCGACCAGGAATCGAACCCGTGCCCCCTGCAGTGGAAGCGTGGAGTCCTAACCACTGGACCGCCAGGGAAGTCCCCATTTCACTTTTTATTTTATTTTTTATTATTTTTTGCGGTACGTGGGCCTCTCACTGCTGTGGCCCCTCCCGTTGCGGAGCACAGGCTCCGGACGCACAGGCTCAGCGGCCATGGCTCACGGGCCCAGCCGCTCCGCGGCATGTGGGATCTTCCCGGACCGGGGCACGAGCCCGGGTCCCCTGCATCGGCAGGCGGACTCCCAACCACTGCGCCACCAGGGAAGCCCATCAGTTTGCTTTTACCTGAATGTTTTGTGTGTGTCATCAAACAGAGGGCCACAGTCACCTGTTCTGCCTCCAGCTAGAAAGGGATCTCAGAAGGCCTGGGGATCCAGTGGGCTTTGAGGGAGGTCCCGGGGCTAGGGAGAGTGGTCCAGGCAGAGGGGACAGCATGCGCGCAGGTCTCAGAAGTAAAGGGGACGCGGTGGGTTTGCAGGCTGCTATGATGCCTGGGATGTGCTTGTGTGTAAGCACAGGGCAGTGAGGGGCTGCAGAGTGACAGCTGACGTCCCCAGGTGTAGCTGGGGCTTAGCTTGGGGATGTTATGGAGTTTGACTGTAGGAGCTGGGGTTTTTTTGGCTTCTCATTGATCAGAAGGTCCAATTAGAGGCTAAGGTGAGGAGGTGGGCCATGAATGGGCAGAGGGCGGTGCTGAGAAAGCGCTAATGAACTCCGGGTAGACCCGGCCCCTTGCTCAGGTTCGTGGAGTGGAGTTTCTGCGAAGGGGCGTCTTTAGTCTTGACTGTTGCCTTTTTTAAGTACGAAAGATGCAGCACATCCTGCTGAACTGCCCCAGTCCTCCCTGTCTTGGTAAATGTCACCACACAGAGGCCTGAGCTAGAAACGTGACCCCTGCCTAGGTTCCTGAACCTCATTCTCTGGAGTGAATCCATCTCCAAATCACCGTGACCCCACGTGCTGAGGACCTAACAAATCCTGCACGACCTCTCACAAGCCACCAGGCTCTCGCCAGGACCTGCTGGGACCTGGGTTTCCTGCCACGCCCCAGACCCCTCCCCTGCGATTCGTTTTGCCCTCAGCGATCAGAGACATCTTTCCGAAATGTGAATCCCTCCCCTGCTTGGAACCTTCTGGCAGCTCTCCACTGTTCTTCAGGGTTAGTGCAAACTCTTACGTGATCTCCAGGCCCATGTGAACCCGGGACCACGTGCAGGTGGTTTGAGTGATGTGCTCAGCTCAGGCCCCTGCCTGCCTTCTTTGTTTCCCTAAACCTCACTCACCACCCACACGGGATGCCAGCCTTGACCCCTAGTCTGGGATCACACACGGCTCTGGACACCCTGGCACGACACCCACCATGCCAAGGGTACCGTTGACCTGGTTACGGCTTCCATCAATTTTAAACTCCTTTAGGACAGGATTTCCTGGTACCCCAGGGCTAACACGGGGTTTGCACAGAGAAGGCACTCCATACACACATCAATGGAAGGAAACTCCAACAACACAGGTGGGAAGGAAGGAACAACCCACCAACCTGGGTCGGTTCTTCCTTGCCTCTCTCCTGGGTGCCCAGCTGGTTAGCATGTGAGCGTGTGGGATGGAGTGACCCAGGACAGGGCTGGGGCTTGGCAATGCCTCTGATCACACATAGCTCCGGTACCAAGGGATGAACGGTCAGGGTGGCTCCAGGGCCGTGAGGCTCTTTTCATTGTATGTCTGCTCAACTCTCACCTGGGAAATGAGAACATGCGGGCCAAGGGCTGCGTTTGCCTTAATGACGCTGCGTCTACACCTCCCAGCAGGGGCCTGCAGACCCAGTGGGAAACCCGGGACGTGACAGAGGATGCGGCTTGACGGACCCCATAGCTTGGCAAATGGTGAAGGGGCACTGTGCCCTCCCCAGGGAGGATTCAGTGATTCCCAGGACTCAATCACCCATGACCAGCTCCACCCACCAAAGGTAGCAGAGGCTACTCAGGTCATCAGTCAAAAGCCATGTCTGTGTCTGTCCAGAGAAGTACCTTCCACAGAGGCAGCCACAGCCACCAGCGTCTATAATGTAGCTGGGAGGCCAGATACGTTCAGGGCAGAAAGAACTCAGCAGCGAAGTGCAAACAGCCACTTGGGACTTCTAGTTAAAAAAGGCAGAACATGCCATCGATCACAGAAGAGGGGTTGGGAAGAAAGGCAGACGAACATAAGCATAAAGAAAATGAGAGAGGAGTTGATTGCAGCCACATTTTGGAAGATAGAAGCATACGGACACACAGTAATTTAGCGGATATGGGAAGCTCGTTGCTAACCTTGGGTGAGAGAGGCGAAGCCCAGTGTCCACCCCGGAACCCTCCAAAGCCGCAGGAACGGCAGCCCCACATGCCTTTAGAAGTGGACGTCAAAAGAGTGTATTCCTTGGAAAGCTGTTTAAGAAGAAATACAATACTCCTTCCCCTGCCCCCATCCCTTTCCGCCTCTGCTCTGCACAGCAGGTGACTGACTGCCTGGCCCACAGCCTGACAGAAAACCAGACATTCTTCATTTTGAAGATGTTTCTGGACTCGAAGACACGGAGCACACAATGACCCAAAGACATGGAACACAATGACCCAATGACTCAAATGGCCATTTTGGAATACTTCCTGCAGGCAGTGAGCTGGGTCTCGCAGGAGCTGGTAGCCCTGAATTGATGGGGAGAAAGGAGCTTTTATGATGGGAGGGATGAGTCTTGGCAAAGCACAGAGGCCAGGAAGGGCCAGTTGTGGAGGAGATGGGCTTGCCAGAGCGAAGGGGGATGGTACGGGGTGCACAGGAATGGAAAAGGTGAAGCGGGCCCCCAGGGCTGTGATGATACCAAATTGGGGGCTCCTATTTGGGAAGAAAGATCCTTGCCGGCTTTGTAAGCAAGACGTGGACCCGGGATTTCAGGAAGACTTTTCTGCAGCTGAAGGTCTAGGTTGGGGTCTGGGGAAGCTGGTGGCAGAGAACCCAAAACGCCTTTGACTGTAACCGAGGCGTAGAGGGTGCAGGCTAAGACAGGGGTGGGATGGAAGTGAGAAAAACCCTGCAAACCCAAAAGGCAAAGGCTTGTCTATTCCCGTGACTCTGCTCACTGGCTCTCCTAGGACACTGCTGCTCTTCACAAATGCAAAGATTTTTGGCAGGTAAGAACACTAGATTTATGAAAGCAAAGTCCCAGCTCTTTGAAGGAATCCCAGCCAAAAAAAAAAAAAAAAACCAAAAAACTTGTCTTTAGACAGAAAACAATATTCTCCTAGATTTTTTTAATCTGTTAGCAGCCTTTGTCCACCCACAGAGCGCTGGATGTACTGTCCACCCAGGGGAACCATCCAGAAAGGCAGTGAAGTCATGCTCACTGGTCATCAGGCCTGAAGCCTCCCCCAGGTGCCCTTTCCCACCCTTCCTTCCTTCTCGGCCCACCTCTCTCCTCCCTACCGCTGACCCTGTGCATCTCTGCTCCAGTAAAGTAAGCGTGATGCGCCTCGCAGGTAGTAAGTGCCCAGTCAAGCCAGCTGTAATGTTTGATCGTTACAACAAAACCTCATTGACCCTCCTGACACCTCTGATGGACCAACCTCTGAATTGCAAGGGAAATGGGACTCAGAGTTGCTGGACGTCACAGTGGGTGGGCAGAGACTGCTATTGACCAATTTTTGGTCATCCCTCCTCTTTATTTAAAAAAGTTATTTATTTTATTTATTTTTGGCTGCTTTGGGTCTTCATTGCTGCGCGTGGGCTTTCTCCAGTTGTGGCGTGCGGGGGCCACTCTTCGTTGTGGTGCACGGGCTTCTCATTGCAGTGGCTTCTCTTGTTGCGGAGCACGGGCTCTAGGCGCATGGGCTTCAGGAGTTGTGGCACTCGGGCTCAGTAGCTGTGGCTCGTGGGCTTAGTTGCTCTGCAGCACGTGGGATCTCCCTGGACCAGGGCTTGAACCCGTGTCCCCTGCATTGACAGGCAGATTCTTAACCACTGCGCCACCAGGGAAGTCCTCCTTCTTTATTTAAATTCCAAGACATGGCCAGTCTTGTAGCAGAGAGGCTCCTTTTGTCTGAGCCTACAGGGCCATCGTCCTCTACAGTAACACTGGAAGCCTCCTGTGTTTGCGCTGTTTTCAGTCTAGAAGTGGATCTGTCACTTCTTTTTCTTCTACTGACTTTTTTTTTTTTGGTGTAAAATATACACGATGTAAGATTTACCATCGTAACCATTTTTAATGTACGGTTCAGTGGCGTTCAGTACATTCACACTGTTGTACAACCTTCCTCAGGCACGTTAGGCCTGATCTCACGTCCACATTCTTCATAAGCAGCCTGCTCTGTGTGCCCGGATGAAGAGCCCTCTTCTAGCTGCAGTCTTGAACTTGGTAGAGCCTTAGAAACCATGTTTCAACCTCCAGCCAGTTGTAACCTCTGCAGCTTCCTGACATCTGGTCTCAAGACCTCTGCTCAAACCCGCCCCTGATGGGAAGTTCATCACTTAGGAAGCCAGACCATTTCCCTCCTAGGCCACCCCTGTGCCCCCGAGCCCCGCTGGCCTCTCTGTACTGTTGCCCACTGACCCCTGCTCAGCCTACCTGAACACATTCCAAAGGCTCTTCCTTGTTCCACAGGAGAGTTCGTCAAATATCTGAAAAGTCATGCAGTAGCAGAAACCCCACAGGCTCTGTAGTCAGATCTGAGTTCCAATCTAAAATCTATTAATGGGCTCCAGGGCAAATCAGTTCTGTTCTATGAGCCTCAATTTTCCCTTCTGTAAAGTGGGGTTCCTACCCTCAAGTTGTTATAGGCTAAGAAATAATGCACAGAAAGCATCCAACATCATTCACGTAACATGAGAGTCTCTGGACATCATTTTTGTTTAAAGACAGAAAAGACCTCTCTACGGGCACATCCCCAGGACCCCTTCCTTTCTCTCACCTGACAAAATGTCTATTTATCTACAACAGGTCCTTTCCACTATCACTAGCTTTACCTCCAGTTGAGGCTCCATGGTTATCCATCTGTATTTCAAAAATAGTTCTGCACTTAAGCCCAACTAAATGATTCCTAGGGTCAGTAAATTGGAGGCAATAATCATCCACCCATCAAATGTTGATAACACTGTGTTTTTGCACAGAATTAGAGGCTCTGGGTATTGTTTATGTAACTGTCTGTGATTACTTATGTAACAGCTATGATTATGTAACAGCTTATGAGCCTGAGATGGAATTCAGACGTGTCTGCAGAAGAGGGATGGGGTGGACCCTGGAGTGTGTATATTCACAAGAGGCTGAGGGCATCCTGGGAGGCTGCCTGTCCCGTGGCAGGAGGAACCAAGTATGATAAGGATCTTTCTAGTCATTACAAGGGAGGGGTGAGTCTGTATGGGTGTCACTCAAAGCCATCCCCACTACAGTGCAGTATATACAGTGCAGTATATGGACATATTTCTGGGTTCAAGGAAAAGAGAGGCTCTGAAAGTTAAAAAAAAAACAGAGGTGTGCTTTTAAAAATGCTGATAGAAGGAAGGAAATAATAAAGCTCAGAGTGGAAATAAATGAAACAGAGGCTAAAAAAAAAAAAATAGAAAATATCAATGAAGCTAAGAGCTGGTTCTTTGAAAAGATTTTCTGTTGAAAATCAACAAACTTTTAGCTACACTAATCAAGAAAAAAAGAGGGGGCTCACATAAATAAAGCAGAAGTGAAAGAGGAGACGTTACAGCTGATACCACAGAGACTGATCCTAAGAGACTGCTACATACAGCTACATACCATACAGCTGATCCTAAGAGACTGCTACAAACAATTATATGCCAACAAATTAAAAAAACTAGAAGAAATGGACAAATTCCTAGAAACATACACTCTTCTAAGACCGAATTGTGGAGAAATAGAAAATAGACTGATGACTAGTAAGGAGATTGAAACAGTAATAAAAAAAATCTCCCAACAAACAACACCCCAGGACAGAGAGCTTCACTGGCAAATTCTACCAAACATTCAAAGAAGATTAATACATTTCCTTCTCAAACTCTTCCAAAAAGTTGAAGAGGAGGGAAAACATCCAAACATTTTACAAAGCTAATGTTATCCTGATACCAAAACCAGACAAAAACGCTACAAAAGAAGAAAATGAAAGGCCAATATCCTTGACGAACGTAGATACAAAAATTGTCAACAAAATATTAGCAAACAGAATCCAGCAATACATTAAGAGGGTCATGCACCACGATGAAGTGGGATTTATTCCAGAGATGGAAAGAGGGTTTGATATCTGCGCATCAGTCAATGTGATGTACCACATTCACAAAAAGCAGTATAAAAACAACACGATCATCTCAATAGAAGCAGAAAAAGCATTTGACAAAATCCAACATCTGTTTATGATAAAAACTCTCAACAAAGTGAGTATAGAGGGAACATACCTCAACATAATGAAGACCGTATATGACAAACCCACAGCTAACATCATACTCAACAGTGAAAAGCTGAAAGTTTTTCCTCTGAGATCAGGAACAAGACAAGGATGCCCACTTTCACTACTTTTATTCAACATAAGTCTTAGCCACAGCAATTAGGCAAAAAAAAAAAAAGAAAAAAAGAGAAAGAAAAGGAAAGAAAAGGCATCAAAAGTAGAAAGGAAGAAATAAAACTGTCACTATTTGCAGATGACATGGTATTATATATATAACAAACCCTAAAGACTCTGCCAAAAATCTGTTAGAACTAATAAATAGTCAAGTTGCAGGATATAAAATAAATATACAGAAATCAATGGTGTTTCTATACACTACTAATGGATTATCAGGAAAAGAAAGAACCCATATGACCCAACTATTCCACTCCTGCGTGTTTATTCAAAGAACAGGAAAACACTAATTCAAAAAGATGTCTGCACCCCCACGTTCACTGCAGCATTATTTATAATAGCCAAGACACGGAAACAGCCTAAGTGTTTATTTGTTGGCTGAATGGATTAAGAAGATGTGAGATACACACACACACACACACACACACACACACACACACACACACACAATGGAATACTGTTCAACCATAAACGTAATGAAATCCTGCCATTTGCAACGACATGGATGGACCTTGAGGGTCTTATGTTAAGTGAAATAAGTCAGACGGACAAAGACAAATACTGTATGATTTCATTCATATGGGGAATCAAAACAAGCAAACAAACAAAATAAAACAAAGTCAGAGGAGAAGGGGACTGGGGGGTGGGGAAAATAGGTGAAGGGGTCAACTGTTTGGTGACGGATGGTGACTAGACTTGTGGATCACTTTGCAGTGCATGCAGATGTTGGGTTATGATTCTGTACACCTGAAGCATCATCGTCGTTGTCATGGAAACTGCTCACAGACACTGGCTCAGCATTTGGAGGTTGGCCAAGGGCCAGAGCACTGTAGATTCCTGTGATAAACATTGCCGCCTATGTACCCATTGCTGGTGAGGACAGGAGAAGTTCAAGTGAGTTCAGCGCAGAATACTGCCCTATGGGTGACCAAAGTACAGCGGGGGATATAATAAAAGAACACAGATGGCCATAAGAGAGTAGGAAGAGACATGCATGTGCTGGGAGGGAAGGTCAGATAAACTAGGAGTTCAGGAAATGGAAAGATGGCTTGTGGAGGAGGTGAGGGTGTGAGAAAAGACTGGGTAGAACAAGTAGTCCTGAACAAGGGGGCAGCAGATGTTCATAGCTGTCGTCCAATATTAATTTTCCCCACCTTCTACAACAACACAAACTCCCAATTTTTAAAAATTTATTTTATTGAAGTATGGTTGATTTACAATGTTGTGTCAATTTCTGCTGTACAGCAAAGTGGTTCAGTTATACATATATATATATATATATATATATATATATATATATATATATATACATTCTTTTCCATGATGATTTATCACAGGATATTGAATATAGCTTCCTGTGTTATACAGTAGGACCTTGTTGTTTATCCATTCTATATAATAGTTTGCATCTGCTAATCCCAAACTCCCAATCCATCCCTCCCCCACCCTCTCCCCCTTGGCAATCACAAGCCTAGAACTCCCAGTCTTTAATTGGGAATATGGTCATCCACAATAAAGGCATCTCCTAGCCTCCCTTGCAGCTAGCTAGATGTGACCAGGTGACTAAGTTCAAAGAGATGTATAGAATGAAAATATATGCTTCGCTGCCTAAGAGGGGCTCAATTCTCTTTTCTCCTCCAGGCAGTACAAATATTCCCTCTAGTCACTGGGGGATGTTAGAAGAGAGTGTGAAGAGATCAGGCAGGTCAGAGCACAGACCTGGCCCAGGTAACTCTCTTGGTTGCCCAGCCCCCAATCCCCAGTCCCCAAGGCCAGTGGTTGCCCACCTGGCACCTGTCTTGTTCTCATGGACTGACTACCGTGGGTTGGGCATCTTCCAATGAAGAAGTGCCCAGCCCCAGTCTCCCTGCTTCAGAGATGCTTGGGTGATTGATACAGCCCATGGTCTGCCATGTACTCTTCTCTAAAAGCGAGAGCTACTGGAAATGAGAGAGTAGGATGGGATGGGCAACACAGGCATGGGAGTTGGGGAAGGTGGAGGTCAATACGGGTCAGCATAAAGTGGGGAGGGATGGTTGGGCAGTGTAAAATGAAGGGCCAGCATCTCCCCTGGCTCAGCCTCTCTGCTGAGGGAGATGCTCCCTCCACCCATAGCCTCTTCTCCCAGGTAAGATAATATCCAAGAAAAGTAGAAGTGATGGGGTGATTTCTATCTCAAATGTATCTACCACGTACTTGCACAAAGTCAAAACCGTCACCCCCAAATTCAGTGGGCACTGAGCCCTGCTGTTTCCAAGACCTTAACATCTCTCAGAGCCCTACCCATCATCCCCCACTTGGAGTATCACGATGGCTGCCTGCTCTGGGCTTCACCTCTGTGTGTTCTCCATACTCCTGCCAGGGAGGTCGTTCTAAAGTTGGACATCATCATGGAGATGACTCTACAGCACATATCCCTTCCATATCTCTCCAGCGTCTGCAGGTGATGGTCCAAACTGGGATACGATGCTTTCTGAGCCCTGCTTGGTCTAACCCATGCCCATCCGTCCAGCCTCACCTCTGACCACCTGCCATGGCATGATCTGCCTCACTCCTCACATGCACCCATGCCGTCTAGAATATTTCTCACTCAACTCACATTTGCACAAAATACTTGCCCCCTCTGCTCTTCTGCTGACCTCCTGATGGTCCTTCAAGGACCTCCCAGCCACCATGGTCTCCATGAAGCTTCTTCCAACTGTCTTGGAAAAACTGAGGTGGTCCTTCCTCAAGGCAACCACTGTGTCTGGCACCTCCATTACAGCAATTGCCAAGTTGTGTTTTGTGGTTTACACCTAGTGGCCAAACGCAACTTGTAATCAAAGCTATCTTCGTATTCCCCGAACCTTGCACAGGGTTTAGCATTTATGAATGCCCAACAAATATCTTTAAAGGTAATTCATTTACAGAAAAAAAGGAGAGTAGTAAATAAGGAGATAGAAATGTTGGACATGCCGCAAATAGAAGGGTAGATGGAGGGGGGTGGTTTTCAATAACTGGGTAGAAATCTGAGACAGAGAAAAATATACTAAAACAGTGTTTGGATATTTTAAATAAATGTTGGCTTGGATATACAAGGAGTAATGGTAAATTGTTTTTTTCTCCATTCCTGAAGGTTTGGGGTCTGAGAGGTCAGAAATGTAACACTGTACTTTGCCTAAACAAAGCCTCCGTTTTGCCATCAGCGAGAGAGGGGGAAGATGCCGGGGGAGCTAACAATGGCTTTTTTTACACCCATATTTCTGGTCTCCAGCGAGTTGAGTTTGCCAGGGAGCGAAGCCCTGGGGCCAGACGTCATGAGTCACCTAGAGGAGCAGGGGTTACCCCAGGGGCAAAGATTATAGAGCTCCCCACCTTCAGACAGCTTTTGAATTTTATCTTGGAAATTCATTCCTTCAGATATTCAAAAATATTCCCCAGGTACCTGCTGCATGCTCGACGGGGAGGTACCAGGCGTCTGGAGACTACTAAAATACGGTCTGTGCTCCTACCAAATACAGTCTAGTGGAGAGATGTGAACATCGGGTGATAATCCCAGTAGAATTCAATAAGCCACCAAAGTGCTGTGGACACAGAGACAGAAGACGAACTACATTGCTTAGATCAGGATCCAATGTATAGAATAGAAACCCTCAAAATACCAGTGGCTTCCACAGGATAGACGTGTATTTCTCTTGCACATAAAAAATGTCCAGAAGTGGGCAGTTCAGAGCTGGTATGAGGCTCTTGGGCATCAGGAAGCCAGGTTTTTGTCTCCTGCTCTACCATCGTCAAAGTGTGGCTTCCTCGTCCCCTGGTCCTCCAAGGCCGATGGAACTTCAGCCAGGGCATCTGCCCTCCAGGCAGGAAAGACGAGCCCCTCGCATCTCAGGCAGCTCTTTTAAGCAGCCTTCCTTCCAGAAAGTTCCACGCAGCATTCCTGCTCCTGTCTCAGTGGTCAGACCTTAGTCTCCTGGCCATACCTAACTGTGAGGGAGGCTGGAAATCGGCTTTTTTCCTTTTCCGATCAGCAATGTTCCCAACTACTAGTTAGGGTTCTATTACCAAGGAAGGAAGCGGGAATGGACGTTAATTCGGTTAACCTGCAGTTTTTGCCACACTAATCTCATTTCGTGGGCTCTGGGGAGTCCTTTTGGATCGTAAAATTAACGTTGCTTAAGATTCTATGTGCCTGCCTCATAAAGGAAGGAATGCGCGAGTTGTAGGTGTCAAGAGTGAGCTTTTGGAGGAGGTGGGAGGTGGCAGAGTGATGGAGATTAGTTAGGGACTTACAAACTGGTTTTGATGCATGCATTCTGATGCATACCCCTTCTCCCCTCTGAGACAGAGTGAAAGGCCCAGGAACATGGCAGATATGCCCCAGTCCCAGGGCAGAGCTCCCTGGGAAAGCTGAATGGGTGGCTGTAAGCTTTGGTCAGGAGGCCACACGGACTCTAGGAATCTAGGGTGGTCCATGTGGAGCAGACAGTACTGGACTTACTCACCCAGGATGGGATGCAGAGGGTTGGGAACAGGGAGACCCCGTGCATGGATGTACTCCACCTCCCCCATCAAACAAGACCCAGTGAATTTCACAGACTCTCCCACATCAGATCATCAACCCCAGCTCCTGTGGAAATCACAGGTTGTAAACTGGAAGTTTCAATGATTCTTTGACCTCCGGGCTGAGGCTGAAGTGTGGGGACATAGGGAAAAATATTTTCCCTTCTTGTCAGCATCTAAGTGAGTAAGAGGGTGGATGGTATGAGGTGTAGTAGAAACGGCACTCGACCAGGATCTTATGCAGATGGTTGAATTGCTCTGGACTGAGTCTCCTTCTCCATGATGGGTGATAATCACTTCTGCTCTCCCTGCCTTGCATTTGTTGCGATGATCTTACTGTTATTTCCAGGTTTTTTTCTTGGTTCAAATTCATAAGAGAGAGAAGCCGATGGAAAAATGTAGGAACACGAAGAAAATTCATGCAGTGAATATTTAAATATTCAAACAACAAATAAAGAAGTACAAACAACTGTAAAAGAAATGGAAGCCCCAAAAATGAGAGCAGGAGAAACTAGAAATCACAGGGTAACACGAGGTAGATGGCTATGCCGGGGAGAACAAGGGAGAACAAGGCAAGTTATGGTGTTGTTTAATAGCTAGCCTTTGTTTAGTGGAGGTATGATTGACAGAAACAAATTTAAAATTTTTTTAGTTTAATTTTTTAAAATGGAAGTATAGCTGATTTACAGTGTTGTGTTAATCTCTGCTGAACAGCAAAGGGACTCAGTTATACACATACAGACATTCTTCTTTTATATTCTTTTCCATTATGGTTTATCACAGGATATTGAATATAGTTCCCTGTGCTATACAGTAGGACCTTGTTTATCCATCCTGTATATAATAGTTTACACTGACTAATCCCACGCTCCCAGTCTTTCCCTCCTCCTTCCCCCTCCCCCTTGGCAACCACGAGTCTGTTCTCTATGTCTGTGAGTCTGTTTCTGTTTTGTAGATAGGTTCATTTGTGCCATAATTTAGATTCCACATGTAAGTGATACCATATGGTATTTGTCTTTCTCTTTCACTTAGTACGATAATCTCAGTTGCATCCATGTTGCTGCAAATGGCGTTATTTTGTTTCTTTTTTATGGCTGAGTAATGTACCATTACGTTATGTATATGTACCACATCTTCTTTATTTAGGTTGTTTCCATGTTTTGGCTATTGTGAAGAGTGCTGCTGTGGACATAGGGGTGCATGTGTCTTTTTGAATTATTATTTTGTCTGGGTATGACATAAAGAATTTTTAAGTTCTATACATACATACATACCTACATACATATAGTATATTCATGAAACAATCACCACAATCAAGGTAGTGAACATATTCACCACCCACTAAAATTTCCTTGCCCCACCCTCTCATTTCTCCCTGCCCCTACCCTGTCCCTGGGGAGCTGCTCATCTACTTTTTTTTTTTCTTTTTTTTTGCGGTACGCGGGCCTCTTACTGTTGCGGCCTCTCCCGTTGCGGAGCACAGGCTCCGGACGCGCAGGCGCAGCGGCCATGGCTCATGGGCCCAGCCGCTCCGCAGCATGTGGGATCTTCCCGGACCGGGGCACGAACCCGTGTCCCTTGCATCGGCAGGCCGACTCTCAACCACTGCGCCACCAGGCAAGCCCCTGATCTACTTTTTAATCACTATAGATTTGTTTGCATTATCTGGAATATTATACAAAGGGAATCATACAGTATAGTTTGTAGTCTTTTTTTGTCTGACATAAGTATTTTAAGATTCATCCATGTTGCTGTATGTAATAATAGTTCATTCCTTTGAATTGCTAAGTAGCATTCCGTCAGATGGATAGACCACATTTAGTTTATTCACCCACCCGTTGATGGGCATTTGGGTTGGTTTTGATTTGGGGGTATTAGAAATAAAGCTGTTATACACATTTAGGTGTATGTTTTTGTATAAACATATGCTTCCATTGCTCTGGGATAAATACTTAGACACAGACTGGCTGGGCCATATGGTAAGTATATGTTTAACTTTAAGAAAAAATGGTTCAGTTAGTATAGCAAATAATAGAAACATTCCCTCCATGTTACCGGGATGACAGAAAAAACAAGGAGAAGCCAAAGACTGAGAAATATTTTAAAATATTTGCTAGCTTTATTTAAAAGGAGATACCGTTGTTTTATTTTTCACTACACTTTTGCTATTTATTCATGAAACAATCGCCTTTATTTTGGTTTGACTTTAATTATGAGTGAGATTTAACATCTTTTAAGTGGACTGACCATTTGTGTTTCTTTTTCTCTGAAATGCTTGTTCGTTACTATTTGCCATTTTTCTATGGGATTGTTTGGCTTTTTGTTGTTGTTGATCTGTACGATCTGTTTTGTAATTAATATTTACATATATATTTCACATGATGTGCAGATTTTTTTTTTTTACCAGTTTGTTATTATGTTTTGTTGACATTTTTTTCACATAGGAGTTTGACATTTTTCCAGCAGGACTGTGAAGGGTGAGACATGGAGATAAAGATTCCAGGTACTTTCCTTTGGCACTGATGGGCCACTGGGATGAGAGGAGGGTTCTGGACATTAGGAGAAAGGACTCAGGACCCTCTGGGCTTGTTCAGAAAAGATTTATGGAAAGAGAGCAGGGCTGCCATTTGAGGAGGTAAAATAAAGGAGCTGGGCCACATGCTAGCTGGAATCTCTTCCAGTTTCAACATCATTTGTGGCTGGCGTACGCAGACGTCACCTTGCCATGCATCTGCTGCTGGGTTTCTTTCGATGGACGGAATCTGGACAACCACCCTACTCCAGCCAGCCTTGAAGTTCAGGAAGTGTCACCCCATTTTCAACTTTCCCTCAGTCAGCTCTTCTGCATGTTTCCCTTTGATGGTCAAAATAGGCAGCGTGTGGGGAAGGGACAGGAGATTGCACAAAACCCCTCAGATGATCCTTGCTGTCGGGGGTTGGCTGGGCAGCAGAAAGGCAAGACCTCTTCTGCGTTGGAGCCTGATGGGTTTGGCCCTGATCCTTGCTCCGTCCCTTGCCAGCGGTGTGACCTCAGGTGGGCTCCTGAATCTCTGTGGGTGTCTATTTCCTCTTCCGAAGATTTCCTTCTCTGCTTCTCTCCTGGATTATTGTGAGGGTCAGTGAACAAATATGTACCTTTCCACCTACGTTATATTATCATATAATAAAAATCCAATGAATACAAATGCGTGGTGCTTAATAAGTGCCTTGCCTCTAATAGGTGCTTAATACATACTTGTTGATGAAAGGGGTACATGACGTGGGAAAGGGACTATGGAGGGTTTTCAATGGTGCAGTATTTTGGAGGCTGACCTAGTACTATGTATCAGTAGCCTTAAACATACAAACCTTTTCATCCAGCAATTCTGGTTCTAGAAATATTTTTTTCTCAGAAAATAACTAAAGGATATATAAAGATATTTGGTGCTGTTCATAATAGTGAAAAGAACTGATAACATTCTACGTGCACAGTCATGGGAGGCGGGTCAAATAAAGTCTTGTTCTGTCCCAGTGGATTCGTGTCTGCAAAGGCTCTGCGGAAGCATAAGGCTTGGTTTGCAGAACAGGCCTTGGTGCCGGCGATGAAGCCTGGCTCTGACGCCTGCCGGCTCTGTGGACTTTGGCGAGTTTACTTAAGCTCTCAAAGCACTAATTTTCCCCTTTGAGAGTGGTTTGAAGGATGCCAACCTCGTTGGGTCAGGAAAATCGGACAGGTGCTTGGGACGGCTGCTGGCCGGCTGCCAGGGTCCCAAATGGCACGCAGCCAATGAAATCAGTTAAGCCGCAAAACCATATGATTACTTTTGTGTGTGTGTGTGTGTGTGTGTGTGAAAAATAAGTACGCATATAGAGGTAGAAAAAGTCTGGAAGGATATATGCAAACTCGTCGACAGTGGTTATATCTCAGAGGGTGTGTTGTGGGTGCTTTTTAGTTTCATCTTTCTGTTCATTCGCGTTTTCTGTTTGCTACAATGTGCTATGATCATCTCTGCAATAAAAGCACATTCAACTTGTACATATGGCGTCATTTCTGGGGTCTTTGGGAAAGGAGTTTTGTACTGTTTGGCATGGTTTGATGACCTGCCGTAAAGGCAGATTACCTGACGGGCGGTTTTATGTAGTCTGAGCAAAGTTGATCTGCTAAGAGGCAGCTTCATCCTTTTTGGATGAACTTACATTATTTTCCCATCAAAGGACTTTGGCCGCTCACTCCTCGGGTAGGGCTTGGGGATGCAACATCTGAGTCACCGTGGACAGTGCTTGCTGGCAGGTCAGTAGCGACAATAATGATAGCTCACACTTTGTCTGCCAGGCACTGCCCCAATCATAACAGCCCTACGCTACTATGATACTATGATTGCCTCTGTGAGGTGGGTTAAGAAATGAAGGCATAGAGAGGTTACAAAAATGCCCACAGTCTCAAGGCTGCTAAGTGTTATAAGCAGGAACTACCGCATCCAAAGGCACTGCCTCCCAGCTAGAGGGTTCTGACAGTGAAGCACCTTGACAAGCCCCCTGGGCGGCTTTGTTAGTTTCTTCATCCATAAAATGGCGATATTAACGGTGCTCCTTGGGATGAATCCACGAGCTGGTGCGTAGAAAGCAGTTATCACAGAGCCCGCGTGAGGTCAGACTTGACGTCCTGCGTGTGTGGCTCCGTTTCCCACTAAGCTTGATGGCAGAATCCTCTGCAGGAGGGCTCCGAGGGACCACCCCTCATGAGCTAGAGCTGACGCAGCAGATTCTATCTGCCATCTCTGGGCTGGCGTTTCCTAGATGTTCTTACCATGTCATTTCAAACAATAAAAATGCAAGCTCTGGTTGAATACGGCTGTCTTTCCCCATTCCTGTGCTGAAGCAAACTCCTACCATAACCCTTGTGCTCTCTTGCCCTTCTCCTTCCCCAGGGACAGCTCAGATGTTAATAAGCATGGTGATCGTGGTGATTTTCATTATTCTGATACTATCGATAAACCTGGTTTTTTGGATTAAGGTGCACTGAAAATTAACAAATGAATTTGTACGGTTCGTATTTGAGATGACTATTCATAACGTTATTTGTAGTACACTTTATTTTTTCTTGTGATGAGATACAGTATTATTAACTCCAGTCACCATGCACGGTGAATTTGCAACGTTTCAGTCTGCAAATTCAACCTTGAAAAGAAGTTTACTGATACTCTAAGGAAACAGAATTGTGATGTGGTGAGCTGTCCCCTGATGGTCGTTCTTTGGCTCCACAGTTCACACTGTAAGGCATGTGTGTTATCTGAGATTTACCTAGAGGTTAAACAACCATGTAGGACCCAGTGAGTCATGCCTTCTGACTCTGGGCCAAATGGGTGTAGCCGCATGTTGCGTAAATATCAGCGTCACTCGTTTTCCTATTCTTCTAGCAAGCAGAATATTAAGGTTCATAAAAAGAAAATGATATATCAAAGTCCAGTGGAAATAAGTTATTACAAAAGCGAGAGGGTGGTATGCTCAGAAACGTCTAGAAACTCACAGCTGTGTGGATTTTTGCACGTTTTGCCGGTGATTTTGCGTTTAGAACGGCTTCCAGGAATAGCGCTGAGTTGCTGTCCAGTGATCCTAAGTGCAAGTAGGCTGTGATGGTCCCTTATGGAGGAAACACACGTGTTAGGGAAGCTTTGTCAGGCACCTGTTGTAGTGCTGATGGCCGCGAGTTTCGTGAATCAACGATGTATATTAAAGTGTCTTTAAACAGAAACACACATAAAACAAGGTTATGTGTCGATTGGTCGATGAAAATGTTGTCATCAAAGGCTCCCAGGAGCCTAGCCCTATATTTCCCCCAGGAGCAAAGGTTCAGGATTCGCTAATTCAGTGTTCTCGGTGACTTTATAAAACAGAACTGCCGTGAATAACAAGAATCAGCTGTACACAGATTGATTATATATTGATTATCTGTAACTCAAAATAACTAAACTTCAACTGCATTAATATATTTCATCATAGTGAAGACCCTCCAGCAGGATGGGAAAGTGACTCCTCAATTCTAACGAACCCGGGGCCCCCTCCCTTGCAGGGTTGTGAGTCGTTTAAGGATATTTATTGTGAGCCCCGGGGGGAACACAGTGACTGAGGAAGGGCAGCTATTCTGACGATGGTGATGAAGACATTGTGAATCATTTCAGGTGGGTCAGGACGGACCCATGAGATGATTTTCAGCGTAGGCATGAAACCCACAACCTGTTCCTACCCTCCCACTAATAAAAAATTCAAACCTCATAAGAATTAAGTTATATGCCAAAGTCCAGTGGAAATGAATCACTAGAGGTGAAACACCCAAAAAGTATTCTGTACAAGGTAAGAAGGTGAATTTACCACCTAGGAAGAGCCCAAGTATGTCTTATTGTGCTTTATTATTATTTTGCAAAGGCTTTGCTCGTACTGTTTCCAGTTTGACAGCTGAGAGTTGGTTCAATTCAACTGAAATCACTGTGCATCCTCAGAGATTTGGATTTGCTCCTTTGTGGTAGTTGGCTGGAATCCAGCCTTGAGACAAACCATGGTTGATTTTCACAAAGAAGTAATGCTGCAGAATTTTATGTTTCTAGAACTATAGGAAAGCGTAGATGAGGATTCCTTTCCTCTCGTTATTTGTGCAGATGAAGAAGTGAAGGCCCCCAGTGAGTGAGGGAGAAGCCCCATCGCATGCCTTCTATTCAAGGTTCTTAGGAGAGTTCATGGAGCAAATCCTATCTTCTTGGACAAAAGGAAAGCTAGGGCGTCCCCTCTAGAGTGGACACCAGGACACTAGGCTGTGCCCTGTTCCTCTTGTCCACTCTGCCCAGTGGTGGTCAGCCCTTAAGGCATCTGCCCTCAGCTAATGTCCTGGTCGTCAAAAAGTGCATCATTAGGGACTTCCCTGGTGGCGCAGTGGTTACGAATCCACCTGCCAATGCAGGGGACAAAGGTTCGAGCCCTGGTCCGGGAAGATCCCACATGCCGCAGAGCAACTAAACCCGTGCGCCACAACTACTGAGCCTGCGCTCTAGAGCCCATGAGCACCAGCTACTGAAGCCCGCACTCCTCGAGCCCGTGCTCCACAACAAGAGAAGCCACCGCAATGAGAAACCCGCGCACCGCAACGAAGAGTAGCCCCCGCTCGCTGCAACTACAGAAAGCCTGTGTGCAACAATGAAGACCCAACACTGCCAAAAAAAAAGAAAAAGAAAGCAAAGCGCATCGTTAATATGGCCAGCCCCCTTCTGAGTGTACATGATTAGCTCAAAATGAGACTAAAAATACGTGGATCAGTGCAAATCCCTCCAAGTTGGAAAAATCTTTCAAAGCACATCTTCCTAATCTTGGGCAGGCTCTTCCTCTGTGCCCTTGACCTAATTGAAACAGGTCCATTTACTGCTCACAAGTGCCGGCTTCTGTTCTATAGGTCGCCCCACTGTCTATTACTGGATGCTGGAGAATTTCTGTGATGGAGGCAGTGTGGTCGTGGTCACTGTAGAGCCGAGGAAAGCAAAGCACAGAGCTGTGCTCATCTTACAGCTTATGGTCAAGGAGGCAATATTCCGACCTGGGCCATCTTACCATGTGGTGGGTCTGACGTCCAGGTAACGAAGGTGGACCTGGATTAACATTTCAGCCCTGCCAGTTGACCTTCATCCAGCTACCTAACCACTTGGGTCACCATTTCCCCCAGTTCTAAAGCAGAGATAATGATAACTACATAGTAAGCAAGTTTTATTGTGTGTCTGTCATCAGAAAGGTGCAATACAGTTTTAAGGTTATTTAGCTGTGAACCAAATGGCCACATACCTATTTCTGTGTGTCATGAGGGAACTGGGTGTAGGTGTCGGGTGAGTGAAGATGGAAAAATATCTCTCTATGGCTCTATCTAACTGCATTAACAAAAGAACCCACCCAGCTTTCTAGAGAGATCTAGAGCTTTTTAGAACAATAAATCCTCAACCATCAAATCAGCTCTTTTGAAAGCAGCACCTTTTCTTGAGGAGGTATTTGCTCTCCTCCTCCTTGGATAGACCACGGTCCACGAATTCCTGGAATAGTTTCGCTGTAAAAGCCGAGATCCGGGACATCTACAATCGAGTCCCTGGACTCTGTCTGTGCTCACTCCCACTGGCTGGAATTTTTTATGGGAGTTCAGACAAAGGCCATTTTGTGGTGACTCCCTCTGCCCCCTGCCCAGAACTGGCTTGGCTGGAATGCATTAATTGCTGTGAACAAAAGGATGCCTATGTCCTCTCTACCCCATGGCTGTGCATTGATTCTTTATGGCGTTGGTATCAAAACTGCCAGTGTCTCCTCTGGACGATCTGCTCCCAGACACAGGACACAGCCGTGGGTCACCTGTGCTCCCGGGGACGTGCTTGTGAGGCTGGGGAAGTGGGAAATGATGAGCTTCACTCACCTAGCAGCCTGGTGGGAAGCACCTCCACTGGCCATAAGGTCCCTTTTGTCTGTTTGCGTCCATGTCCCGGGCACTAACTCTACAGGTCCAGCCCAGCATGGGGAACAGTCAGCACCTTGCAAAGATATTCAGTCCACCCACTGGGTGTTGGCCTAAGAAGAAACCTGGTCCTACCCAGAGAGGTTTCTCAAAAGGAGACGAAGGATGTGAGGGGGTGCGCTGAACACCTGTATGAAAGTTTCTTGAAAAGATAACAGCACGAAAAAATAAGATGGCATGCCATGAGCCAGTAAGGATGGAGGACAGTTTTTGAAGATGCAGGGGGTGGGCAACAAAAATAGCAGAAAAGCCAAAGCACGGGACAATCCATTGAAAGGCCACCATGAGATGCAGTGATGTGAGGAAGCCCAGAGTCTCCAGACAGAAACACAGGCTGAGGTAGGAGACCCCTAGTCTTACTTTAGGGGTATAGTTGGAAGCTGCCTTTGGAAGGTGAGCTGGGCTAGGCAGCCCCCTTTTCCAACTCCTACTTCAAGAAGTAATGACTTCTGTCCACTGACTAGGACAGTGAGAGTGAGTACTTGGGGCTAAGACGGAAGGAAGTGTCCCCAGAGGCTACTGAACCCAGGGAGGAGTGGAGACCTGCTCACACCCAGAAAACCCCTGCTCATAATTCCCTGGAGTAAGGTGCACAGAATAAATGGGTCTACAGGCAAAAAGGGAATCCCCCAGATGAAGGGAAGCGCAAGAATCACCGGCCTTTCCAGAAGATCAACCTCATGAAAGAGAACCACCAAGCTTAACAAGGGGGCAAATCATCCCCCTGCCAATAGTGAAAACAGAAAAATACTTTAAAATGTAGATAATTATTACCTTATGATGGGCCAGTTGGGAGGAATCTTCACAACACAATAATGACTGATGTTACAAAAGAATCAAGTAGAAATTTTATAAATTCAAAATAAGATAATTTTAAAAATCCTTCCATATATGGAATGAGTAACTAAATATAAAAAATAAATCCAGACACCAAATGGTCAAAGCAAGAAATTCTCCCTGGTTTGGGGGGGAGTTCCCTGGCGGTCCAGTGGTTAGGACTTGGTGCTTTCACTGCCGGGGGCCGGATTCAGTCTCAAAAGTTTATAGACTGTACTCTTCTATTTATGGGGAAGGGGAGGGGAAGGAATAGTTTGGGAGCTTGGGATTGACATGTACACACTGCTATATTTCAAATAAAATGCCTTTCCATGAAAAAAAAAATTAATTAATTAAAAAAAGAAAGTCTCCCTGATTTTTAAAAAATGTAGATTAATTTTTTTTTAAATTGCAGTAAAATACACATAACATAAACTTTACCATTGTCACCGTTTCAGAATGTACAGTTCAGTGCCATTAAGTACATTCACATCATGTGTAACCGTCACCACCATCCATCCCTAGAACTCTTTTCATCTTGCAAGACTGAAACTCTGTCTGCATTAAACACTAACTTCCCATTCCTGCCCCCCTCCCCCGACCCAGGCCCTGGAAACCATCCTTCTACTGTCTGTCTCTATGCATTTGACTACACTAGGGACCTCATATAAGTGGAGTCCTACAGCATTTGTCCTTTTGTGACTGGCCGATTTCATTTAGCATCATGTCCTCAGGGTTCATCCATGATGTAGCATGTGTCAGAATTTCCCTCTTACCTATGGCTGAATATTATTCCATTGTAAGCATACACCACTTTGGCTGATCCATTCATTTATTGATGGACACTTGGGTTGCGTCCACCTTTTGGCTATTGTGAATAATGCCTCTATGTCCTGGACTTTTATACTATAGAACAAACAGATGAAAGAATGAAACAGGGACTTCCCTGGTGGCACAGTGGTTAAGGATCCGCCTGGTAATGCAGGGGACACGGGTTCAAGCCCTGGTCTGGGAAGATCCCACATGCCATGAAGCAATTAAACCCGTGCACCACAACTACCAAGCCTACGCCCTAGAGCCCGAGAGCCACAACTACTGAAGCCTGTGCGCCTAGAGCCTATGCTCCACAACAAGAGATGCCACCGCAGTGAGAAGCCTGTGCACCGCAACGAAGAGTAGCCCCCACTTGCCACAACTAGAGAAAGCCCGCGTGCAGCAACGGAGACCCAATGCAGCCAAAAATAAATAAATAAATTTATTTTAAAAAAAAAAGAATGAAACAAAAGGTAAAAGATCTGGACTGGAGACCCAGAAGCTCCAAACACCACATTTTGAAAAAGTTTGAGAAGCAGTAGAAAACCTAAATAAACCGATTACCATAGAAAAATGGAAAAGGCAGTCTAAAATCCAACCCTTGAAAGGATTTAAGGCCCAGATCCTGTTTTGGACAAATTCTACCAAGAAATATAGGAACTTTCCCAGAGCCTACAAAAAGAGGTAAACGTTCCCAATTCATACTATGAGCTTAACTTTGAAACTAAACAACAATAGAAGAAAATAAAAGACCCAATAAAAGAGAACAGATTACATCCATGTATGTATCTTTCCTCTCTCCCCACCTCTCTGCCCGTACCACCCTAAAATAACATTACAGGAAGACAAAAGTGTAGGGCTTCAAAGGGCTAAGAAGGGCAGACAGGAGCCCCCAGTGGACAAGAGATTTAAACAGATTTCTACAAGATGGAAAACAGGTGGGAGAGAGGAACTAAGTAAGGAGGAAGAAACTACATTCTAATGTGTGTAGGCAGGGAATACTGAAGGAAAACAAGCTATTTAATTCCATAAAACCCCTTGAAGGCTCTGGACCTGGTAGCATCACAGAAAGTTGGAGGCAAGCTGGAGGCTGGAAATGGGAAACAGGACCACTGTTTCCATCCAGGGCTCCTGGTTTTCTAGCTCTGCCCCACTCCACTCAGAAGACTGCAGGTTTATGTTCTGGACAAATTAAATAGAAGGAGCTCTGGTCCTGGACGTTTCAGGTACAATTTGGGGGGGAAGGGGTGTGGTGTAGGGATAAAAACAGGTATGAAATGAAAGTCTGATCCCCTAACCCACTCCCTGCCCCTTTTCCCTGCTCTGCTCACGGAGTCCCTGCAGCTATATGCAGGGGTGGGGATTTGGGAATTCCTTCCCAGAGAAAATAGCTCCACACAGTGAAATCTGGAAGTGCCCAATGTGGAGGCCACCAGGCGAGAAGCCTTATTCACATATTTAGAGCTTCCAGTGTCTTTCTTAGAGCCTTGCTCTGACACATATAGTAAAAGGGTGTCAAGGATTACCAGGCATTTGAGGCAAGAGTCCAAAATGAACAGGAGAAGAGGAAAGAAACTATGCAGGGCAGAGAAGAAAACTTAAAATACTGTGTAATTTAATATCTCCAAACAGGTACAAGATGGCATTGCAGTCGTGCAAGAGCGTTGCTCTCAGAATAAAACAGAAATCAGGTCTCGCTAAAAGGCTCTTGGAAACTAAAATGGGGGATATAATTGAGGAAATTATATGGGGAAGGCTCTTGGAAACCAATGGGGGATATAATTGAGGAAATACTCCACAATGTAAAAGTTAAATGACCAAGTAATGGAAAGCAGGAGAGAAATGATGGGAACATTAAGAGGATCAATTTAAAAGAAACAAAAAATCATCTAATGTCAGTTCCGGAGGAAATGGAAGAGAGAAAATTATCAAACAAATAGTGCAGGAAGGTTTTCTGGAACAGACGGACATGACAGTCCACATAGTAACCAACCAAGTGTCTGGGATCATGACAAATAAAACAAACAAACAATCAACAAGAAATCAAACACATAAGAAATCTACTTTTATGAAATTTCAGAACAATAGTGATTAACGACACAGAGTTACAAGAGGGAAACCAGGTCACATACAAAAAGGATTAGGAGTCAAAATGGTGTCACACAGCCCTGAACGGTAGATGACAAAATTCGGAGGGGAAATTATTTTCAACCTAGAATTTACTACTGAGACCAACTGGGACTCAAGTGTGAGGGAAGAATAATGACATTTTCAGAGGAAAAGGGAATTACACATTTTACTGACCGTGAACCTTCGCATAAGAAGCTGTAAAGATTTATTCCACTAAAGTGAGAGAGAAAACCAGAAATGGAAAAAAGCAATGGAGCCAGGAAACAATATTTAATAGAGAAAAAAAAAGGTAAATGAAAGTCTCAGGATGTCAGCTGTGCAGAGTGGAGCTCACATGTGCTCCGTGAAAGCCATAATGACTTGGGGGTGGGGAATGCTCCTCCCTGGCTGGGGTCAGAGCATCTGTGTTCTGGGCCAGAACCTTCCAACACTGTGACTGTCGCAACTCCCTGGGTTCGCTTTCCTTGTTTGTAAAGAGATGAGATTGAACGGTATACTTTTTGAGTTTCCTTAGATTCCCAGTAGTCTTTGCTTTGCAGAACAAGAGGAAGAGGTTAGGGATGAACTTTTTCCGGAAAAAAAGTGCAAGCGTATATACTTTTCGCTTCCTGTGGAACAAAACATTGATACCGGAATAAGACAGAAATAAAAATAAAGCCACTTGACATGCTTCTAGCTCTAAAAGTCTGTTCTTCCTTCCTCTGGGTGAGTAACCCAAAGGAATTTGGGGTGGTCTATATAAGTGTGATGATTGTGGAACAGAGCTACCAAGTAAAAATGCACCAGTTGCCCTCTTTCTTGAGGTCTTGAAATGGCTCTCTTGCACTGGCCTGAGCCCCTTCTTTCACTACTGGCTAATATTTAAACCCAAAACATGTTCTTAAATCTTGTGGTTATTTTTAGTCAAACAAACTGTGAATCAAAACTACATAAATTTATTGTTAAACCCCCAAAGCAAAACTTTATTGGAAATGCTCTTCTTGATGAGATGGATGGGAGATTATTTACTTATTTAATCAATGCACATATCATTGCTAAACTGAGCTTAGTTTCAGTATCAGTTCTGTGCCAGTGCCTCATTTTTCGAGCTATTGGTGTTGAGAAACCTTGTTCACACAAATTAGACAGGACTGGAAGGAGTATTCTTTTTTTAAAAATTTATTTTATTGAAGTATAGTTGATTTACAATGTGTTACTTTTTGGTGTACAGAAATTATATATATTTATATACTATATATAATATATAGTATAATATATATAATATATTTATAAATATATATAATTTTCCATTGTGGTTTATCCCAGGATATTGGATATAGTTCCCTGTGCTATACAGTAGGACCTTGTTGTCCATCCATTCTATACATAATAGTTTGCATCTGCTAATCCCAATCTCCCACCCCATCCCATCCCCCTACCCCTCAGCAACCACAAGTCTGTTCTCTATGTCTGTGAGTCTGTTCCTGTTTCATAGATAAGTTAATTTATGTCCTATTTTAGATTCCCCATATAAGTGATATCATATGATATTTGTCTCTCTCTTTCTGACTGATGGAAGGAGTATTCTTATATCAATGCTACTCGATTGGAAATAGAACACCTTCTGAGTTATGTGTCAAAAATGACAAGATCATCTATCACCCAAAATTGTTTGATGAATGGACAAGCATTCAGCTCTTCCTTCCTTGTTGCAGGAAGCCAACTGGAAACCACGGGATTGGCAACAAAATTCACTACCTAATTATCAGAGTGATACACTTTCTGAACCCACTACCAAGTCCGAACTGTCCCTTGGTTGGACACCCTGAGATGTTTTTCACCCAAGGGCAACACACTCCTGAAAGTCAGAAGAGTATCTGTGAAAGGGGCGGGGAGCCAGGAGGATTCCAGGACCCTGCTCCCCTCCGGTCAGATCAGTTGTAGAAATGAATACGTACAGAATGGAAATGGTTGCCCTGAAACCACTGGAGGGCCCGCCTGGCCCCTGGAAAGTGTTTCAGTACCTCTAGTGGGCTAGTGCAATAGCCCGCTGGTCTCTTCTGGGCTGGAGAGGGGAGCTGGGCTGCATCTCGGACAATGCCCCAGACCCAGTGAGACACTTTCCTGCCCCTTCCTCTGCTCTGTGCCTCCCGAGAGCAGCCCTGCGAGCCATGGTAGCCTCACTGCGTCCCCATCCTTTGCCGTCTCTTCTGGGCTCCATCAGAGACTCCAGGGAAAGACTGCACTACCAGATAAATTAAACTTCCTGGACGTGTGTGTCAGGAATCAGGTAATCTGTTTCCATGATTATTTCTAGGCTGTGTGCTTGGAACGCTTAGGAACTCTAGGGGAAAAAAAAAAATTAGCCCCAAGATTCATAATAAACCCTGATCTAAGTTAGTCCTTGGGCCCATGTGCCTTAAGCTGAGAGGAGAGAGAAGAAAACTCTCTTTTTTTTTTTTTCCAGTTTAGTTATTTAAAAATAGTTGTCACCTTTCAAGAAGCCCTTGGTCATTTTCTGGAAGAGCTGATGCAGTATCCCAGGTTGTGGCTGACCTGCAGCCACATATAATTAAGTCCCGTCCTGCTGTGGTTCTGCTGTAAGATGATGTGATGCTTCCCTTCCCGCCAGGAGAAAATAGCTACCTGGGGCTGTGTAGTTCCCAAACCTGCCCTCAGGTACCCCTCTCTCGTCTCACAGGAACAACAGGATTCTGTGGAGGGGAGGGGAGGTACCATTTCACCTGTGTTCTCGTTGAACTTGCGTAAGAAGCTGGGAAGGCGGTATGATTATCCCAGCATTGCAGATGAGGAAACTGAGTCTCAGTGAGGTTTAAATGGCTTGCTCATCGTCTCGGGCCAGCAGGGGCAGAAGCAAGGCTGCAGTCTGGGTCCGTCTCATCGCTGACCCCACGTTCTTTCCAACACGCGGAGGGTCCACCTCAGGCAGAAAGACTTCTCCACGGCTCTTCCCTGGCTGGAACACGCGGCTCCTTGGCTGGGGCAGGTGCCCGGGCGGGGGCGTGGGAAGTGGCTGCAGGTGCTGCTGTGGTCTTCAGGGATGCCTGGCAGCTGTGAGTCCGGAGCAGTGCTGCCTCACCCTTTCCACATCGTGGCTCATAGAGAAAAGGAAAACGTGTATTTGGCAGCTTGGGTTACACAGCGGAAGGTGGCCAAGGCTGGAGGCCAGGGGCCTGACCTTGACCTGGCTGCTGAAGGAGGCACCCTGGTAACTGTGCTGGCCTGGGTGCTGGGGCTCTGACCCACCATGCAGGTGCCAAGCAGACCTGGTCTTAAGGGAACAGCCTCTGTCGCAGCGGGGCCTCTGCAGAGCTGTGTCCCTTCATGGGATAAGCAATGGATGGTCCCTTTTCGAATTCACGGTGATGACGCACTTAGTGTCCTTGGAGCAGTGGTGACTTTGGATGGTGGAGGAATGTGGAGGGACACTGCAGGTGGTTATGAGTGACAGCCCTTGTCCCTGGGAGCAGGAGGTGGCAGGAGATTGCCTACTGGTCATGGCGTTGCCCACGGCGTTCTCTCCTTCTCTCTCCATTAACGACAGTCCAAAATGAGATAAGAAGAACTAATATAGCGTGGGGTTGGTGACTCTCACTTTGGACTCAAATAAATAATTTCTGAGGAAGTAGAGAATATATAGATGTGCCTATATGTAGTGTATCCATATATATGTGTATGTATATATAGCGAGAGTATATATGTATGTGATATACATATATATATAGAGAATGTATAGGTGTATGTATATGTGTGTATCCATATACGTATATATGTATATAGAGAGAGTATGTGTGTGTGTATATATAGATATTATATATATATTTAGAGAGAGAGAGAGAGAGGATGTATAGGTGTATGTATATGTGTCTATCCATATATGTATATATATATAGAGAGAGAGTATGTGTGTGTGTATATATAGATATTATATATATATTTAGAGAGAGAGAATGTATAGGTGTATGTATATGTGTGTATCCATATATGTATATATGTATATATATAGAGAGAGAGTATGTGTGTGTGTATATATAGATATTATATATATATTTAGAGAGAGAGAGAGAGAATGTATAGGTGTATGTATTCTCAGAAGATATATGAAAGCAGGCTGCAGGGATTTAGGTAAATGAGAAGACATGAAAGTATCTTGAGGCATGATGAAGTCTGCTTTTCTTTTTTAATTAAAAAATGTTCACCTTGAAGGCTCTTCCTTAGGGAAGCCTCAAGCGGTGATGGATGGATCCCCGTGGCTAGGGTCTGATCAAGCAGAGGGGAGACGGAGCGCCCCATGAGGAGCTGAGTTCAGAGACAGCAAGCCTACCCCTGCTCAGCTGGGCCAGAAGTGCTGTTTGCAGAACAAGACTAGGAAAAAAGCTCCAGTGAGGTGATAAGACTCACGCCAGGCCTCTGGGTGCAGGGGAGCATCAAAGGATGTTGGGGGCAGGTCTCCATGGCCACTTGGGTGACACGGGTCAAGTTAAACTCGTTGGTCTCAGTTTCCTCATCTAATAAAGGGGCTGAACTGGGGAGGTATTAAGATCCTTCTAGATTTCACTTTCTGTGATTCCATTAACTTCGATTCAGTTACCTGAAACCTCTTTCCAAAGACACTGTGTGCTTAATGGGACAGGTAAGGGAGAAACAGGAGAGATGTAAAGATTCCTCTTGAATACTTAAAGACAGTTTTTAAACTTAATTTAAATGAGAAATATAACTATTAAAAACATCTCACCCACAAGCAAAAAATGGGCAACTTATTTCCAATGCAAGTTAGGTAAGTAGACAAATATTCATCTCAAACGGCATACAGGGGCCTTCTTCGCCTTTAAAATTCCCCAACTTTTTTATAAAGATTAAAGTAAGGGCCATCTGAACAAAAATGTAAGATCGGGTATCATTGCTCAAATCCAAGTAAAGTCCTCCTTGGTACTGAAGTTTGCCTGGATCTCCCGGCCCCGCCCTAGACTTACAGAATCAGATCCTCTTGGGCTGAGATCCTGAAATCTGCATTTGAAAAGATCTCTGGGAAATTCTGATGTGTCCCGTTCTTCACCTGGGAATGTCCTCGCAGAGCAACCATGTCCCTGCACTGTGACTCTGGCGGGCTAATTATTGGAGCACTTAGTATTTTTACGAGCATTCCAGAGAAGTGTGGGGTGTGGGCTGCAGGAGCTGATGTTGATTCCAGGCAAGCACAGCTTCTCTTTGTTTGCCGGAGCCTGTAAAGTGCTGGCCTTCCATCTTGGATATGGAGGGTTGTAGTTTGGTATCTGTCTTCTCCACACCCTACTTGACCTGTTACCCCAAGGACTGTTCAACCTCCATTTCTGAACAGAGATGTCTGCCCCGAGCCCCTGTCTCTTCTGGGGCCCTGGTGAGCAGAGCTAGGTCAGAAGTTCCTTTTTTTTGGCGGTACGCAGGTCTCTCACTGTTGTGGCCTCTCCCGGACGCGTAGGCCCAGCGGCCACGGCTCACGGGCCCAGCCGCTCCGCGGCACGTGGGATCTTCCCGGACCGGGGCACGAACCCGTGTCCCCTGCCTCGGCAGGCGGACTCCCAACCACTGCGCCACCAGGGAAGCCCAGAAGTTCCTTTTAAATCCAGTTATAGGGCGAACCTGGAGCAAGCCCAGACAACACACCTCAGTTTCCATTGATCCCTAGAACTAACGTGCTTTCTTGAGCAAAAGGCAGCCTAACTCAGAGAGCCAAGGGCCAAAGGGCGCAACATTCCTGGTTTGTAGAGCTTCCTGGTTTATAGCCTTCCTGCTCTTTCTTTCTGCTACCGCTCTCCTCCCTAGGTTGATAGCCTCACCTTGGGAGAGAAGGGGACATGGAAGACAAGGGCATTCAGCTGCCGCTTCTACCGCAAGCACGAGCACTCATCTGCATCCTTTCAGCTTTTCGATATCGCAACCGGATTTCCAGCCATCTTCACCGCTCCACTGATTTGAATACTTCTTGACTTCACCCTTTGCTTCTGCTGAATCATTACGGCCCCCCTGATAGTTTTCAGGACGCTTCCCTAAGAATTTGACGAGTGGCCAGAAAATTGGGTCCACCCGAGGTGATTCCTAGCTTGTGTTTTAGGCTCTTTTGAGAAACAGAGTCATGAGGATTCCAAGATGGAGACCTGGAGAAATAAATCTCATGGCAAATGGGAGACCGTTTGAAAACTGGAAAGTCACAGCGGAGGCAATAGGTTTCCAATTGTTAACGCAAGTTCGTGTGCCCAGCGATGCAAAGTGAGCCCAAACAAACGGCAACGTTGGAGTTTGGAGCAGAGGAAGGTTGATTGCAAGACGATGCAAGGAGAACAGGTGGCTCATGCCCTAAAAAGCCCCGAGCTCCCGGGAGGGTTTTGGCAAAGCGTTTTTAAAAGCCAGGTGAGGGAGGCAGGGGGTCACGGGGAGCAGGGTGGTGTCACAGGGGTTAACTTCATGAGTCCTTAGGCTCCAGGAGGCCTGGGGCTATGTGCTCAGGGTCATCAAGTAGTTAACATCTTCCATTTGGTGGGGGGTTGTCAACATCTGCAAAACAACACGGGAAATTTGCATCAAATACTATTATCTAGGTAGTTCAGAGAGAAGCTAAAGCAGAGGATATGGGGGGCGGGAAAGCCTGTCCTGGGGAAGGCCCCATAGGGTCCTGCTCGTTACACAATGACAGGGTATCTGGTGGCTGCCTGGCAGGCCTAGTCTGTGATTCTCAACCAGAGTTTTCCAACATCAAATATGATGACTCAGCTACTCTCTGGATGACTCAAGATCTGGCTTCCTGAGAGAGCAGGTCTGCTTAGATGAGCTTGTATGTATATCTTATACACATACAGCACATCTTTCTCTGTCCTACTCTATTTTTATTTCCACAAACCCTCATCGGTCTAAAGAGCTAGGCGATTTTCCATATAACCTGTGAACTCATCTTTCAAGAGTCCCTGGATGACGCTGCTTTGCCCTCTTCAGAACTCCTGAGAGACTTGAGTTCCTTTCTGATGCTTCTCACCACACTGGAGTCTGCCGCACAGGGGTTTTGCCTGTGTCCTGCCAGAGAATAATCTCTTTAAGGATAAAAACAGGGGCCCACTTCCAGTGATGTAAACATTTAACAGCTGGCTCTCTGGGAAAAAATGTCTGCATACATACATACATAAGTTTATTATACATTTTAATGATATAAAGGACACATAGCACACAACTTATAAATAGTCACAAAAATACACAATACTCTGTATTGTAAATTCCACATAGTCAATTGATTTTTTTTTTAAACATCTTAATTGGAGTGTAATTGCTTTACAATGGTGTGTTAGTTTCTGCTTTATAACAAAGTGAATCTAGTCAATTGATTTTTGCCAAATGCTTTTACTGATTTTTGCTACACTCGTATCTCTAGCCAACCTTGCAATTGATGAACAAAGGAGTTTCAGCTTGAATGTCTGTTGATATTTTCATTTACGTTGATGAGCAGACAAAACTGAAGGTGCACGTTGAAATTTCCCTTAATGATATGAATCACTTCTTTGCTGAATCAGACGTTTGTCTTCAATACTGGGAGAATGTAGCTTCTTTTTTTTTTTTTAGATGTTGGGGGTAGGAGTTTATTAATTAATTTATTTATTTTTGCTGTGTTGGGTCTTCGTTTCTGTGCGAGGGCTTTCTCTAGTTGTGGCAAGCGGGGGCCACTCTTCATCGCGGTGCGCGGGCCTCTCACTATCACGGCCTCTCTTGTTGCGGAGCACAGGCTCCAGACGCGCAGGCTCAGTAGTTGTGGCTCACAGGCCTAGTTGTTTCGCGGCATGTGGGGTCTTCCCAGACCAGGGCTTGAACCCGTGTCCCCTGCATTAGCAGGCAGATTCTCAACCACTGTGCCACCAGGGAAGCCCGAGAATGTAGCTTCTTAATTTTTTTTTGCTTGTCACAATGTAACGGCCACAGACACAAGACATTTTTAAAGTTTCATCTGCATTATAGCATTTTCTCTATGACTTTCTTGAGTCTAGACAATCAAGAAAACAATAAATGAAGCCTTGATTTGTAGCTTTTAATGATTTCCATGGTTTAAATACTCCCATCACGGTCAATCCCAATTTACCAATGTGACATTGCTGAACTTAAAAATGATAAGGGAGGGCTTCCCTGGTGGCGCAGTGGTTGAGGGTCCGCCTGCCGATGCAGGGGACGCGGGTTCGTGCCCCGGTCCGGGAGGATCCCACATGCCGCGGAGCGGCTGGACCCGTGGGCCATGGCCGCTGGGCCTGCGCGTCCGGGGCCTGTGCTCCGCAACGGGAGAGGCCACAACAGTGAGAGGCCCGCGTACTGCAAAAAAAAAAAAAAAAAAAAAAAAAAAAAAAAATGATAAGGGATACCGTCATTATGTAGTATTTCCACCATAATGATGCAACAGATGAAGATAAACTCAAAAGGATGAAAAACAGTAAAGTGTTGTAAAAGAATTAGAAAGTGATGTTTTGAGTATTTATTACCATTGTTTCGATATAATTTATTTAATTATACATTGATATAATTTAGCTCTTAATAAGGACTCTTTAACAATGGGCTTGCAAAATTCCTGCAAATTTAACAATGGGCTGTTGTGAGCCACTATAAATCAAACTACTGCCAGTTACCTGTCTAATTCATTGCCTTGCATGCCCACAGCTAAAATACCTTCAGTGCTTGCATGAGGGATCTTGGTCCAGTAAATTCGAGACATTGACTGTGACTCTGACATGCTCTATCTCCTTGATTAAAGTTTAACAACCTCCCAGTGGTAGCTGAGTTCAGAAGCTAAGTTTTCTTAACTGATAAAGACTCATCTGGATGAAATACGGTGTATCGCTGATATAAACCAGCCTACACAGACCCGTTAGTCTTGTATCAGTCACATTGAAAAAATAATGCAGTCTCTGCAGAATCTTCGCGAGAATATTACAAAATGGCCTCAGCTCCTAAAATGCCAGATCAAAATTCTACGTAGCCTTGATATAGCCCTGTTTTTTCATACATAGCATGAAGTATAATTCACAACCTAACATATACCATCGTATGACTCTTTTTTAAAAAAATAAATTTATTCATTTATTTATTTAAAATGGATTTTTGGCTGTGCTGGGTCTTCATTGCTGCACACAGGCTTTCTCTAGTTGCAGTGAGCGGGGACTACTCTTCGTTGCGGTGCGCGGGCTTCTCATTGCGGTGGCTTCTCTTGTTGAGGAGCACGGGCTGTAGGTGTGTGGGCTTCAGGAGTTGCGGCACGTGGGCTCAGTAGTTGTGGCTTGCGGGCTTAGTTGCTCCGCGGCATGTGGGATCTTCCCAGATCAGGGATTGAACCCGTGTCCCCTGCATTGGCAGGCAGATGCTTAACCACTGAGCCACCAGGGAAGTCCCACCACTGTCTGACTCTTAACATCTTTAAAGTGTCCTGTTTGTGTCTTTGTTTCTCTCCTCCTTTAGATTGTCAGGATCTCCCTGCAGCACTTAAAATGAGTCATCTTTATTGTGGATGATGATTAATTGATGACGTTAGACTGCCAATAAATACCAGGACCTTCTAAATGGTCTCATCTTAATGGAACTTTAAGATTAGATTTCAGAGGTGTCCCACATCATATAAGACTTTAGGTCATGGAGCTCAATTAATTGTCTAGCTATCTCAGCTGCTGGGGTGGCTCTGATTAATACTCCACAACACACCTCACCTGATAGCTCCAATCTGGGTTGCTTTTCCCTTGAGATTTATTTATTTCAGGGAGAAAGAGAAGCAGTCCAACTGTCCCTGTAGAAGTGGGTGCCATTCCCCTTAGGTGGGCTAAATACACTTAGCTTTCCCAGAACTACTCATAAGTGAGCATCTGAATTTCAATCTATTTTCTGGGAAGGCTTTCAATAGAGCATCTGATTAATGCTCTTCCTTTCAGGCCAGTGAAGCATCATTAGCCCCATTTTATGGAGAGATACAACAGACCTGGTGCGATTTGGGGATTTGTCCCAAATCATCACTATTAAGTACCAGGGAGGGAAGCTGGTCCCTCCTTCTCCAAGCGCTCATTCATTCATTCAACAAACATGCACTAGGAGTACACCGTAGGCCAAGCTCGATGGCTGGTGCTGAGGATAGAAAGGAGAATACACGAGAAGGAATATAGCTCTTTGATGTAGGGGGAAGACCATGGGCTTTGAGGTCAGACAGACCTAGGTTAGACTCCAGCTCTATGACCTCCTGGCTAATGTGACCTTGGTCAAGTTACTTAACCTGTAAGTCCCTGTAAAAGGGGAATCATATTTTCAACCTTATGATGAGGGTCATAAATGATGTGTATGAAGCTGGCACAGAGCAAGTGCTTCAAAAATGGTTCCTGTGACTAAGGCTAGAAAATCATTGTCTCTGCCCTCACAGGCACATAGTCTAATGGGGGAGACAATACTTGAAAACATACGACGGTGACATAATGGCTCTGATGGAAACAAAAGGAAAGAGAGGCTGTGGGAGTCCATTGTTTCCTACTTGATCCGAAGGACACACACAGAAATGCGACCCTGGGCATGTCATTTAACCTCTAGGACACAGCTCCTCACTTGCTAAATAAGTGAGCTAGAATATGATATCTGAACTTGATAGGGTCTGTGTACCTTGGCTCTCTGGGAATACTCTCAACGAGGTGTGTGCTGCAATTTCATGTCACGAAAAAGTCATTCAATGAAAAAAGCCGATGGTGATTCACACCCCTATAAATAACCTAGTAACATAAGCAAAACATAACAGTGACAAAGGATACTACCTTCCTGTGGTTGTAAATGATAAAATTCTCAATGAACACATCACACGCTCAATTAAGTTGCCAATAAACACTCCACAGAGCACTTTTCTGTAAATATTAGTGTTATATTCTGTGCATGAAGGCCATTTGGATCCCATACCCAGTTACAGGTTATAGTTTCCAAAACTACTGATTCTCAACACAGCACTCAAGGAAAATAATACCATTGATATTGATGGTACAAATTGGAATAAAATGTCCCAAATCTGTTTCTGAGTAATTTCCAAGAACAACGATAAAGAATACATTGCAAGAACTTACGTTGTTCTAAAATTTAGACCGAAAATATTTTTAATCACCTCTCCCAACTTTGACAATGTGAAATATTTCCAATTTCCCTGTATAAATAGCCATAAAAATGGAATTATGGGATTAAAAAAATTTAGAAGGCACAGAGAGATTAGAGACAGTTGGCTGTAAAGGCAATATTTCCTATTTCCTTTTCCTAAACATTCCTCCTCAGCCCAACACACTCATATCCCCATATATCGCTCTCACCTCTCTTACTTTTTTTCTCCTCTTCCTTTATTTTCCCACCAGCCGCCCTTTAACACACCCTCTCCACCCTCACCCCCCAATGCCTAGACAGGATACATACAAGGGCAACTGTCATCAAATCACAACTGAGTTAGAATCTTTTATTGAAGACACAGATAAGTCAGTTATGTACGCATGGCTTTGGAGAAAAAATGGCTTGTCCATCTCTAGTTAACTGCTGCCATTCTCCAAAGCCACGTGGACACAACTGATTTATCTGTGTCTTCAGTAAAAGAATGGCATCCACTATGTCACAGGGAGAAGCACAAATGGGTATAGCCAGGTTAGGGTGTGGGGTAAGGTCAGCCTGTCTTCCCAGCCAGGCTGAAACGCGGGGGCTTGTCGGCCTCGCGAGCCTTAGAATGGGCCACCAAGGTCTGCGCAGCTGAGAGAGCTCCGATTTAGGCGCCGCAGGGGAGGCGGGGGACCCTTCACCCCTTCACCCCCTCCACCTCTCTATCTCCCCCGGAGCTGTGGTTACTACGCGCGAGAGCGTCCATGGCAACGGTCGCCTGCCCGCAGGGTTTCCCTCCTCTCTCCGGCTCCCGCCGGCCGCCTCTCCCTCCATCGGCCAATCGGCTGCCGGGGAGCCAGCAGCGGCGGTCGTTGAGTGGTCCTCGGGCGTGACGTCACAGGAGGGCGAGGCGGGGCGGGGCGGGGTCGGGCGGGGCCGCTAGTCCGCGCTCCAGCGAGTTGTAGTTTGTGGGGCTGCTACTCCTTCCCGCCCACGCCCGCTTCCCCGCCCCTCGCCCGGCACCGCCGACAGGTGAGTGGTCCCTCAGGCACCTGCCTGCTGCTGGGACGACCCCGACAGAGTCCCCGCCCCGATTAGGACTCCAACGTCTGGCCTCCGAATTCGTGGTGGGTCGTGGAAACCCTGGCCCCGCCTCCATCTTCACTTCGCCACCCTCACCCCTGCAAATGAAAACCGTAAAACCCACAGGTACACTTACCCAGTCTCCCAAGCCTTCTTAATGTACGTTTCTGTTGCTTTTCGCGGATTGAGAAGTTACTTATAAATGCAGAACCAGGAAAGGTGTGTCAGAACCCCAGACCCTAGGTCGTATAATACCTTACACCTGTTGGCAGTGCTGTGTTTGTCCCTGTGGTTCTTGTGTGCCTCAACCCTCTGCCTTGTTCTTCCGGCTTACTTAGCCCGGTCTTCCACCTGCAGCCAAGGGGAGGGCTGGACAACCAGTCACCTGGCCGTTCAAAGAGTTGCTGAAATTCAGGTCACAGCAGTTGTTCCCTTACTGTCCATGGCCTTTTCTGTTCAGCTCTGGCTGTGAAGCACTCACTTGTATTTTGACAGTTTTCACAAAGTAACGGTATGTTTTCTCCCTAGATGCTTATGGTGGCGTAGCTGAATAAACATTTTAGAAATGGGTAGAATTACTCGTTTGATTATTGTGAAAAAAGCAAACAGATAGACTCATAGGCCAAGTGTATTGAGGTATATGATAAAATATTCAACTTTTTTCGTTTTAAAATATTTCACAAAGTGTTCAAGCATGCAGGTACCCACCCCTTGTTTAAAAACAAAACAAAACAAAAAGACTTACAGACACAGAAGAGGCCTCCTATGTACCCCTTGGGAATCGCATGCCTTTTTCTCCTTCCCCACCTACCAGAATTTAGTGTTTACTTATACTCCGCATATTTTTATACTTTTGCTACTTAGGTATTTATCCAGAAACCAATATATAGTCTCATTTTAAACGTTCATATAATGCTATCATTCTCTACATGCTCTAGGTCATTGCTTTTAACTGTTGTGTGATAGTTCTTGCATGGATTTATCATAAGTTACGCATGCATACTCCTGTCGATGGACTTTTACACTTTTCCCTTTTAAAAATCACTAGAAACATATTCTTGTACATTCTAATTGTATAATTTCTGAGTCATAGGGAATGTGCTTTTTCAACTTTAGTAGATACTGCCCCATAGCTCTCCAACGTGTAGTAATTTATACTTTCACCATCAATGAAGAGAGTTCCTTATCAAACTGTTTTTTAAAAGAAAGAGATTATTCAACTTTTCCTGCATTCTTATTTAATATATGCATAGAGAGAAATTACTTAAACGCTGAAATCTGATACACTTTCTCCTAAGTCTGGTACTTATTAATGTGTCAGGGGCAGTGTTTTATTTCTGCTTCAATTTGAAACTGCGAGGAATTAAATACATATGATCAAAGGAACAGGGGTTTTGTGTGATTCTTTCAAGCCTGTGCTGGCCGCTGATCTGAGGCAATGTGTGAAACAAGTCATGGAAACTTTCTGTCCTTGTCATGCCTTCTGCAGACTATGAGCTATAGGTTTTTATACCTTGAAATATTTATGATCTTAAAGTCTTGCCTAAATGTGCTAATAAAATATCTCTCTCCAGCTTGAGGCCACCTTTTGGGTTTGAAATGGAGCTTTCCAGTACTTACAATCTCTGTGTGATTAATTATATTTTTAGCATGTTAATATTTATAGAAGACTATAGTAGCACTTTTCCAGTATGTAAATAACTATTGACCCCAACTTCAATGAATACAGTCAAATACTGTATTTGACTTTGTAGCAGGTCTCATTTCTTAAAATGCTTTTTTGGTCATGGCTAAAAGCATAATAAAAAAACAATTGCATGATTTAGGGGATGAATTTTTCCACAGCTATTTTCAGTCATCTTCCCAAAGAATTTGTTTAGTTTACTTGCAAATGTGAGATATTTATAGCATCAGTTAAGGATCATAGTGTGTGCTCATTGCCTCTTTAGGAAGAGGCTGAGTTAGAATTTAGAGAATAATTTAAACATTGTGAAAGGCACATCACGCAAGTAAGCGATAGGCTTTTGAAAACATACTATTTCTTCCTTAAAACTTTGGTAGAATTTATCAGTGAACCCATCTGGACCTGATGTTTTCTTTGAAGAAAGATTTTAAACTATAGATTCAATTTCTTTAATTCCTATACAGCTGTTCAGGTTACCTATTTCTTCTTTAGTCAGTTTTGTTTGTATCTTTAAAGAATTTTGTCCATTTCCTCTCTGTTGTCAAATTCCTTGGCATAGGTTGTTAGTAATCATACGTTATTAACTTTCTAGCATTTGCAGGGGCTTTAGTAGTATTCCCGCTTTCATTTCTGATAGTAGTCATTTGTCTTCTCTTTTTTAAATCTTGATCAGTCTTGCAAGAGGTTTATCAATTTTATTGTTAAGATTTCATTGCTTTTCAAAAATTTGTTCATTTTCTACTTCATTGACTTTTTAGTATTTCCTTCTTTCTACTTTGGGTTTACTTTGCTTTTTTTTTTTTTTTTTCCCTAGCCATTAAGATGAAAGTATAGATCACTGATTTTAGCTCATTCTTATTTTCTTATGTAAGCGTTTAAAGCTATAAACCTCATTCTAAACACTCTTAGCTGAATTTCACAATTTTGATATGTTCTGTTTTTTATTCTCATTCAGTTCAAAATATTTTCTAATTTCCCGTGTTATTTCTTCATTGACCCATAGGATGTTTAGAAGTGTGTTGCTTAGTTTCCTAGTATTTGAGGATTTTCCGAATACCTTTCTATTATTGATTTCTAATTTAATTCTGATATGGTCAGAGAGCATACTCTGTAGAGCTTTAGTTTATGTAGATTACAGCTATTGATATTTATTATATCAGAAATTAAAATAGAGAAATTAAAAATATTAACTCTTAAAAGTAACCATAACAACCTATTATATAGTAACATAAATAATACTTTTCATTAAAAAACTATGTTTTCTGAAACAAATTTAGTTAGAAGAGTGGCACTGTTTCACATTTTTGGTAAAGTTTTAAAATTTTTGTTAGTAGGTGGGTTCTCATATCTACTTCTGCATTCAGTCTGTTGTGATATCGCATATCATGTCACCTCTGGAAACCTCTATTGTACATTTCTGAGAGAACGAGAGTGAAAAAGGCCAGTCACATCTGGGTGTTTACTATAAAAGTAACCTTGACCTTGTCACTCCAGAGAAGGTCTTAGGCAAGCCCATGGTTTCCTGGGTCACATTTTGAGAACTGCTGCTCTAAGGTTTACAGTATGCATTTTTGACTTACTGTAGTATATGCTTAAATAACATTATTCCATTTTAGTCATAAGGCCTTTACAATAGTACTTTTCCACTTCTGCTCTCCCATCATTTGTGCTATTATTACCATATAACTTACTTTTGTTTTTATTATAAACCTCCCAATGAATTTTTATTATTTTTACTTTAAGCAGCCATCTTTTAAAGAAATTTCAAAGTTAGAAAAGTTTTTTCTTTTTGCTATTAGCACACATACTTACCATTTCTGAGACTTCATTTCTTTGGGTAGCTCCAAGTTTCCATCTGGTATAATGTCCTTTTGCCTGAAGAATTTCCTTTCACAGACCTTTTAGTGCAGTTATGCTGGAGCTGAATTCTCTTGGCTTTTGCTTTTATATATATATATATATATATATATATATATATATATATATATATATAACCTTTTATTTCACCTTCATCTTTGAAGGATATTTTCACTGGAAATAGAATTCTAGGATTACACTTTCTTCCAGCCCTTTAAAGATGTTGTTTGATTGTCTTCTGGCTTGCATAGTTTCTGACAAGAATTCTTCACTAATTCTTATCTTTGTTCCTTTCTATCCATTGTGTCTTTTTCCCTCTGATTTTAATTTTTTCTCTTTATTGTGAACTTTCATCCATTTTATTATGATGAGCCTTGACGTAGTGGTGTGTGCACACACACGGATGTGTGTTTATCCTCCTGGAGTGTGTGGAGCTTCTTAGACATAGGGGTTTGTACTTTTCATCAAATTTGGGAAATTTGCAGCCATTATTTCTTCAGATATTTTGTCTCCCTCTCTTAATGTGACACCCCAAGTGCATGATGTTAGACCACCTGATATTATACCGTAAGTTACTGAGGCTCTTTTCATTTTTTGTTTCCAGTTAATTAAAAAGTCTGTGCTTTGGTTTGGTTAGATTCGAGCTCACTAATCTTTGCTTCTCTGGTGTCTAATCTGCAGTTACTCCAATCTAGTGAAATCTGCAAGAATCTATTATATGTTTTATCCCTAAAGTTTCATTTTGTTCTTTTTTAAGTCTTCCATATCTCTCTTCACTACGTTCTTGTTTTCCTTTAAATACTTGTACGTGGTTTTCTAGTGCCGTCACATCTCCGCCATTTGTATGCCTGTTTCTATTGACTGATTTTTCTCCTAATTACGGGCCACATGTTTCTACTTCTTGGCATGTCTGGAAGTTTTTGATTGGATGCTGGACACTGTGGTGCTATATATTTGAGCTCCTGATGTTGGCAGGCACTTTACTTGTGGATTAGTTTGAGCTTTTTGAGGCCTGTATTCAAGCTTTTCCAGAGTCTTTAGTACCTTGGTTCTAAAGATAGGTCGGCCCCATTCTAATGC
Source organism: Phocoena sinus (assembly GCF_008692025.1). Taxonomy (NCBI): domain Eukaryota; kingdom Metazoa; phylum Chordata; class Mammalia; order Artiodactyla; family Phocoenidae; genus Phocoena; species Phocoena sinus. Next base: position 3,018,430 of record NC_045782.1, read on the forward strand.
GTGACCTCTCTGGGCTTTCCATCAAATGCTCCGGGTGACCACTAACAGCTCTCCACTCTGACTGGTCTGGGTTCAGAATGTCTCTGGGCCCTCTGTGAGCTCTAGGAATTGTGCAGCTAACAGCACTGCCATCATTACTTGCCGAGGTTTGTGGAACATTCCTTGATGTCTGTACAACCTATTACTCAGCAAAGACCCAAGTGGACCCCTACATAGATTTATGGAGCGCTTTTTCTGCATAACTCATTTTACTCCAGAATCCCGCGTCCCAACTTCCAGGTGTCTCAGCCTCCCCAAATTCTGGCCTCCTCCTCAACTCACAGATGCTGCCAGGCTCTGTTTGGTTTCCATCCATTTTCCCCATAGTCTGGAAATTGCCTCCAGGTGATCAGAGGGCTCACCTTATTTGTTTCTCTTCTCTCACAGATCAGAGTCCTGTGCAGCCTGAAAACAGTTGTTTCATATATTTTGTCTAGATTTTTAGGTGTAAGAGGCTAAGTCTAGTTTTTATTACTCTATCCTGGTTGAAGGCAGAAATCTATTTTGAGTTAAATATTTCTTAGGCCATGAGATTCTCAATTTTCTTGGCCAATAATGACCAAAAGAAAAAAAAAGAAAAAAAGACATTGCCAGGCTGTTGTCTTTTATTGGGTCTTCCTAAATGACTTAGAAGGGGGCCTACTGGAGCTGGAACATGGAATATTGGAATATGGAATGGCAATGGAATATTGTCTCTCATGTGAAACTTGCTGCCATATATGAGGAGCTCTACATCTGGGAACTTTTTAAACAACTGACTTTATGCTTCAGATTCCAGATTCTAAATTATATCCCATCTCTAATTAAAAATGATCACTGGATGCTTTTACAAACCATATTGATTTTCTCAAGTCATATGTCTCCTCTGGCTTGTGGACCCCTGCATTTCACACATGTGTTAAACCTGAACACTCGTGGTTTGACATTTGACAAACATGGATTGAGCTGCCTCAAGATTCAGCATCATAGGTGTCGAGTAAATACGTGGGAATTCTACACCTGGAATTCCGTGATTGAAGGACCAAGTGTGACATTAGCTTTTAGATTCACTGTTGTCAGGAATTAAGAAAAGCCAAGCAAGAGTGGTCCAATCCCACTTGAAGCTTCTTGCTCAAAGAAAACTGATGGGATTATTTCTAGATGTGACTTGGGGAAGGGGTTGAAACTAAAAGTAGCCAGGAGGACCCTCGTGGCTCAAGTTACTTGGAATTTGCTTTTTCAAAAAGCAATGTTTTAAGTTTCAGACTTAGGTGTGGAATGGCAAGTGGTTATTAAGGCTTTCGTTTTTACCATCGTACTCTAAGCTTGGCCCATATAAAGTGTTTGGGGGCTGAGGGAGGGAAGAATAAGGAAAACATCAGGGAGCTAGGGTCAGGTGGGATACCACCAGTGGCAGTGGGTAGCTGTTTCATCACATGTAGTCCGAGTGGATTTTGATTTGGCCACAATTCTACAAATAGATTATTTTGTGGTTTGGGTACCAATGGCGTCAAAACAGCTATTTAAAGAATCATTGAATGTGTTTTTTTTTTTTCTTTCTTTCTTTTTTTTTCGGCATGTGGGCCTCTCACTGCTGTGGCCTCTCCCGTTGCGGAGCACAGGCTCCGGACGCGCAGGCTCAGTGGCCATGGCTCACGGGCCCAGCCGTTCCACGGCATGTGGGATCTTCCCGGACCGGGGCACGAACCCGTGTCCCCTGCATCGGCAGGCGGACTCTGAATGTGTTTTTGTTTGTTTGTTTTTTCTGAGTAGGAGCCTACAGAATTGGATCTGATATTATTTTTCCTTTTCAGTAAATGCGTCTATAGACATTAACCCCCAAACAGAATGACGTTCAGATGCTGAAAATTATGTCATAGTCTATGGCATCCTTGGCTATCTGGACTAACAATGACCCCAAATTCTGGACAATAGAATATTTTCAGCTGGTAAAAAAGGATAAAGTGGCTCTCTATGTTTTAACAGGGGGAGAGGTCCAACATACATATATTTTCAAAAATGCATGTTCTGGAATGATACATATAATGATTAAGATAATTCAATTTTTGTATTAAAAAACTGTGCATATGTATATAGGGAGATGTATATAGATTTAAAAATAATATATATGTTGGTATATGAAAAGGAAAAATCTGGAAAGATACAACTAGTAATGAATTCTTCGCAGTGTCTACTTCTGAGGAGTTTATTTTGCAGGGGGGAGAGTGGATATTTATCTTTTACTTTGTATACACCTCTGAGCTAGTAATTTTACAAGCTAACATTTACTGAGCATTAACTATGTGCCCAGAACTGTGCTAAGTATTCCAAATACTGAGCATCATCTTACTTAATGCTCAGGGGCTGCCATAGCATGTCTGTCTATACTGGAGTTGCCTAGAGGTGGCAAGTTGCCAGGAAAAGGGGATCCAGGTACTTCCTTGAGTTATGTTTGCTTACCTGCCACACCGGTGTTACTCTGATCGTGTGTTTATTTAGGAAGACTGGGGGTGGGGGGTGGGCGGTGGATGCCGCTCTGCAACCCCTTGCGGCTAATACTGCTTAGAACAAACCAAAGTAGCAGTTACTATTATTATTCCCAACTTAGAGATGAGGACAGAGAGCTTAAGTCATTTGCACCAGGTCTCACAGCTAGTAAATAGCAGAGCCAAGATCTGAATCCCAATCTGTTAGAAAGCATAGTTCGGGCTCTTCATTTGAATCTGTTACGAGACGGTGTTTCTTCTCATGATTGAAAAAATATTTCAAAACTTCAAAAGGCCAATCTACAAAAATGTAATTTGAATACAATCCAGAGACAGAGATGAAAAATAAATGCAGAATATGTTATCACAAGTAAAGGTGGTTATCAAATTAAAACAAATATCTAACGTGTTAGACAACACTGCTGCTTATGGTAAGTCAGATGGACCCTTTTATCTGTGAGTTTTCACCAGAGGTTAACTTATGTGACTGTCTATTTTTGCTTCCCCCCCTTTCCCCCACCTTTTCAGCAGGAGAGATTTCCAAATAGTGTGTGAGCGTCATGGAGCTTCTAGGTTCTACTTTAGCGGCAACTTATGCCCACCCTAGACCAACACCAGCCAACTTCCTACCAGCCATCAGTGCCATGGCCTCAAGCTACAGGGACTGCTTCCCCCACTGCAATCTGACCCATAGTCTGAGCCTGCCTTGGAGACCAAGCACGTACTACAGAGCAGCCTCCAACTCACCAGCCTTGGACCCGTACTGCACCAGATCTCAGAGGGTGTCCGAGAGCACCATGCTTCCCTTTGTTTCCAACAGAACCACACTCGTCACCAGATATACTCCAGATGATTGGTACAGGTCCAACTTAACCAACTTTCAAGAATCCAACACTTCCCGACACAATTCAGAGAGACTAAGGGTAGATACGTCTCGCTTGATTCAAGACAAATATCAACAAACGAGAAAAACCCAGGCAGACTCCACCCACAATCTGGGAGAACGAGTCAACGACATAGGATTTTGGAAATCTGAAATCACTCATGAGTTGGATGCAATGATTGGAGAGACAAATGAACTAACCGATGTTAAGAAAAAACTGGAGAGGGCTTTGATGGAGACAGAAGCCCCTCTTCAGGTAACTATAAGACCTTATTAAAAGGACAGTGCATTTTTATGGTTATAACCCAGTCGTTGAAATTTTGAGGTTATTTATCTATTGAATTATATTTCGCTTCACCTGTAGAAGCCAAGCCCTTGTCAATAAATCTGTACCGGGTTTCGGTGATGATAAAACCATTGCCATTTTTCTCACATTATACCGAGCGACCATTTAAGTAGAAAGAATTCTGGAATTCCCTGGCGGTCCAGCGGTTAGGACTCAGTGCTTTCACTGCTGAGGGCGCAGGTTCAATCCCTCGTTGGGGAACTAAGATCCCGCAAGCCCAGTGGTGCAGCCAAGAAAGAAAAAAAAGTAGAGAGAATTCTGCATGCAAAGCAAAGGAGGCTAATTAAAGCGACACTCTTAAGACGCACAGTATTTTATGGTGAAAATGCCATCTTCCCATCTCTTAAATAGGCTGCTTGGTTATTGCTGTCCCTGGATTAACATAAACGATGTCTGAGAGGAAAAAAACTGTTCTTTTAGTCTGTGTCATGAAATGCCTTCTGCATGTATGTTATGATTCCACTTCAGGCACGGTGAAATGATCAAATTAGAGCTTCTTGGGAATGGAATGAGTTTGGTTAAATAGAGAAATGGGATAGAAGTTAAGCCAGTTTTGGTCCTAGAGGCAGCCTTTCAGTTGGTTGCTGGCCTCTGACCAGGCTTCTGAATGGAGATCAAATTACCTTTAATCCTCTGAGTGTGCGATGGGCCCCCGACCCCATTCTATCCACCACCATTGGAAGAAGACATTCTGTATGTGAAGATGTCCAAATGATGCAGATTATTTTAGAAGTTGTGTATATGTGAATGGGCAAAGCGAACACTATTTTTCTCCATGTTTGTGTGACTCATTTTCCTGGTGATAAGCATTTTCAATAGGTCTTTTTTTTTTTTTTTTTTTTTTTTTATGGCATCCATAGTAGAAGAGATTAGAGAATCGAAGAGCTAGAAGTCTAGTTGTTTGGGGGGTTTGCTGGAGACCCCTGCACACCGTAGCTTCTTACTGCACCCCTCCTCCCCACTAAACACGAGTGCACACAAATACGACCACAGAAATCCTGAGAAACGTCGACAGGACACTAATGATATTCTTTTAAAAGAACTCACCATGGGATCAGAAGCCGTTCCATACTTTCTCTGAGCTCTGGATCATTTTGAGGATTCCTGGTCTATTCTACAATACATCCCATCCCATCCCACCCCACCCACCACTTACTTTAATGACACTTAAAATGACAGCCACTTACCTTTTACTTAATTTCCAGAGGAGATTCAGTTTCTTCCCTTGACACTGCTTTCAGTGATGACTGCTTTCAATGAGATGGGCATAATTTAAATACTTTTCTGCAGTTTTTGTCCAGATACCTTGTGTGTTTAAACATTTACAATCAACACGGTATCAGAAGATCCCAATTAAAATGAGAATTAGTCCCATGAACAGATACAGCTCAAAAGAGGAAATACTGATGATCAACTGTATATAAAACAAAAATATTAAAACTCAATAATAAAAATGCAAACTAAGTCAATGAAGTAACCGTCTTTGGCTTATCAAATTTGCAAAAATGAAAACCGATAATGTGTAGGGTTGGCAAAAGTGCAGAAGATGGACACTTCAGATATTGCTAGTAGACTATGGATGAGTAGAAACTTCCTGGAAAGCAATTTCGTAATACACATTAAAATAATCAGAGTTCCCTTCAACCCATTAATTCATCTTCTAGTCAGTGTACATTATACTATTAAAAAAATTAGAGATTCACTCCAAGATTTTGTTCAACGACATCATATCCAGATTACAGTGTACATACTATTATATTTTATGCTTTTTAAAAATTTAACATTATAGTCATCCCATGTCATGAAATACTTACTCTTTGAAAAAAGTATTTTAACATTTACATAATGTTATTTCATGCATAATTTAGTTGTTGGCTATCTAAGCTGTTTTCCATTGGAGTCATTAATGTACTTTGTCTCATAGACTATTTCAAGTCTACTATTAAACATCAATCCTAAAAAGAATAAAATTATGAGGGCATTGTAACTTCTGTTAAAAACAAACAAAACTGATAGGAGTATGGATAACTCATTTTTGACTTCTCTCTACTTTTTCTCTTTAATGGCTAAAGCATATTATTATTTTATTTTTTATTTATTTTTATTTTTTTGCGGTACGCGGGCCTCTCACTGTCGTGGCCTCTCCCGTTGTGGAGCACAGGCTCTGGACACGCAGGCTCAGCGGCCATGGCTCACGGGCCCAGCCGTTCCGCGGCATGTGGGATCCTCCCGGACCGGAGCACAAACCCGTGTCCCCTGCGTCGGCAGGCGGACTCTCAACCACTGCACCACCAGGGGAGCCCTGCATATTATTTTTATAATTAGGAAAACAATAAATGGTACTTTAACAATAATCACCTGGATTTTTGGTCACACAAATATTTTGAGGTCTTTAAATAATCATTTGTTTCTTCTTCACTCTTCTCAGTAGAAAACATTTGGAAATAAGATCTTGAAGACTATGATTTGGGTTATTGAACTATTTCTCTAGAAGGAATTGATGCCAAATAGTTTTCTCAGATGCTGATTTGTGGGGATTAAGTAGATGCCATCTGCTTCAGTTTGTCAACTTTCCAAATTAGGAATTTTTTTCAAACTCTTTACCTTTTCACTAGCAGCAGGGATTCACTTAGTTGTCACACTGAGTTTCTTGTTTGATTTCCAGGAAAATGGCTTGAAAAGTTGCTATTGGGAGCATCTATTGCCTTGTTTTAGAAACAGGTTATTAGAAGTGCTAGTCACTGATTTTAGTCAGGTTGTATTAGTGTTTTTCATTATTTGTGTATCTGTAGGTAGCCCGGGAATGTCTGTTTCATCGAGAGAAGAGAATGGGAATCGATCTAGTTCATGATGAAGTGGAAACAGAGTTGCTGACGGTAAATATGGGGCAAACCCTTCAATAACAAGAAACCTCATTGCCAACGTGCGTTTAATGTATAGAAACAAAAAAATGATGTTATGTAAAGACACAGTAAGGAGTTATAGTATCAGATATTTATGGTATTTAGAAAAGATACATTTTATTTTATTTTTTATTGAAGTATAGTTGATTTACAATGTTGTGTTAGTTTCTGGTGTACAGCAAAGTGATTCAGTTATACATATATATATGTATATTCTTTTTCATATTCTTTTCCATTATGGTTTATTACAAGATACTGAATATAGTTTCCTGTGCTATACAGTAGGACTTTGTTGTTTATTTTATTTTTTAGAAAAGATACATTTTGGGGGGGTTATGAAAGTAATGGATATTTATTGAGAGAATTTGAAAAATGCAGTAAAGATAAAAATCGCCTAAGTTCAATTAGACAGAAATGACTATTAATGTTAGAGTATTTCAGTCTTTTTAATAATCATACTTAGGTAGATACCACCCAGCTTAAAGACACACAGACATATCTTCCAGGTTAGAATTATAGTGTATCTATGCGTTTGAATAGTGCTTTTTTTGTTGGATAAATGCCCAATGATGTTTCTTCTTAAATGTAGACGTGGAAAGGCAGTGCTGTGTTTTTTTTAGAAGACAATGTTTTAGAGCATTTTTAGGTTCACAGCCAAATTGAGGGGAAGGTCCAGAGGTTTCTTCCCATGTGGCCCCGGCCTCCACACATGCATCGTATTGATAACTGTATGTATTTCTGATTATTTCCTCAGGATACATTTCCAAAACTGTAATCCACGTATCAAAGGGTATATGCATTTGGACAGCGTTTGATCAGCCATCCGGGAGCTTACCTCCTAGGCTCTCTCCCACAAGATCTCTGCCATTCCTTAAGATTTCAGCCCTTAGGTACCTGGGACCCTTCCCAGTCTCTCTTTTTTTTTTAGCCCGGATAACCTATTAAGCATTCGTTCTGCATCCCCAAGTGCCAAACATATGTACGTTGGTAACTCATTTTTTGGTTCACATTCATGAAGCTTAAAAGTGAACTTTTCTTTGACCCTGATGCCTTCTGCCTTCCCCTTCCTATTGATGGTACTGTTACTGGTTCTATGACTCCATCCCAAGAGGGTTCTGCTCTGAGACAGTATTGAATAGAACCCTGATACCAGCATGCAAAGAATGTCTGGGTGGATTCTCACCACCAGTAGCAAGAAACGCCTTCCCCGTCTGGGATTTCCGCCTCTAAATGGCTTGTAGGACCCCAGCCCCCTCACAACCAGCCGGGTGATGGGTCAACTTCAAGTGACTCAGGAGCAAATACTGGGAGTGCACATCTTTAAGGAAACACCGCTGCTTCCCAAACTCAGGGATGAGTGAGAATTTGAGAATGTCGTCATCAAAACACACCGTCTGTAGAAATGGGGTGCTTGCTCCTATAGGTGACATTTGCCATTATCCAGATTCCATTTGGACTTGTAGTTTGATTTTTAAAGTGTGATTTCAGTAGCCTATTCTACCTGATAAGAGTGTGATAGTTTACCCACTTACCCCAAACCTAAAAAGGCTCAGTTAAGCCTTTAAGTTTGTATGTATCTGTGGATACGTAGAACCACAGGAAGCAGGGTCTGGGTTTAACAGTGAGGTCCCAGAAATGATTGTATATCCACGGTTCAGGGTATAGCCGAGAGTTAGCACACATCCATGTGTGTGGTCAGAACTCGGAGTTCTTGTGACCTGGCCAGTATTCCTCAGCCAAGAAGAGGGCGGAGGCCACATCGCACGTGAGGGTTAAGGTCTAAATCATACTTTATGACCCATGTCGCATTATAAGTCCTACCCTTTAGTGAGAGCTTCCATCTGCGAGGCACATAATTATCTATCCCACAGCCTAGAAAGGCAGGTGTTATTACCCTTCGTTTATAACTTGCCTTTGCTCCCAGCATTTGCAAAGGCAGCATTGGACCTGGGCTATCTGATGCCAGAGCACGTCTTTAACCACTATTCCACCCAAGACGCAGGGAGGCGAGGCAACGGTGGGGGGGGGAGTGTTGCTTGAGGTGAGGGCACGCCGAAGGCTGTGAAGTCTGTATTCTACCTCCACGCTCCGCCACCCCATCCCAAGACCACAGCTCCCAAGAGGAGAACCATAAGAGATGCTTTGCAAAGGTTTCACCTGCTCAGATAGTAGGATTAATTCAAGGTTCTTCAAATGCTTGGATGTGATTCCTTGTTCTCTTTCCATCTTAAGCCACAATGTATTCATTTTGGCCACTGAGACTCTGAGAAACTCAGAGAAGTCACTGCCCCCCTTTTATTCTTGGGGTCTATTTTTCCTCCCCAAGTTCAGGATCCAGAAGGGGGGGCACCACTTGCCAGGCTCCTAGTGTGTGGTTCTTGGGTTTTCTGCCATGACCTTCACTTCCCTGGGTGTCAGGTGGCAGCTATCGGTCTGACGGCATCTGGGCTCTTCTCACACTTCTGCCCTCTGTCTGTACCCACCACCTTCCGGCAAACCTTCTTCTCACGGGCGGTTGAGGGAATAAGGCCCTTGCCCTGCAGTCACTTCATGGAGGCGTTTCCAGACCAGCCCCATGTGTGAGTGCAGACTAGTAGGTAAGTTAGCGTTGGGGACAGTTACAAAAGTCTTTGGTTTCAGGCATTCCCTATTCCAAGGAAGCCTTCTGCTTCCAACCACGATGTTCACCATATGACATTATTTAAATTCAAGTATAAAAATTAGTGTTGAAGGGATTTTTTATAGCAAGAGTCTCATTAAACGTAATTTTTTCCACTGAAAGTTCCAGGAATTCCCTCTGTGTGAATTGTGTACACATAGCATAAAAGCTCACTGGGATTTTGGCTTTTAAGTGATATTTTCTAAGCAGTATTCCATGTATCCTTTGTCAACACCTCCATGAAATGGCTACACACACACACACACACACACACACACACACCAAGCCATAGAGAAAGATGAAGACCAAACAACAAAAAATATCAAAGACAGGCACCACGTACAGTGAGAATGTGTGAGAAATCCTTGCTGCCTGTAAAGGCAGGGGGACTTGGTAACATGTCATGGGAATTTCGTTTTTCATTTACTCCAGTCATTCAGAGTATCAAAGAATCAGGCAGGAGGGTTATCACTGAAATAAACTCTAGGCATACTATTTTTACGTTAACCAATTAAACAATAAAAGAATAAGAAGGCTATATAGTCGAGTAATAATTAACATTGGAGTGAAGAGGCCTCTAAAATCAAAGGAACAAAGGCAGAAACCCAAAGGGAACATTTGATAGTTTGATGTCATAGAAACCATAAATGTCTGTATATCAAAAACACCACACACAAAATATAAAGGGAGGAGCCAAACTGGTAGAAAAATATAAATATATATATGTGTCATATAATGGGAAAGGATTGAATTTTAAATACAAGGATATTTATAAGTAAGAAAAACATAACAGAAAAGGTAGACAAGCACATGAACAGGTGGTTCACAAGAGAAGAAAGTCAAATCATGAACAAATACCCAGTCATAATATTAACCTGCAAATCTGAACAAGTGTGCTTTTACTGGGGGGTGGTCTTTCATGTTGGCAAAGATTGAGAGGAATCTTAGTGTCTACTGGGTGTGTGAGGAAGCTCACACTCGTTTATTGTTGTAAATGGGTACAACTCTTCTGAAGGGCAATTTGGTTGTACTTGTCAAAACCTTGAAAAAAGGCGTCCCCTTTGGTGGTGTCTAAATAGTTTTGAGCTTGTTCATCACAGTATAGTTTTATGTCATGGGAAAGTGTTCAAGTTTCATGTTCAGTGTTCAGTATGATGGTATGACCACTTTTCACTTGAAAAAGTGGTAGCGATGGTTATGTGCACTTTTTAAATATCTTCTAGGTGCTATTTTGGGTTCCTAAATTTTGTAATGTGAATATGTATTTCAGAGGGAAGTAAATATTTATTTTAAAAGTCTCTGCTACCACACAAGATCTCTGCTATACGTGTAACAATATATACATCCTAGCAGCATCAAAATGCCATGTGCGTGGTCAAGCAGAGTGGCATGGATAGTGCAGATTTTATACGAGTATAGCAGCTGGGCTGCAGGGCAGAGGCAGGACAAGGGGAGACCTGGCCTCCTAGGGTGGAGGTTGGCCTCCGTTTGGAACAAAAAACTGGGTCTTTTGGAGGTCACATGCACTGCCTGAGAGAACTGCCTTTTAGGCTGTCCTTTTCCCTTCCAGATTCACTTTTCTTGGAAGAATACTTAGTATAGAAGAAGCCATGCATTGAATTCAACCTTGTGTATCACCAGAATTTGACTGATTGATTGACTGATTCAATTAAAGACCAGAGATAAAAAATAAAGGAAACTCCTAAAATTTTACCCCTGTCCCAACTTGTTCCACAATATATTTCCCTAAAGCCCTGTAAAGGGTGAATCTCAGTCTTATATTAAGACAGCGATATCATGGGGGCGTGTAGGTAAATAAGTGGGTATAAAATTCTTTTCTTGTTTTACTTCACGATTTTCCCAGAAACAAAGTTTTCCTTCATCAGTGTTTTGTTACATTGTTGACTCTGAACGTTATGTTCAATATCAAAACATTAATGTGGCTTTTTTTTTTTTCACTTGGGTAGGAGGTTGATATTATTCTGTGTTGTCAAGAAAGGATGAAGCTGCATTTGGACAAGGCCATTGCCCAACTGGCGTAAGAGCTTTTACCTCTCTATACAGTTGAAACTCTATCACGAAACTGTACTTCCACGCTTCCCAATCAGATTTCTCTTAGCTTCTTATGTCAGGATATCTTACACATGGACACACATCCGCATGCACATACACGTTTTTATTTAGAAGGTAAAATGAGTACTTGTGATAACAGCTGTCAGCATAGAAAAAATATTGGCTGAGCCTGTCGCCTTATAGGACTAGAAAGGTCAACGTTCATTTGGTGATGGCCATGGAAAGAAGTAGTGTTGAATGTGTCACACAGAGGAAATGATGATTCTGCCTGGACTGATGTTGTCAGGGGTAGCGTGTGATGTAGCCAAAGGAATAGTGGTTCTAAAGGTGGTGAGTTCTTCTCACTCAGTCTCCTGACCATCAAGATTGATGCTATGAAGGTCGGTGAGATTCAGATGGCTGAGTTCTCTCTCAAGCTGTCACTGGAAGGGCTCCTTAATTCAGAAATCGGTGAGGATAGCTGAGGATTGGCTAAGGATGCTCTAACATGGTTACTGGGCTCGGTCCAGCAAAGGTGATGGGAGGAAGGTTTTCAGCTCCACTTGTCTTGAAGGAACAATTAAGGAAGGAACATGAGATGGGCTTGGATCTCAGCTGAGAATGGAATCTCATTAGAAACCAACATGGAGGCCTAGATCTCTCCCATCTTGGGCTCTAAGACGGTGGATGGATAGAAGGCCTTCCTAAGGAGGCTCTGAGGTCAGGTCAGAGGAGGTCAAGGGTGTCAGCCCAAGAGAGGAAGCCTGGGGAGCATCTTGGTCCCAGACCACAGATGAGAAAGACCTAAGAATCCCAGAGTTTCAACCCAGTAACCTGAACTCGGAAGCAGCAGGGATGCAGCTTCCTCTCCTTTCATCCTCTGCACACACACGCTGATTTAGAATTCACAAAATGCAGATGACCTGTGTACTGCTACCCTCATCTCCACTTTACAAGCAAAGAAACAAAGAGCTTTGACAGGTCAAGTGACTTACCTGAAGGCACAGGCCAATTTAAAGAGGATCAGCCCCTTCAGTTCCACACAGGCTTTCCTGGGTGGCTCCTCTATGCCAAGACCTTTATCGGGCGCTGGGAATAGAGAAATGTTCTAGGATCATCCAGTTCTCTGGCTTTTTCACATGCTCTCTGTATGCGATTGCCCAATTTTTATTTCTCCCCAATTCCAACAACCTACTTGGTACCTCCGCTTGGATGTTTAATGGACACTCAAACGTAAAGCAAGACCTGCTGTCTTCTCCCCGAGCCCTGCATCCCACCCATAGATTTGCTCACCTCTGCTGATGGAATCCTGCTATTCCAATGGCTTAACTTTCACTATTCTTTTCTGCTCCAGAGCCTGTGCTCTTTATTTATTTATTTTTTAACATCTTTATTGGAGTATAATTGCTTTACAATGGTGTGTTAGTTTCTGCTGTATAACAAGTGAATCAGCTATACATATACATATATCCCCATATCCCCTCCCTCTTGCGTCTCCCTCCCTCCCACCCTCCCTATCCCACCCCTCTAGGTGGTCACAAAGCACCGAGCTGATCTCCCTGTGCTATGTGGCTGCTTCCCACTAGCCATCTATTTTACGTTTGGTCGTGTATATAAGTCCTGGTTCCATCTTTAAAGCGTCTCCAGAATCTGAGCATTTCTCACCTCCTTCACTGCCGCCCCGTTGGTCCAGGCCACCACCATCTCTCACCTGGGTAGCCTCACCGGTCTGCTCATGGGGTCTCTCTGTCCCCTGCAGTCCGTTCTTAACCCCACACCAGAATGATCCTTTAAGATTGTAAGTCGGTGGTCTCTCACTCCACTCAGAGGAAAACCTGACATATTCCAATGGGCAGCAAGGTCTGGTTCTCCCTCTGCAAGTCTTGGTATCACCTGCTTGAGGAGAGTCCTACCCTGACCATCCTATTTAGAATCGTAGCTCACATTCCTGGCCCCCTTTTTCCTGCTTTGTTTTCTGCATTGTTCTGCTAACAAACCACAGGATTTGCTTATTCCTTATGGGGACTGCCTGTCACCCCCCTGTAGGATGTGAGCTCCTCTAGGGAGGAGACGTTTGCTTTGTCCGTGATGCATCCTGGCACAGAGTAGGCGCTCTGTAATGCTATGTGGAATGAACTATGCCACAAGTCAGGGCGTGGCTCACCTGTCACCCATGCCTGTCCCACTGGCCTGTCTCTTTGGGACTGAGCTGCCTGCCGGGTCCTCTCTCTGCATGGCAGGGCAGGAATGCCAGGCATCTCAGAGCTCACCAAGTCCTCTTCCTTCCCAGGAGAGTTCTGGAGGGAGCGGGAGGCCGGGGACTGCCAATTCCTGGCCTCTTTCCACACGCTGACTCCTGCAGGGGAGGTCCATTTTGACCCTCGATTTCTACCTCCAGGCCTGGCACAACTGCAAAGTGAGGTCATTTACAGCTGGAGGGAGGCTGGCTGTGAATACCTCCTAACTTCTCAGGGAATTGCACTCTAGGAATGGAGGAGAGAGGGGTTAGGGTGTAGCTGAGGAAAAGGAAGAAGGAAAGGGAGGCACAGATGTGGACAGATTGCTCCAAACCAGTGTCGTGTCTGGAGCGGTTTGGGTACTAGGAAGATGGGCCCCAGCCTGGGGGAGCTCCAGATACCAATTTCTGTGTGTCTGCACGTCTCATGCCCATGGAAGGGACAGTGTGGGCAGGGCTCTCATCGCCCACATGTAGGGACAGCTCCAGGAGACGCTGCTCTTAATGGAGAAGTTGGACATCGTGGGAAGGAGGAGAGACCCAGAGAGCAGTCACGGGTGCGCGTGGGGGGTGGTGGTGGGTACCCATCCCGAAGGGCCGTCATGCTTCCTCCTGTGACATTGTTCCCTTAGCCTGAAACTCCGTCTCCCCTCTGTGTTTTAGAGCCAACAGAGCTTCCCAGCACGAGCTGGAGAAGGACCTGAGTGACAAGCAGACGGCTTGCCGCATCGACGATAAATGCCACCACCTGCGAAACACGTCAGACGGCGTCAGCTACTTCCGCGGAGTGGAGCAGGTGGATGCCATGTGAGTAGGGCGCGTGCCGCTGCTGTGATTTCCATGTCGCTTAATTCATTCTCTCTCCTTTCAAAAGGATGCAGCGCACAGGTAAATCGGAGATCCTGGGAGGATGCGGAAAGGTAAGAGGCACCTGCTATGGACAGGTCGTCAGTAAGCACGGTGTTCTGCAGACACTTGCATCCTGTAATCTTTTGTAGAAGAATATTCATTGTTTATATTTCTAACTGTGAAAATAGCACCTGCTTGAGGCAGAAGAACCTAGAAAACACAGTTTAGCACAAAGAAAATAAAATGTTACCAATGTATCGGATGCCCTGGACGTGGGCCGGGGGTGGGAAGTACAAGCTGAACAACAGCTGAATGTTGAATAATTTATTTCCACTCTTTCTTACACCTGCCCTGTCCGTGGTTTCTTTGCCAGGCCCCTGGATACGATCTTGGGTTCATGCTCTTTTCTCTATGAGAGGGCCTGTCTTTCTGCATCTTGATAACCCTGCTATCTTTCTTTACCATCTTATAAAAATGGTCCTGTCGCTTTCACATCTCTTTGGAAAATAGTGGCATAGAACATTAAAAAAAACCAACTTGATTGAGGTGAAATTCACCTATGCTAAAATGCATTTGGCGTTAGTGTACATTTTGATGAGTTTTAACAAATTTCTATGCCTATGTAACCGTAACCATATTCACACTCATGGCCCCTCCCCCTTTTAAAGGGACTCCCTTTAAAGCTCCCTTTAGGGCTGGTCACCCCAAAGCAGACCCCCTCTTAGCTCTTCTGTAATAGGAGCAGCAACGGATACCAACTTTGTCATTCAGATTCTTCAGGTGTGAATCAGATTCAGACCCTAGGTCCTAAGTGGTCCCCATGAAGTGCCTCTTACTTAATTTGAGGAGAGCAGGAAGCATCTTCCTTTTCTCCTTCTGGGGTGGACGTGGAGGCGGGGGTGGGCTGGGATCGAACCACACACACTCTGACCACTTGGTCCTCCATAAAGGGCCTCATCTATTTCCAGCATGAATTCTTAGCCGTCTCTTATAGGGTGTCAGGGTATGGAACAGATAGGATGTTATTTTTGGTCATCATGGCCTGAGCTAAAACCTTAATCGACAG
The DNA here is from genome assembly GCF_008692025.1 of Phocoena sinus. Classification (NCBI taxonomy): domain Eukaryota; kingdom Metazoa; phylum Chordata; class Mammalia; order Artiodactyla; family Phocoenidae; genus Phocoena; species Phocoena sinus. The sequence continues at coordinate 3,033,928 of NC_045782.1, forward strand.
TAAGAGTCTCATTTGACATCCTATTACACCATAAAGCAAAGAAACCACACAGAGAGGCCCAATGTTAACAATTTACCATCAGTCCTTCCAGTGTTCTTCCACTCGTGTAGATATCGATTTATATTTTTAAAGATTGGTATTACGCATGTACTGTTTGTATAGCCTGTCTGATTTTTCACTTCAGGATATGTCAAATACATTGTTTGGAAAATATTCTACTACAGCATGAGTTTGCATGCTGTATGGATTACTTTTTAAAAGGTGCCATACTTTACTCAAATTTTTCTTTACTTTGGGACATTTTAGCGTGTTTGCAGTGTTTCAGGGATTGGCATAAACACTGCTAAAAATGAATCTCCTTACATGTACATCTTTGGGTTATTTCCTTAGGATCAATTTCTGAAGTGGATCGATACAGAGATTAGCACGGCCCTTGCTCAGTGATGGTGTGCCAGTTCAGGAAGCATTCTGTATTTTTAGTCCGGGGATATAAAGTACAGCATGGTGACTGGTTAACAATACTCTGTTGCATAGTTGAAAGTTGCTAAGACAGTAGATCTTAAAAATTCTCATTCAAGAAAAAAAGTTTGTAACTGTGTGTGATGCTGTCAGCTAGACTTACTGTGGTGACTTACTGTGGTGACCATTTTGCAATGTACCCATAAATCAAATCATTACGTTGCACACCTGAGGCTAATATCATGTTATATTAGATTTCAATAAATTAGATTTCAATTAGATTTCAATAAAAACACTTTCTAAAGTGGAATTTCTGAGTTATACACATTTGCTCTCCGGCACGGCCGTACCAATTCAACTTTCCTACCTGCAGGATGTGAGAATCTTTTTCTAAACATGCTCACCAGAAAATTATCATTCTCTTCATTCTTTGTTATTCTGACAAAGGGTTGTTAATATGTTGTTGTTTTCATTAGTACCACTTTGATTAGTCCTGAGGTTGAATATTTTTTCGTAACGCTTATGGGGCCGGTGAGACACATTTCTAATGAATGGACGTACTCATACCCTTCACCGATCCCCTCCCCCGCCCCTGCACATTGGCAGAGGACTTAATTTATGCTGCGGATTTACAGAGGGAACGCGCTCAAACAAAGAGCAATTAAGAAAATTTTAAAAGAAGCTTTGCTCTGATGTTTACACTTCGTGCAGTAAAACCAGGATCAAGTGATTTGGGGTTTTTTTCTTTCTCAGGACGAACGGTTGCCTACAGAAAATCTAGGCTGCTTCATCATCGTTTCCATTGTCTGGGTCTATTTCTTTTTTCTTCAGGGTCTCAGTGCCCGATACCTGGGCCAAATTTACCCACGACAATATTCTTCGCTCCCAGAGCGAGCGAGCTGCCTCTGCGAAACTAAGAGACGACATCCAGAACCTCCTGGTGGTGACAGCCAACGAGATGTGGAATCAGTTCAACAAAGTGAACCTGGCTTTCACCAGCCGCGTTGCTGAGACCGCAGATGCTAAAAATAAGATTCAGATTCACCTCGCAAAGGTAAGCCAAGCACTGGGGGGCCCCCGCAGCTGACCTGGGACCACAAATCTCCACCGTAAGGCACATGACTTCCTGGCCATACAGACTAAGAAAAATGACAACTGGTACAGAGTGCACCATTTATTTTAGCCAGGTAGCTAGGTGTCAACATGAAATTGGACTCCAACATGAATTGGAAATGGGAACACAAAGAATGCACTATGTCATGAAAGGTTCCTAGTATTTAATAGAAACAAAAATATTATTATTAACGTTCAATGAATCACCGTATGTAACCAGGAAGTGAATTTATTATTAGAACATATGGTAGGGATGTTTTCTGTTAAATTATTTCGGGCCTTTTTTTCTGGAATACAAAACCAAATACAGGCGACTATTAAGTGGTTCAAAATGTTTCTGATATCGAACTTCTGAAAGTGCTTTAAGTATAAGTGTTTTATAAGGACAATAAGATGAAAGATTTAGGCAGAATTCATGGGTTTCAAGATAAACAAGGTGCTCTTGCTTTTTTTAGTATCGGTCTTGGAGTCCTTGTTATTTCTGTGGATTATGCTGCATATAGTTTTCTGGTTTTGTTTCTTAATTTAATTTTTATCTTATACTGGGGTATAGTTGATCTATAATGTTGTGTTAGTTTCAGCTGTAGTGGTTCAGTTATCCGTATATACATATTCATTCTTTTTCAGATTCTTTTCCAATACAGGTTATTGCAGAATATTGAGTAGTTTCATTTCTCTTTTTAAGAACCTTACCATGTTGGCTCTGTTGCTCTCAGGAGATGTTATCCTATCGAGGGCACTGTGTTTTCCCAGGCTGCAGTAATTTACCTTTCCTTCTCATGGTGTCTTCTTTGGGCGATACACATTTGTTGGGTCAGACAGCTTCTACATCCAGCGAAGGGAAGAGAGAAGGATAAAATGTAGTTTTCGTCCCAGGAAGCTTATATTTGTGGAGAAGGTGCGTGTAACATGAAAAGCTCATGCGCGATGAAAAACAATAGAACATGACAAATCACGGTTGCCAAATAGCCAACCCAGAAATTGTTCTGGGAGTTTGGAGGAAGAAGCGAGCATTCAGGTGGGGCAGCATCATGGACAAAGCCTCAGGAGGTATAGCCAGCCAATCAGAGGTTGAGTCAGGTCTGTAAAGAGACCCTCTGGCTGGCACAGACGGTGTGTGTCCCTAGAGAGACAAGCTTGGAAAGGCAGGTGGAGCCAGACTGTGGACGTCATTGATGGGCAGGCATCCCCTGGGCAGTGAGGGGCCACCTAAAGGCCTTTTATCGATAGAAGGCTGACACGATGGAGTCCCTTTGGTCAACAAAGTTTTGTTTACTACTGTATTAGTTTGCTCTGGCTGCCGTAACAGAGCCCAACAGACTGGGTGGCTTAAACAACAGAGATTTATTTTCTCCCAGTCCTGGAGGCTGAAGTCTGAGATCAGGTTATCAGTGGGGTTGGTTTCTCCTGAGGCCTCTCTCCTAGGCTTGTAGACGGGCGCCTTCTCCCACACCACATCACGTGCTCTCTTCCCTCCATGCCTGTCTGTCTCCTAATCTCTCTTTATAAGGACACCAGTCAGGTTGGATTAGGACCAACACTAATGACCTCATTAAAGAACTTCATTAGCTCTTTAAAGGCTCTACCTTCAAATACGATCACATTCCGGGATCTGGGGGTTAGGGCTTCAACATATGGATTTGGGGGGGTTGAGGAGGATAGAATTCAACTCATAACAGCTACATTCAAGGTGCTGTGCCAGGGGCTTTGGGGTATACACACATGATGACTCACTGACCCTGCCATCTTGTGGAAAATGATATGTAGAAAATGATATGTTCCATCAGAATGGAACGTATGTAGAGAATGATAAGTTCCATCAGAAAAGTGCAGAAAGAACCCTTTGGAGCTACAGATAAAAGGTTGTTTGTTTAGCAGAAGGAGCAGTTATTTCCAGTGGTGAGAGATGGGGGTGGCTTCGTGGAGCGGGGAGCCCTTGAGGGTGGCCTTGGTGATAGAACAGTGTAATGATTTTCAGCAGGTGGTTGAAAGCTTGGAAGAGAGGGCAGAGCTTAACTGACAGGTGAAAGAGTTCCTGGATTTCACAAGTGCTGAAGCTGTGTGGTTACAGGAGGTCTCTGCAGGGAGAAAGGAGATAGCAGAGAAGGGGTCAAGGGCAGCACCTTGCACTGGAGTGAGGAGAAGGAGTTAGAGACAAAATTAAGGATTAGGATAGCAGTTGGCCAGAGAAGTAAGCAAGGCGAGGGTTTCTAGGGGAGGGACACTCCGGAGAGGTCTCATCATTGACTTTGAGTGCGTGGTCTCACCAGAACAACCAGGGCCAGAGACAGGATACGGGGGCCACTGGGAGGTTAGGTGGGTGGCACGTGGAGGGAGTAGGCAAGGCCACTGCTGAGTCCATGTGGCTGTGAACTTGAGGAGAGGCTGGGGAGGTACCAGCCGGAGAGGACCCAGCGGGATTGGATGAGAGCGTGGTGGGAAAGGCATGAGGGTTCAAAGGAATTTGGGTGATGGTTGGGGGGCATCCCCAGGCCACAGGAAAGTGGCTGAAGAAGAGGGGACTAATGGGGGGGTGTGGAGACCCGGGGTGGGCAGAGGTCAAGGTCGTAGGCAAAGGAGAAGGCAGGGTTTTCAGAGCACAAGAAGGGGGCTTGCTTGTCAGAAGAGGAAGACAAACCAGGGAGGGATTCAGGTTTAGGTAACCGGGGGACCTTCTTTAAGGAGAGAAGAATATAAAATTGGGGTTACCAGATTATGAGCTCCTCCCTTGCAAGTGAGACACCCCAAAGCTTGACCTCGATTTGCCTCAAGGCAAATCCTCCCCTAGCAGGAAAACCTCTCTGAGATTAGTGAGGAGAGGCAGCAGGAAGATAGAAGCAAGGATACACCGACGTGGGAGGGAAGCAGGGACCCTCGAAGCTGCTGGCCTCCCTTTTCTCGGAGTCACATGCAAATGTGTATCAGTAAATATCTAACAGCCGGTGATCTGAGGGAAAAGGAGAAAGCGAGCTCGGATTGGCGGCATTCGCCCATTTCTGTGGCCTAAGTGCTCGCACGCTGAGTCAGGAGGAGATGCTCTCCAAAGGGTGGGAGCAGGTGCCGCACCTCCCACCGCGGGTCCCGTGATGGGCCTGGTGGGAGGAGGCCCTCAGACAATCCTCCTTCCCGTCAGGGGGAGGCCCGGCCACCGATGCACGGGTCGGGGAGCAGGTTGTTGAGGGCCCGGCACCAAAGCCCCGGGCGTTTGCTTCTCCTGGTACAGACCCTGCAGGAGATTTTCCAGACGGAGATGACCATCGAATCCATCAAGAAAGCCATCAGTGACAAGTGCGCCTTCCTGAAGGTGGCTCAGACCAGGCTGGATGAGCGTACGCGGAGGCCCAACATAGAGCTCTGCAGAGACATGGCTCAGCTGCGGTGAGTGAGGGGAGAACCAGGTGGGGGTCACGGTGATGGGGAGGGGGGGCGCCCTCAGGGCCAGCTCGGGCTCCTCTGGGGAAACCCCCAGGCTGCCGGCAGCTCTGAGCTCCTAAGGCTCGTCCACCAGCACATGGGGATGTAGAGCAGCCTAGAGATGGTCACGGCGCTAGAGCCTCCTTTAAAGTGTCAGTAATGGGGTTCGTGTTTAACAGCCCGGATTTTCGGTTTGGGATGATGGAAAGTTCTCGAGATGGAAGGTGGTGATGGTTGCCAAGTTTGTGAATGTACTTAATGCCAGGAACTTAAGAGCTGAGATGGTAAATTTTGTGTTCTGTCTATTTTACCGTGACTAAAACAAAAAGGAAATGACATCAACACTACACACAAGAATAGTGTTAACTTAGCCTCATTCAGGGGGTGGAGGTGACGTTGGGCTCCTTTGCACCTCCCTGGAGTGTCCGGAGTTTCCAGATCCCCTGTCTCGGAAACAGTACAGAGGTTGGCCGCTGTGTGTGTCCGAGTGCCCCTGACTGATCGGAAAAGGGACTTTGGGTGCCAACTCCCCCCACCCCATCTGTTGGCTCTCAGCGTTGCCCTCATCTGCTTCTTTGGGTGCTTCATTCCTGCTCTCATCGTTAAGAGCATGCTCAGGATCCCCTAAACCCCGATGGCTCATTTCAGCTCATTTCAGTTTGTTCTGTTCTTGATAGAAATTGCAAGCAGCTGGTCATCATCAAGCATCTCCCACGTGTACACGGTGGGAGGGATCCGACACTACACTTCATCTTCTGGACACTAGGTGTATTTTCTTCTTCTTCTTTTTAACTTTGGAAGATTCCTTTCAGGATGGGCTTGAATGGAATTAGCCACCCTCCCACCCCCATTCTGGCTTCGTTTCCAATTTCTCAGTACCTGCCTATCTGCCTCTTTCTGGATTGCATCATTGCCGTGCTTAGGTCTTGAAACACTTTGTGCAGAAGCAAATGAAATTTATAGCAACTGGAGGGACGAAGCGGCAGCGCTTGAACTGGAGCAGTGGGAGAGACCACTAGCCTTGTAGTCTGCCTGGTCCACGACTGAGTTCCCTTATATCCTAGGGACAAAGCGGCTTTGAGCTCTTACCCAGGGAACAAGCGGTGGGGTGAGGCTGTGAAGGAAAGGGTGGTCTTTGTGAGGCCAAGAATGAGAAAGATGATGATAAAGGTGGTGATGGTGACAATCACAATAGCTGTTGCCATTTATTGATCTTATTCTGTGCCGGGCACTGTCCTGCATACTTTACCTTATGCATTCTCTTCAATTTACAAAGAAGTAAATGGAGGCAGAAGCGGGCTGAGTGACGGTGACCCAGCGGGCAACTGCTGGGAGGAAGGAGAGACATAGTTAGAATCCTTGCCCATCTCCCTGCTGAGCTCCGTTCAAACAAAGCAGCAGTTTGCTTCTGCTTCCCCATGTTTCATTGTATGGGGCCTTTGCCACCCCGCTGTCCTGTACCTAAGCTCATCTGGCCTTCTCAAGGCCCACATGGGATGGGTCAGCAAAGCAGGTGTTGTATCCTCATCTCACTCTCACAGAGGATAAAACAGAGGGTCACAGAAGATAAAACAGAGGGTCACAGAGGATAAAACAGAGGGTCACAGAGGAGACGTTACTGCAAAACACCCTCCATGGGCAGCACGCGTGTTGTCTGTGTTGGATGCTAAGAGGTGTGCTCTAGAATAGGTTCAAATGGCCTTCATCTCCCACAGTAGCTGCGTTTCTCCTAGTGGAGCTGTCGTCTGGGCCATCACCATGGAGGAGGTCACCCAGGCCACATGTTTCTCCAAGTGGGTTCCACAGAACCCCGACTCACACACAGCCCATCATTGAGGTGAAGCAGCCCACCACTCTGGAGGCAACCAGTCTGAAGTATCTATTTATTACAGGAACCTGGTAGTGGGATCACACCCATTTGGCCAGTTAGATTAGATCATGAATTGTGGTTTTATGCAAATATTATTGGGAGAAGCTGAGCTGAAGTTTCATGCTCCGACAATTTCTGCGGAGCCATCAAAAGTAGTGACAGGGGACTTCCCTGGTGGCACAGTGGTTAAGAATACGCCTGCCAATGCAGGGGACACGGGTTCGAGCCCTGGCCCGGGAAGATCCCACATGCCGCGGAGCAACTAAGCCCGTGCGCCACAACCACTGACCCTGCGCTCTAGAGCTCACGAGCCACAGCTACTGAGCCTGTGAGCCACAACTACTGAAGCCCGCACGCCTAGAGCCCGTGCTCCGCAACAAGAGAAGCCACCTCCATGAGAAGCCTGCGCACCGCAACGAAGAGTAGCTCCCGCTCGCCGCAACTAGAGAAAGCCCGCGTGCAGCAACAAAGACCCAACGCAGCCAAAAATAAATAAATAAATAAATTTATCAAAAGAAAAAAAAAAAGTAGAGCCGGGAAGAGAGAAATTGTTTGGGCTGCCATCAGACCAACACAGGGTTGCTTTTCAGAAGGGTTTTGAGTCGTGGTCGAATTTGACTTTGCAGTTATCAGACAAGGCATTCACAGCTGCTTCTGAGAAGCTGAATGATTTTTCCTCTTTTCTCCCCCTTCACGGCTAAACAGAATTTGCTTTTCCTTTACTTCCTGTCGACCCTGCAGTGTGTCTATTTCCTCAGCTCCTTTACTGACTTCAGGACAAAACCTACTTTTGTTTCCGTAAAGATTTCTTGTTAAAATATCGTCGCCAAAAATATGGTCCTAGAGGAACAGCAGTGGAATTTAGGATTGTTATTGAGGGAGGAGGGGATTATTTTTCTTATTCAACTCATCATTCTGAAAGCAGCCCTTTGGCTGTCTAGATGAAGAAAACACAAGGACCATAAACTCAGGGGAGTGAGGACAGAGAAAAAGTGCTGTTTCCATTTCAAGACTTTGATTTGCATTTGAAGTTTTTCTAAATGGGTGCTTTCAAGAGCAATTCTAAACATTCTTGGCATCCTTGAGGGCAGGCCAGACCAGGCTCTGCTTTACTTAATCTTGATATATTTTTTTCAGACGACGGTAGTTTTATTTGTATTTGAATGCAAACTGTTTTTTCAGTTCTGTAATTTCCCCCCAAATGAGTGGCTTCGGCAGAACGGCTGTCTGCCATCTGCCAAGAATAAGGAAACTGAGAGTGGAACGTGGCCTTGAAAGAGGAGGAGAAACGTATTTCTAACGGCGAAAGTTGAGGGAGGTGTCGTATCTCTGAGCTGCCTTCACGCAGCGATGGGAAAACCAGGATGTTAGCTGCCTGCATTCTAAGTATCTGGAATTGCTTTAAAAAAAAATTGGTATTTTAACGTGTCTTTTTTCAGAAGAGCCCTCACAGATAAGTTTTCCACTAGACTAACGTTTGGCTGTCAGGAGTGAAGACTCACACGTCACCCTGCTCCGTCCCTACCTTTGGGTTCAGGGTTCCGTTTGAAGCGGTGAAAACAGCTCAGGGAAGGCTGGGAGACGAGAAGCAGGCCAGTGTGATTATAAACAACTCACCCTCATAAATCCCATCACCAGCCGTGTCCGACAGCCTCTCTGAAGATGTGTTTCTTTGCTAGTGGTATTGTATACCCTGGGATCTTCAAAAGAGAAACTTACTTTTTAAATCCAGCCTGACCTAAACAACAACAAAATATGCCTTTAGCTCAGTTCTCAGATGCTATGTTTACAGATCTCAGGCCAGAGGAAACTCCCACACTTAAGTTTAATTCCTTCCCTCCCCCATTGGAAGTAAGAAGACAGTTCAGGCTCTAAGATGAAAGGAGATGCACGGTGTGGGTGTGTTTTCACGGCTTGTCGTTGCATCCATGAGCCTTTTGGGGGTGCTCTGCGGTGCTCCCCACCTCGGGCTGGCTGCAGGTGGCTCCCTCTGGCCTGTGCTCCCTCTTCATCACCTGGGGTCTGCTCCTCGTTCCTGGGAGACCCTTGACTTGGACTTCCGGGCAGCTTCCTACCTCCCATCATGGGCTGCATCTCCTAGGACACAGAAGTTGGTCCCCATCCATCAAGCATTTTCTGTGCCCCTGTCAACTGCAGGAGGGGCTGTGGATGTCACTTTCCCGGACCTGACGGCCGGCAGGGAGATGTAGCACACAGGCCACGACAAGCACCCCGAGGGCCACAGAAGGGCTGGCGCTCTTGGAACACACGACATCGATATCTGGCAGCGAACTAGTCCCAGGGCTGAGGGAGGGACTTCCCTAAGAAGGGTCTGTCCAGCCGGGCTTTGAGGATGGCGTAAATTAGCGGGATGAAGAGTGGAATAAGAGCATCGTGGGCTGAGGGGACGGCAAGGGGGAGACCCTGAGGTCAGACACGAAGCAGGGACATTCAAGGACTTGCCTGCACAGTGGAGAGGAAGGGCGCAGGGGCGCGGGAAGACAGGTACCACAGATTTTTACATAGGGGTGTGAGGAAGAGGGTGGGGTCAGGGATGATCAGAAGACCTTTGGTTCCAGCATCCACAAGGATGACGTCACCATGGCCTGAGATGGGACAGGCAGGTGGCCTGGGGTGCTGGTGATTCATCTGCTCTGTACCCCACCTTGGCGTGGGTGAGCCCCTGGCGGGCATACCCACCAGGGAGGGTGTGTCCAGAACGTGGGCCTGCAGGGAGGTCCTGGGGAGTCTCCAGACCCCCTTCATTTGTCCGCTGTGGCCTCGGATGGAGATGTGATGTTTGCCCCGTCGCGGTGTCGGTCCAGCCGAGGCATTTCAGGTAACCTCTCTGAGTTCAAGGCCAAAGAGAGTTCAAGTCCCTCAAAATTGTGTTTCCTTTTTGGAAACTATTTATTGTTTTCTTTCTGGCGTTAAGAGCTGTATCTGTTCGTGATAGAAAATCAGAAAATGAAATTAAAAATCACCGTCAATTCTCCTTGCCGTTGAGGGATAACCATGGTTGCCACCAGGCACGTTAACAAAATGTGATCACGCTGCATGTAGAGTTCTGTATCCTGACTTTTTCAACCAACATTGTATTCTGAGTTTCCTTCCCCAAGGCAAAAACAAATTCTTGTTTAAAAAGTATTGCCTGCATAGTATTCCATGTCTGGCTACCGTGTCCGTTATCATCAGGATCTTGTTTCCTCTTGTTCTCTCATAATAATACCCAGTACAGGATAACACAGCGAAGGCATTGTTCCTTTATCGTTTTCTGTCAAACTTTTCACTTTGTTTAAATTCACAACTAAGAGAGAGACACGCTCTGATTTTAAAACAAATTCAAACAGTACAGATCCATATGGAGTAAAAAACAAGAGCCTCTTTTCTGCCCTCTCCTCTCCCCCCCCCCCCACCAGCACCACCCCCCAACCTTAACCAGCAGCTGCTGATTTGGTGCATCTCCTTAAACACGTTTACAATTTGTCCTTTACCAAAAGCAGGGGGCGGAGGGTTTTGAGTAGAGACGTTGTGGCTTTGGTGCCATCTTAAATGAATATTCTGTGAGAGCTCATTTTGGGCCTGACACTATTTTGGTTCTTGTGGTAGGGTTGCCAGATTTTGCAGATTGGCGGCCAGGTAAATATGAATCTCAGATAAACGATGAATACTTTTTTAGCATTAGTATATCCCCAATACCGCAAGGCATCTTCACACAGAAAACACTTATGGTAAGTAAAAATACTTGCAGTGAATATTATTCAGCCTTAAAAAGAAAGGAGATTCTGACACGTGCTACCACATGGATGAACCTTGAGGACATTTTGCTGAGTGAAACAAACCAGTTACAGAAGGACAAATACTGGATGATGCCACTTGTGTGAAGCACCTAGTGTGGTCAGATTCATAGAGACAGAAAGAAGAACGGTGGTTGCCGGGGGATGGGGGTCGCGGGGCAGAATAGGGGTTAGTGTCGAAAGGGGACAGAGCTGCCATTTTGCAAGATGAAAAGAGTTCTGTGGGTGGAGGGTGGTGATGGCCGTGTGACTGCCCATGATGCCACCAAACTGCACACTTAAAAATGGCTCCGATGGTAAATTTTATGTTGTTTATATTTTACCGCAGTGAAAAAAATACTTGGACTAAAAACATACGTGTTTATCTGAAATTCAAATTTAACTGGGCCTCCTGTGTATTATCTGGGAGGCCTGCGCTGTGGGGATGACAAATAGAAGTGAGATGGTCTCACCCAGAGGGTCCAGGGCCGAGGCCAACTTCCCAGGTCTCTGCTTCTGGGAGCTGAGTGGGCGGGGCAGGAAATGGGACCCAGTTCCTTATTATGGCCACCGAGACTCCTGATTTCCTTCTTAGCTTCCTGGATAACTGTGAGTGGTGTATAAACACATGCAGGCCGTCTGCCTGTGGGGAGAGCAGTTCGTCAGTCCCTGGGGCTCAATTTCCTTGTCTGTAGAACAAGGAAGCTGGGCTTGATGACCTCTGCCATTTATCTTCCAGTGGCAAAGCCTGTGAAGCTATAAAATGGTCTTGGTATAATGATTTCCACATGGTCTGGGTATTTTTCTACGGTCGTGAAATCTTCCGCCTGCAGCGACGTCCACACCCCTATTTGTTCACTGTCACTATTCTCTTTATATTATGGTACATTTTAGTTAATTTCATGCACACACCCGCCCTCCCCCCACCCAACCAGTCTGCTGATAAATGAACATCCCCAACAAAGAAAACTTTAGCTCTGAATCACTGGGCAAAATTTGATGAATTTGGAGTTGGTGGTTTCAACTGAGATAAGTTATTATCCTTACTATTGTCTTTTATAACCTGTTTAGTATTCTTTCTCTTGATTGACCACATGGTCCCACCCCTTGGATATTATTGGCCAAATCAGAGGGTAAAGCAGTCCTTGCTTAATTGCTCTCTGGGAGGAGAAAGAGTTTCTAAATATAAACACAACAGAAGAAATCACAGAAAAAGAAAGATGTAGCTAACTAAAAATTGAAATCTTATGTATAACGAAATATAAGCTAAATTAAAAGGTAAAAAACAAATTAGAGAAAACATTTGCCACAAGCTTAACAGACCAAAAAAAAAAAAAAAAAAATGTAATATGCCTAAAACTTAAAGAACTTTTTGCCAAAGTTTAAGATAATTAGTAATACCCCAATAGAAAAATGAGCAAAAGACAGGAAGAGGCAATTCATGGAAAAATTGCAAAATGCCCAATAGACATTTAGGAAAGTTTCACTGATAATCAAAGAAATGAAAATGATATCAGTTAAAATAATTTGAGGAGGGATGCTAGATTTTTTTACATGAAATGATGACTTTTTTCCTTTCTGTCTTGAAAAATGTGTCATGTTTTTCATCATCAGAACGACAGCTTGTTTCATGGTTTACGTAGCTGATTTCATGAATTATCATTTTCATGTCCCATTAGGTTTTTGACGTTTCGATATTTACTCTGGAACCTTGGGGCATTGCTGGGGGGAGGGGCATTATAATTGGAGGAGTGTCCATTAACTAACCCCTCCCCCACCGTAGTTAACAGGTTGGGCTGAATTCTAGCCGACGAATAAAGCTGGGCGTTCCCCTCTTCCTCACTATATAAACAGCTTTCAATGATGAAGTAAATGCATGAAAATTGAGCTGTTTCCATTTTCCCCATCTTTACTATTAAAAAAACCCAAATGTTTAAAAGTTTACCTTTTTAAATGTTATAAGGTCTAATATTCGCGTGTATGCGCAATGCATGTATGAAAACTTTTTGGTGCCCCCCGAATGTCCTTGGTGTGCCTTTTGGATCGTCCTGTTTGCTTTGCGGCTTTGCAGCGTGAAGTAGTTCTGAGGTTGATGTGACCGGTGGCAATTCAGTAACCACACTCGGCGCCGGTGGAGCTGATAACCAGCGTGACTGCTGCTAACCTAACCGGTGCCTCTTCCCCTCGCAGCCTGGTTAACGAGGTGTACGAGGTGGACGACACCATCCAGACCCTGCAGCAGCGCCTGAGGGACGCGGAGGACACCCTGCAGTCGCTGGTCCACACCAAGGCCACCCTGGAGCACGACCTGGCGGTCAAAGCCAACTCCCTGTACATCGACCAGGAGAAGTGCGTGAGCATGCGCAGGAGCTTCCCCAGCACCCGGCGGCTGGTGGGCTTCTGCTAGGGCCCCTCCCCTGGACTAGGTGTGATGCTCCCCAGGTAAGGCGGAACCAGGGCGCCGCGCGCGCGCGCACTTACACGAGGGCCGATTTATATTCACTTATTAAAGGATCGTATTTATAGACATGTGCCGCGGTCCTGTCTCGTAAAAACCTTTCGTTTGCCTCCAAACCTTCGTTCCCGACGATTTACTAGGCCTCTGGGCCAGAGAAAAACAATCGATGTAATAGACAAGGTAAGAACCCTTATTTGTATTACTCTTGTTACTCTCTGTGTAACATGAATGGGCTGGAAAGGAGCAATGTATTTTTTTCTGAGGCCGTGGAGGCAGGTATCCCAGCAGGTGGGTTCTGAGAGAAACGGAGAGGCCTCTGGAAGGTAGTAGTCGGGGATAGTTTGAGCAAAATCGAACGTGGAAAAATAGAGAGTGCATTTGGACAATAGTAAGTAGACCCGTTTGGCTGTGATTCATAACGTAGGGTGTGTATGAAGAAACAGGACGGCTGAGACCCCTGGAAAGTTGCGGGGGGTGGGTTCAAGGGTAGGGGGAGTGATGGACAGCTCTGTGCAGAGACATGGCCCTGTGAAAGCAATGACCGGGAAAGGAAAGTTTGAATTGGAGAGATGGCCATGGAAACCCAAGAGGGGAGAAGCACGAAGCATGTTACAACAAATCAGCAGAACTCGCTAACCTCACAGGCGGGTGAGCCCTGAGGGCCCAGGGTGACAAAAAGTTGCTGACTTTGGGTGGGCCGAAAAATGGGACATCACTTACATTCTAGGGGGTCCTGTCTTATCTCAGGGGTTGCTTATTTTTTTTAAATAACTTTTTCTTTATTACAAATGAAAAACATTTGCTGATATCTGTTTTGGAAAATAGGGAAACGACACACCCAGAACTCCTTGTAAATTACTTGCTATCGCAGCACCCAGAAATAATCACTGAAGTTGGTCAGCATTTTATGGTATATGCTTTCAGTCCTTTTTCTGTGACAGTATATGTGTCTATAAAATTTATTTACATATACAGGTAATATGCAGTGTTTATTTACACATATGTATCATATGTAATGCTTATATTTAAATTCATAATTAATAACACTTGGGACCACACTTCTGATTTGTAATCTCCTTTTCCTTATTCATATATTATACTATAAATGGGTTTCCATGTCATTTGCCATTAATGCACAACATCATTTTGTTTTTTTTTTTTTTTTTTTTTTGCGGTACGCGGGCCTCTCACTGTTGTGGCCTCTCCCGTTGCGGAGCACAGGCTCCGGACGCGCAGGCTCAGCGGCCATGGCTCACGGGCCCAGCTGCTCCGTGGCATGTGGGATCTTCCCAGACCAGGGCACGAACCCGTGTCCCCTGCATCGGCAGGCGGACTCTCAACCACTGCGGCACCAGGGAAGCCCCACAACATCATTTTTTAAAACCTTGCCTTGGTGTCTCTAAAAACAATAAATAACCACTCTTGGAGATTTCAGAAAATACAGGTGAGGGATAACAGAGTATTTGTCTTTCTCTGCCTGACTTATTTCACTATGTTATCACGTATACGTGGAATCTAAAAAATAAAACAAACGAGTGAATATAGCAAAACAGAAACAGACCCACAGATACAGAGAACAAACTAGTGGTTACAAGAGGGGAAAGGGAAGTGGGAGGGGCAAGAGAGGGGTAGGGGATTAAGAGGTACACACTACTATGTATAAAATAAATAAGCACAGGGAAATACAGCCATTGTGTTGTAATAACTTTAAATGGAGTTATTATTTTATTCTATAAAAATATTGAATCACTATATTGTATGCCTGAAACTAATATAATATTGTAAGTCAACTATACTTCGATTAAAAAAAGAGAAAATACAGATGAGCAAAAGAAGAAAATAAAACTCTTCCATACTTCTAAACTAACTAGATGCTTTGATATACCTATATTCTATTTCTGTATTTTTATGCACATTTTCCTTTCAGAAACGGAATCCCAAATAAAGTAGCCCGTACAAAGCACTTACTTTGGGCTGAAACCATTCCCAGTGCTTTGCTCACCTCAACTCATTTACGCTTTTTGCACTTGAAAATGTATACTCTTTCCATGTCATTTAATCCCTTTCCATAACTTCATTTTAATGGCTTTTTAATATTCCATTGTCCTGAGGTTCTAGAATGTTCTATGACCAATTCCCCATTATCGAATATTTTTGTTGTGCCTGACTCTTCTTTATCACCATGTAGCCATGATTTAATCTTGTTAGTGAAATGTGTGCAAACATCTTTAATATTTTGCTTAAGGAAGGTTCCTAGATCTGGAGTCGTTACATCCGAAGTCAGGCACACACTGAAAAAGGCTTTTGCAGTGTATTATCAAATTGACCTCCTGAAACTTTACGTTACTCAGCACTCCACCACCGGCCTGTAAGAGGGCCTGTCTTTCTGCATCTTGATGATCCTGTGTTATCTTTCTTCACCAGCTCATCTTTAGTAAATAGTGACGTAGAACATTGTTCACTGGACCCTTGCATTTCTTCTGTCAATTGCTAGTCCTTGTTTTTTGCCTGTTTCCCCTGAGTATTTATCTTTTTTTCATTTGTTTTTTAGAGTTCTCTGTATATCAATCATGTGACACTTTCATCCTATGTACTGAGCATATATTCTTTGTATGCTACTTGCCTTTACGTTTTGCTTATGGCTTTCAATGTTCAGAGGCTGAAATGTGTAAATACTTCCATGATGATTTATTTCTTTGGAGTTACACCAGAAAAGCTCTTCTTCATTCCAAGATTATTTACCTATAATTTCCTCTGATTCCATTCATGACTTCTTAAATTACCCTTAACCATCTGGAATTCAATTTGATATGATGTAGAGAGCATGCTAGCTTTGAATCCTTTGATCTGGAAATACTGAAATGGGAAGATGAGTTACCGGAGGAAAGGGTTTCTCTCTTTCCTCTCCTATTTGTCTCCTCTTTCTCTTATAAGCATCTTTTTTCTGCCTGTGTTCTCTTTGCTCTGTCCCAACCACTGTCTATTAATGCCAAATCCACCTCTCTCTCTCTTTCTGTTTCTTAAAAGTTATTTTTCAGCACACCTTGGTCAGTCAACTTCACAAAACATCTCAAAATGCTAGTAGGGCTGACATAAACATGATAAGCCTGTACTAGGGTTATTTTTGTGGTCTCAGTGTATCATTTTAGACATCAAATTGTAGGTTTTGTCATTCTCCCTTTGCTTCTAATGGAAACAAAGATACTTAAGTGCCACTAAGACACTTGGCAATTAGAGCAATCAAGTGTTGGTGGTCATCAGTTTTAGACAATAGTTAGAATAAACATAAATTCCACGTCTCTTATTTGTTACATGTTTCAGGGAAAATCTTGCTGACTTTTTCCACGAATTATAATTTTTTTTGAGGAGTATGTGAGTGTGGAGTCCTTTTACTTAAACATATGTTCCCAGCGTTACAAGAATGTGATGGGAAGAAGACATAGTTCAGACAGAGGAAAAGGCTACTTTTCTCGTTATTTTGGTAAACTGTGGGCAAAGCGAAATTCCACAAATAAACATTCGGTTTCTGGTCTAAAATGTCACAGCTACTTCCGAGGGCACATATTCAAACGCTGGGATCCACGAGCAGCCAAGACTCAGAGTGTGATCTTGGTCAGAATCACAGGTCCGCAAATATCAACACGTGATCTGGCTTTATATATTCAGGCTCAAACTATCTTTAATATTATGTGGCTTTAAGGAGGGCTGCTGGAGTGTCAAAGGCTTCCACCCACCCAAGCATCATTCAGATTTAGAAATGTGTGTAACTGCCCCTAAATAACCAAGTCACCTATAATTTTAGCAATTTCCATTTACATCCCTGGAGAGTGTTGTCATAAACACCTCGCAGGGCACTTTTGAGTCCTGAGTTCATGCTGGAAATAGCTGAGGTGGGGTCCGGTTCTTGGTTATAATTTTTGCACTGAAAACGGGAATGGAGTCCTTCCTTTTGTGTGCAGGGCTGACCCAGTTCAGGAGGAGGGGGAATTGGTTCTCATGGATGTATCCCCAGTTTTCCCTGTCAGTCTCCACTCTTCTAGCCCTGGCCCTTCAACTGTTCCCGGCAGTGCTGGACCCACCATTGGTGGGATTGCCAAGACCAGCCTTCTAGGCGGGATGCCATGATGATATTTTCTGAACCCTGTTATAGTCAGGCATTCATGGAGAACAGAGACAATACTTAATGTCTTCTCCAAGGATGGAAAATCTGTTTTACCTTGAGGACCAGCTCTAGACCATAGCAGTGCTTGTTTGGAATGTTGAGAAGGAGTCTGAGGACATGTGTGAGTTCACACAGGTAAGAATCTAGACGTCGGAAGGCTGATCTAACCTGCAGGGGTCCAGGATGGAGAAGAAGCAGCACAAATATTGCGATCTCTGCTCTAAACAGTTCTATATTCTCCCTCAGCCCAGATCTTTCCCTTCCAACATCAGAAGCGTTCTGTTTTGTGATTAATGGCTCATTCCCTGGGGACCCTGCTGGGAGCTACTGGGAGACCCTTTCTGCTGCCAACTTTTTCCTTTTAGCAAGGAGCTTCTAAAGAGCTCACCATGACCAAAAAGCAACTCTGGTGGCATCATGGTAGAGATCTAACTGTACAGAATAAATTAGACATTATCATGGGATGTCCCTGGCAGTCCAACGGTTAAGACTCTGCACTCCCCGTGCAGGGGGTGTGGGTTCGATCACCGGTCAGGGAACTAAGATCCCATACGCCCTGCGGCATGGCAAAAAAAAAAAAAAAAAAGAATAAATTAGACGCTATCAAAGTTTGTGGTTTTTTAAAGAAAATTATTTGAAAACTAAAGTGTTATTTTTCCCAAGAGACGTCCATGAGGGTATAATATTTTGAACAATCAATCTCATCAACACAATGAATTAATTTTACCAAAGTATTGCCAAGTCCTAGATCTCAACGTCTTTGATTCTATCAATGAATTAATTTTACCAAAGTATTACCAAGTCCTAGATCTCAACGTCTTTGATTCTATCTTTAAATAGCATTTAAGGATAATATCTGTGTGTATACTCTGTTTCGTCAGATAGAAGAAAAAAAATCTCGATTTGACAGAATGTACGCAATTCTAGAAATCAACCTCTTCTGGCATCCTCTTGGCAATAACCGTTGGTACTGATGGACTGTAGGACTGCTCTCCATGTGCCTGGGTCTTTGGAACTGTATTTCTCCTAAAGAGCATTCAGTCCCAAATGGGAAGCCATTGCGTTTTGTGTCACTTACCGGCATTTTGGTGCGAGTTAACCAAAATAGGTTCTTTCCCGTTTGTGCGCATTCTGGGTTGCCTCTGAGCTGGAGTTATAGCTACAGAAATAGCTAACTTCCTCTAGAGAGAAAAAGGAAATTAGAACTAGGTGCCTCCTTTTCTTACCTTGGTTTGGATTCTGTTCATTTTATCTTGTGGATTTTAAGACCCTTAGCTTGGGTCACATTTCTTTGCTCACACGGAACTCAGGATACACAGGAATGTATTAGTAAAATGAGTACTAGGCATTGTGGAGTAACAGTGTTAGGGAATGTTGAAAGGAGTCAAATTATGAAATTTAGAGATTAAGAGTCAATGAAAACCCCAAATCTACAGACATAGAGCTATCTAGGGAGAATTTCAAGAGTCATTTGAGTTCTGGTTGGTTGGATAATTACCTTCATAGAGAAGTTCTGAGATGTGTTTATTGTTCAAGCTTCAAGAAGACGGTGATGATGTTTATCTCTTAGGGAGGGGAAAGCTCAAATATTCGGGGATAATGCAGAAAGACCTTTTCCCCAGTGGTGAAATAATGACCATCACTCTTGGTCAGTTTCACGATAGAAGATCAAATCCAGTGGCAAGCAAGAGGGTATATTGTGGCCCAATAGGAATGACAGGATGGTTCAGTAGTAAGTAATCCAAACCTCAGCTTCATTCTGTCTGCCTGTTCGCTGGTTGGTTGAATCCCTGGAGGAGAGCAGAGCAAGGTGTATGGAGCGAAACTGTGCTAGGAACTGGGGTCTGGACTGATATCTTGTCCTCCAGCGTCACCCTCCACCTGTCCCCACCAGCCAATTCTTTGAAGATATAGTATGTGGAAAATTGCAATTCATTCTTTATTCACTGACTCAATCAGTAGATTTTTACTGAGTCCCTTCCATGTGTTTGTGCTGTATTGGACTCTGGAGATGATACAATGGACGAGATTGACACGGTCTCTGCCCTCATGGAGGTTGCAGTCCAGTGGATTCTACTGACAAATAATCACCCAAAGAACTAAGGTAATTATGAGAATTTATGAGAGGGATTGCATCTTGGAAGGCTCTCGTGAAGTTGTGACACTTAAGCAACTGTCTGAATGGTAAGAAAATCAATGTGCAACGTGCTGGAGGTGGGAGAGCCTGCAAAGGTGTTCTAGGTGGAGAGAATCACATTTTCAAAGACTCTGAACATGTGAGGAGCTACATACAGGACTTACATACAGGCAGGACTGCCTTCGCGGACATGAGACCTGCGCAGTCACTCAGAGCCTTGGGCTCAGGGGAGCTCGTGCTTGGTTCAATGCTCTGCTGTTTCCCTCTTGAAATTCTTAATAATTTTTGAACAAGGAGGCCTGCATTTTCATTTTGCACTGAGTCCCTCAGAGTATGTAGGTGGTCCTGGCTGTGGAAGTTTGATCTTGGTCCTACTTGTGATATGTAGCCATCGGAGGGCTTGATGCAAGGAGACACATCCTCTCAATTCCTAAAAGATGCTCTGGTTGTGATGTGAAGCGTGGAAGGAGGGATATGGCTACCGCCCTTTAGGACCTTATAGTACAGCAGGTACAGCAAAACCTGGCCAAGGGGTGTTCTTAAAAGTTACACATTATAAGAATATATTGAAGAAGATCCTGAGAACTGAGCAGAGGGTTATCAGGTGAAATTTCCGGGTTGGGAAAGGTATCACCTCTTACATGGGTCCTCCCAGCCTTCTTTTCTCTGAGCTAAATGCCATCGTTTTGCTTCTTCAACTCGAGCTCAATTTCTTTAATCGATTAAGAAGCTTAAAGATCTGAAAACCACTGTTTCCCATTTGAAGCTTCGCAATATTTTTGGGAATTGCCTCGTAGCTTTAGCTCAGTGCTGGAGACTCACATAAAGTAGGGCTGCTTTCCCCTCTTCCTTCCTATGACGCAGCGAGCTCAGATAACACCCAGATGATTACGATGAGGTTTTTCAGTTGCCTGTCTGAATCTCTGCTAATCTAATTCCTTCGATGCCCTGGAGTACATCCCACAGACACTTGCTGTCTCTTCCACTTAAGGCGGCTGTGTTTCTGCTGTCAGTGAAGCTTCTGTTCTAGGCATTTCCCATAAAGACTATTTTATGACATTATTGCCAGCCACGTCATCATCCTCTCGCACTGCTTTAGCTTTCGGCGCTGTCCAATAGAACTTTCTGCAATGATGGGAGTGTGCTACATCCTCTCTGTCCAAAATGGTAGCGACCTGCCACATGTGGCTATTAAACACTGAAAATTAGCAGGGTTCCACATGAAAACTTAGGGCACTAAAGCTCAGGAAAGCTATTTGGTCGTTCAGTGTCACAGAATCAGAATAGGGCAAATCCAGACAGAAGCTCAGATCTTCTGACTCTCAGGGATCTTTCTCCTATGCTATGACCCGGCGGTCTCAAACAACCGTTTATTTGCAAAGCTTTATAGAGCATCTATTAAATGTCATGAGTATTGCGGGGGATGCCAAGAAATAAAATAGTTCCATTGGGTCAGAAAAGGGTGAGCAATGAGAAAAGAGAATCACTTGGTTGACCTCTAAGGACAAATAAGAGAAAGGGAGGGCCCAAGTGTTTACCTCCAGAAGTCCAGAGGTGTTGCCATCTGTTATACAAATGGGCCGTGTTCTGCGTCTGTGCTCAAGGCAAAGGGTCCTGAACCCTGCAGGTTCTTTAGTGCCTGACACACACAGGCTGCGTGTGGTAAACCCCACTGCCTATGCCACTCCCTGGTCTTTGGGTTTGCAGAGACTGAGGCTACCTAACCTGCCCAAGCCCACACAGCCACTAAGAGTCCGAGTCCAGGTTGAAATCCAGATTCTTTCGGCCCGAGTGTTAATTAGGGTAGCAGTGGGTATGGATGCTACAAACTAAGTTTGTGCACTGACACTGGTGGTCCTGAGTGCCAGGCTGAGAGACTTAGATTTGACCTATTGGCATCAAGAAGCCAGAGAAGCTTTTAATGAACTTCTCAGTGGAAGCTACCGAGGAAGTAGGAAGGATAGACTCGTGGTGGCCAGAGCAGAAAGATGGAAGGGCTTCAAGGAAAACCATGTGTCGAGGTTCTTTCCCTTAGGGGCTCATTTCTCCCACACCCAGAAGATGTCCAGAGGGGCTGGGAACAATGGTGGCATTGGAACGTCAAGGAGAGGGACTGTTCTGGGAGTCAAGGAGGCGGGGGGTAGGGGGTGCAGGCAGAGAAGTTGCCTCCAGCAAAGTCAGAGGAGGTCCAGAATAGGGTAGTGGAGAGAGAGCAGAGATGGGTCCAGGCAGCGTGGGGACCAGTGTAGCATCGTGTAAAGGGTCACAGAAGGTCGAAGATCAGAAGGAGACTTGAAGGGCATGAAGGAGATCGCTGATAACTTTGAATAGTTCTCTTTGGGGAGAACAGTGTAACCAGATAACACAGGACTTTAAGGGAAACAGGGCTATGTTCCACGGGGAACAGGAGTTGACCAGCAGTGAGAGGAAGGGCAGAAATGCAACACCCAGGAAAACACAAGGCAGTCCATACAAGTTTCTTCGAGATCGCAAAAACTTGTTCATGTTTGCAAGTATAGGGAAAGAAGCCAGTGAAGAGAGTGAGAAATTAAACATATTGGAAGAATGAGACTGCATGTATTATCTTCCAAAGAGATGAATTACTTGATAACAATTTTAAAGTTACTGTAAGGTAAAACTTCTCTCAATATCCTTAAAAATCTTTCAGCCATTCTTACTTATTGTTCCAGAAGCAGTATTTTAAAATTATCTGTAATCTCTACAGATAACAGATTTTTAAAAATCATGAAAGTACATACTCTCTGTGTCTAGTCAAACACCAAGAAGAACAGTTGAAGTATATGAAAGTTAAAAGCTGGGAAGGAGCAGTGAACATTTCCTCACGCACTTTTTGATTGCATTGAGCTTTTGAATTTTTCAAATTCTGTGGCATCATTTGGCTAGTTTTAAAACACTGTCTACCCCATAATGTCATCTATCTCTTCTTCTGATAATGCAAAAAAAAATCATAAAGTGTCAGGAAAGAGTCAAATTCTTTGCTTTTAAGTCATTTGTACCAAGTGTCCATCTCTTGAAGAATCTTCATAAATTGCCCAATATTTAGTTAAGGTATTCCACACACACAAAGCACTGAACATCACTGAAATGGCTTTAAGTGATATTATCAGTGCCGCCAAGTAATGCTTTAAAAAAAACCCAAGCTCATTCATTCTTAAATTCAAATGCTCATTTGAGTGCTTTTTACCCAATACAGTCTGTGTAGAGAATAAAATCTTATGCTTCCTGCAGATACTTTCACACCATGTGTTGAAAAAACATATGCCAAATGGACACCACCCGGTTGTAATTTACAATTTGAGCATCTTTCCTGCTTCATTGCATCACAATTAACACGCACAGTGGTGATCCTGAGAGGACCGATGTTTATTTTCACGGCAACTCCTCCCCCAGTGCCTGCTTAGCTAGTGTTCCCTACGCACATTTTCCAATCCTCACCATGACTCACACAATAATTGCTCACTAAAATAAATACCTCTTCTTCTGTACTGTAAGTTTCCAACCGAAAAAAGTGGACAGCCTCTTCTTCTTTGAATATATGTCACTCATATTCCAAGTGAGTTCAAAAGTTGGTACATCAGTGGTTTGACCCAACCGCAAACCAAAAACAAACACAAGCCTTACCTCCACCCCTCATGACATTGTTCTTCCACATTATATGCTGCTAATACTCTGCGTCATAAATTCCATCACTATGTAGCAGTCAGGTTGGGCTAAGTTATGCTGCAGTAACAAATGGCCCCCAGATCTAGCCCAGCAAAGTTCATGTCCAGCACAGGACAGTTGAAGGCTCTGCTGCACATCCTCACTCTGGGATCCAGACTTGTGGAAAAGCCACCGTTGGAACGTGGACAAGTTGTCATGGCAGCAGGGGAGAGAGAGCTCTGAAAGTTGTTTATCCACCCTCATTTCTCAGACTGACGCAGGTCACGTGGCCCTGCCTGATTTCAAAGGCAGCCGAGAGATGCAGTGCTGTCAGGTACACGGAAGGCAGAGAACTGGAAATAGGTGGTGAATGGTCCTAACGATTTCCACATTCTCATTCGACTTCTTCTCTGAACATAAATGTGTCAAAAGCTATGAAACTGGTTTTGCAAACTTTGGGAAAATATTTTGACTCCAACCTGTTTATGCTTTGGGGAAGTCTTTGAATGTTGGCTTTGAAGTTTTAGACTCCTTAGAGAAAAATATTCCATTGAAGACTGGAAAGCAATATTTTGAGGTTGTTTTAGAAAAAAAATACTCAGTGGGTTTATTTAGAAAAGGTCACTGTTGGAAAATGATGCAAAATCTTCATACTCCTATTTAACAAAGCTTCCCAACAGGACAAATCAATTCGGAGTAGAAAGAAAGAAATTCCTAAGTACCGTGATATCCAGCTTAAAAATTCACTTGTCAGACTTTTCATTCAACCCTCCAGTTGGAGTTGTTTGCGGGAAATCTACTTGCCTATCACTGTTCTAGCACGTGCGGATTCATAGTCTATATTTGAACTAGACTGAATTCCTCTTTCCTATTTATATTTATGATGTTATTTTGAGCTCTAGTATTTGTATTACTATTTTCATTACACTCTTATTCTTAACAAACCGCTTTTGAGCCATTGATTCTTTTCTGTGAACTGGGGATTTAAAACAACAGAGTGACAACACCAAAAAATGGCAAATTTTAAAAAAGGGATAATTTAAAAAGAAAATAAAACTAAGTGCTTAAATGAATTAGATAGATGTCCTTGTACAGGATGGATATATATTCAGTAAAAGTTGGCTTGTGAAAACAATATAAGCAAAACTCAGTATCCCTAGGGACAGGTGATGTAGAAAACCTTCCCTCTTTGGTTTTCAGGAAATGGGAATCATCTGAAAAGTTCAAAGTGTGTGATTCCCCAGAGAATGTGATCCCCCCATTCTATCAGACAGTGTTCCTCTAAATACCCTCAGCCAATTATGGGGTATATTGTTTTCCCTTTATTGCAAGAGATGCCCCAGTTATTTAATTGATCCCCCTTTAACCTTCTGACTAATTGCCACGGTGTGAATAGAGGTTTAGAAGGACATTCTCTCCTCCTGCTGTTTGATTATAAACACAGGTCTCACTGAGCAACAGAGAGGCATTTTCACTTGCATCCTTCCTTTTTAATGGGATATTGGGTCTACCAATTCAGAGCCCAACATCCCAGTGCAAAGTGTGGGAAATCAGTAGAGGGCTTTCAAGTTTGGGACAAGACGGGGGTCTCTTATTTCCTGGCTTTTACCCCAGAATTGAAATCTGGGGACCATATTCTCAGATGGCAATGGAGAGAGAGAGATCGGGCCCCAAGAGAATTCCTGACTCAGCTACTGACTGTCGCACAAGAGTGAGGATAACTAGCTAGCTTTACGTTGCTAGTAACACCCAAAAGAGTGTCGAGCCCTTGAGCAGGGGCTTGAACCTAGTGGCCCCAGTGCTGTGATGATTTTCACGGTGCAGTGAGTCAGTGATCCCCAGTCTTTCCTGGGGAAGGGCGCTGGAAGGGGGTAGAGAAAGGCCAGCCATGCTCCCTTCAAAAGTGTTCCATAAGGAGGGGAGAGAAAGTCCATTCTTCTGTGAACCAAAATATGAAAAGGTAGAGGAAGATGTTCCTTCTCTCACTGTTCATTGGCTGCGATGGTTTGAATGTGTGTCCCCCTGAAATTCACAGGTTGAAACCTACCCCCCACACACACACCAGGTGATGGTATTAGGAGGCGGGGCCTTTGGGAGGCGGAGCCCTCATGAATGGGCTTCTTGTCTTTATGAAAGTGGCCCTAGATGGCTCCCCTGCCCTTCCACCACGTGAGGACACAGCAAAAGGATGGCCGTGTGTGAACCAGGAAGCGGGCTCTCACCAGACACCAGATCTGCTGGCACCTTGATCTTGGACTTCCAGCCTCTAAAACTGTGAGGAATAAATTTCTGTTGTACATAAGCTCCCCAGTCTGCAGTATTTTGTTATACCAGCCTGAACAGACTAAGACATTGACTCAGAAGATAATGGTAGCAATAAAGAACTTGAACGTGGTGTCAAGGCTCACGTAGAAGGGGTGGTAACTCTATCCAGTTAAACTTGTGTGGGATCCTCGAAGGTCAGGTGACGCAGGGGGCACTTCACAGTGAAGTGGAGACAGGTCTGCCCTTGTACTTGCAGGGTCGTGGGGGGCAGTTCTTGGAAGACAAGGTAGGATAAGCGCCATTCAAGAAACATGAAGGAAGTGGTGTAAGGAGGTAAGGATGGAGGTGGGGGCTCTTTTTAGGATCTGGGAAAGCTTAATACAGGGGGTGAGATTTAAAGTGGGAGACAGATGAAAAGATGCTCAACATCACTAATCCTTAGAGAAATGCAAATCCAAACTACAATGAGGTATCACCTCACACCGGTCAGAATGGCCATCATCAAAAAATCTGCAAACAGTAAATGCTGGAGAGGGTGTGGAGAAAAGGGAACCCTCCTACACTGTTGGCGGGAATGTAAATTGGTGCAGCCACCATGGAGAACAGTATGGAGTTTCCTTAAAAAACTAAAAATAGAGCTACCTATGATCCAGCAATCCCACTCCTGGGCATGTATCCAGAAAAAACCCAGAATTCGAAAGGATGCATGCACCCTGATGTTCATTGCAACACTATTTACAATAGCCAGGTCATGGAAGCAACCTAAATGTCCACTGACGGAGGAATGGATAAAGAAGATGTGGTACATGTACACAATGGAATACTACTCAGACATAAAAAGGAATGAAATAGTGCCATTTGCAGAGACGTAGATGGACCTAGAGATTGTCATACAGAGTGAGGTAAGTCAGAAAGAGAAAAACAAATATCGTATAATCTCGCTTATATGTGGAATCTAGAAAAATGGTACAGATGAAACTTATTTGCAAAGCAGAAATAGAGTCACAGATGTAGAGGACAAACTTACGGTTACCAAGGGGGCAAGGGAGAGTGGGATAAATTGGAAGATTGGGATTGACATATACACACTACTGTATATAAAATAGATAGCTAATAAGGACCTACTTAGCACAGAGAGCTCTGCTCAATACTCTGTAATAACCTGTATGGGGAAAGAATCTAAAAAAGAGTGGCTATATGTATATGTGTAACTGAACCACTTTGCTGTACACCTGAAACTAACCCAACATTGTAAATCAGCTCTAAGCCAATAAAATTTAAAAAGAAAGAAAAAAAGAAAGGAAAGGAAAGAAAGAAAAGAAGAAACTCCAAGTCTGCTCTTTTCTGGGGAGAAGGGAGTTCAGGCGTGATGCCCCAATTCTCTCCTCTCAAATTTGTCTTCCCTTTGAAGAATCCCTCATTAATCGCCAAGGCTCCACCACATCCCTGTTCTCTGTAGGGATGTGTTACGTGTTACGTGTGTCCCCCTAAAATTCCTATGTTCAAGTTCTAAACCTCAGTACCTCAGAATGTGACGTATTTAGAGACAGGATCCTTAAAGAGGTAAGTTAAAGTGAGGTCGTGTGGGTGGGCCTTAATCCACTAGGACTGGGGTCCTTACAAGAGGAGGGTACTTAGACACCGACCCACACAGAGGGAAAGCCAGGTGAAGACACAGGGAGAAGTTGGCCGTCTTCTCTGGGCAATTTGTTGGGGCCACCCTGGCTAACTAATACAGTGGGGGTGGAAAGTGACTTCCTTTGATGTCTTAGAGCCCCGCTGAGAGGAGGCATTTAAGGCAGGCTCCTGTAAAGTTTGGGAGACAGCAAAAAGGAACCATACTCCCAAACTAAGATAAAACTAGGTCATCAAGCTTGTAAGAAATGGCTTGCTTTTAAAGGTGCTAACGAATCATCCCATTCACAAAAGGATCTGTCCAGGGATTGATGATGCCTTTGGGTCCTACTGCCATCTCCTGCCTCCAGAGGGGGATCCCCAACAGCACAGCTCTGTCATTTTGTCCTGGAGCCATGTGGTCACACGTGCTGAGAGCAGGGTTGGGACTCAGACCACAAGTGGCCTGAGGCTGGAGTTCGTGGCCAAGGAAAGAACCTGGCGTCACAACCCCCGGGCTTGTCTACAAGCGCGTGGACGTCCCACATATCTGTCTGGCCGTGGTGTCCGCACGCATGCGCTGAGAGGGCTGTGTAATGAACAAAGTGTTTTTAAGCATCTGATGAAAACTGTGTTCCCACACCCCTGGGAGGGCTGCAGAGCAGGCAGCTGCATCCCTGCCGTGCACAGCAGGGGCGATGCTCTCCTCTCACTCGAGAGAAACGATATAGGAACATTCTCTGGCAAAGACAAATCCCTCCAGCGTGCTCCAGGAAAATAGTTCTGAACGTAAGATCTGCCAGGTCTGGATAAACATAGCGCAGTCCCTCAGATGTTTTGACCATGACTGAGTGTTCATACCACACAGCCTTTCATCAGAGGCCTCCAAATAGTTCACATAAAATCCTAAGCCTATTCCAGGCAGCGGCTCGTCAAGAGTTATCAGATCCGCTGTTAGAGCCACCCAACGCCGTGAAGTATTTATCCTTGGAGATAATGAGCCCCGGAGAAAGTTGAAGTTTGAGATCAAGCTGGTGGCAGAAAAGTCCCAGCTCCAACGGAC
Source organism: Phocoena sinus (assembly GCF_008692025.1). Classification (NCBI taxonomy): domain Eukaryota; kingdom Metazoa; phylum Chordata; class Mammalia; order Artiodactyla; family Phocoenidae; genus Phocoena; species Phocoena sinus. The sequence continues at coordinate 3,061,922 of NC_045782.1, forward strand.
TTAGAAGTTTCTTTATACTTGGAACCCCATTTTCCTCATGTTTAAAATGGGAATAATAATAATAGTGTGTCTTCACATACAGGCTCTAAGTTTGTTTTTTATAACGTGTTTTAAAAAACATTTTATTTATTTTAGGCTGCATTGGGTCTTCGTTGCTGTACAAGGGCTTTTTCTAGTTGTGGCGAGTGGGGACTACTCTTGGCTGTGGTGTGCAGGCATCTCATTGCCGTGGCTTCTCTTACTGTGGAGCACAGGCTCTAGGGCGGGCGGGCTCAGTAGTTGTGGCGCACGGGCTTAGCTGCTCTGCGGCATGTGGGAACTTCCCGGACCAGGGCTCGAACCCATGTCCGCTGCATTAGCAGGTGGATTCTTAACCACTGCGCCACCAGGGAAGCCCACATGCTCTAAGTTTTTAATCAGATTAAAAAGCAAAGAGGGTTCCTACTTTATTGTAGGAAAGCTCTCAAAGTTCCTATACACATTAGCATTCAGGAAGCGTCATAGAGAATGATGGTGAGACGATAAAGACCTTCAAAGAAGCATTTATCACTGCCCTAGGCATTCTTGTGACATCCTATGATTCTACTGTACCACATTCTATTTTCCTTAAACCTGTCTTGAAGTCCAAGTGACAGAATGGATAGTCGATGAATCATTAGGTTGGAAATTTAAAATGCTTGAAGTAACATAAATAAGTGAGTTGTAGAACAACTCAAAGCAATATTTAACAAAGTGTGGTGCATATATAAACATGGGGTCCCCATGTTCATGTGCAGGCTTTCTAGTAATACATGGAAGTTTAGAGATTTGTGTGTTTCTCCAACAACCCTTTCATGCATGCATTCAACAAATATTAATAAAGTGCCTATGTTATGCCAGGGACTGTAGTTAGCCATAGGAATCAGAAAATGGTAAGACAAGTCCCAGCCTTCCAAGCCTTATAGCCTAGAAGGAAGACTCCACTAAGGAAATAAATGAATAAATGCAATGAAGTATAATTAGATTCTCAACAAATGGACTTGGTATTCATGGTGTCAGCAGTCTCTGAGTACTTACATAGGTCTATGCCATACATTGATTTTTTTTTTTTTTTTTTTTTTTGCGGTACGCGGGCCTCTCACTGTTGTGGCCCCTCCCGTTGCGGAGCACAGGCTCCGGACGCGCAGGCCCAGCGGCCATGGCTCACGGGCCCAGCCGCTCCGCGGCATGTGGGATCTTCCCAGACAGGGGCACGAAACCGTGTCCCCTGCATCGGCAGGCGGACGCTCAACCACTGCACCACCAGGGAAGCCCTTTACATTGATTTTTTAAACTATTTTTAAAGAGAAGTTTTAGGTTTACAGCAAAAATTGAGAGAAAGGTACAGGCATTCCCCATATAGCCTCTGCCCCACACATACACAGCCTCCCCCATTATCAACGTACCTCGCCAGAGCGGTACAGTTTTTACAACCGATGAATCTACACTGACACAGCATCATCACCCCAAGCCCGTGGTTTACCTTAGGGTTCACTTCGTGTGGTACATGCTATGGGTTTGGACAAATGTATGATGACATCTACCCATCATTATATCGTACGGAGTATTTTCACTGCCCTAAAGATCTTCTGTGCTTTGCTTATTCATTCCTAACTGCTCCCCACATTCCTGGCAACCACTGATCTTTTTACTGACTCCATAGTTTTGCATTTTCCAGAATGTCATAGCGTTGAAGTCAAACAGTATGTAGACTTTTCAGATTGGCTTCTTTCGCTAAGTCATATGCATTTATATTTCCTCCACGTCATTTCATGGCTGGATCGCTCATTGTGTGTGTTCAATAATATTCTATTGTTGGGATGTACCGTAGTTTATTCACACATGCAGTGATTTTAATTTTGCTGGGTGCAGTATGACCTGGTTGGCTGAGGGCACAGTGTGAAGTGTATGGACAAGAACAAGTTGCCAAGTTAATGAGGACACCAGCTGACTTCCCACCAACAGATGCTGGCTTCTGGGGGGGGGGGGCGGTGATGGGGGGACTGGCACAGTTACCTTCACAGTGTCATAAAAAACTCTCTCAGTATAGTGAGAAACAACCTTGAGAAAAATCCACTTGCTAGTGACAATGATAGAAAAGAGGAGAAATGAAAGACCTCCAAGGACACGACTGTTCTTGTCCAGAAAACAGAGCATTTAGAGAGAACAAGGGTGCTTTACTGGTGGGCCCCGATACAGGAACTCATGAAGTGCTCAGAATGTATTCCTTACGAATAGAAAGGCTCTATTCTATACAAAGTGCGTAGTGGTAGAGGGAAATTGTCAGGTTAAGCTTCACGAAGGGAGTGATCTTGGGGCAGATTCTTGGAAGATAAGTCATGTACCGACCATGTGACTAAAATCAAAAGAAGAGAAAGACCCTCGCCTGTTTGGAAAATACTGGTCAAAAACCAAAACAAAGGGACTTCTGTTGCTGGCCAAGGAGGGTGATAGGGATTTAACCGCTGACCAGAAACAGACAAAAGTGATCATGGCAGGAAAAGGTCATAAGCTGGTTGTTTGCCCTTGAAATATCGTTTCCAATAGCATCAGTTTTAAGTGGTACTTTCATTCCTGGCTAACCCACAAAAGCTTGTTTCCTCCACATGACGGAATTTCAACTGCGTTCTCTGTTCAGTAGGTTTTGTGGCCTGGTTTGAAGACACAGTCCCCACTTTATACATTGTTTTCCTGGAGGAGATTTTGGGAGACAAGAGCAAAGAAACCATGTTTATTCAAAAAGCCCTTTTACCTGCTGCCAGGTGCCTGCTGAAATGGAAATGGAGAGGTGTGGGTGACAGGTCTGGCCTCTGGGAACAGTTAGGCGTCTTTTGGTCAGTGGATGAAGGTCTTGTCTGAGCACTTGAGGGCTTACTCCTCCGTGGGGAGGGCTGTCCGAGGCTCTGGGCTGCCCTGAAAGGGTAACTGGGGAATTCTTATGGACCCAGAGGCTCTCCAGCTTGATACAGCTCCTTTTAAACCAGGTAATGTAATGAGTGAAAGGAGTGGTGGGAGATGATAAATGGCAAATAAATGTCCATGTTCAGCAGGTAATAGGGTCTGTGGACATTTAGCAAAACAGAGAACACATATTCCTGTGTGGCAGAGAAAATACTCACCGGGTATTCTGTCGGCTCTTACCTTGCCCCGTCTCCCTTGTAGCTGAGTTGGGTCCACCTGATAAGTTTTGGTCAATGGATTCTGAAGCGAAATGTCAAGCTGGGTGGTCAACAGCCAAGGTGCTTCCTCCACCTCTCCTTCCTCCCCCTAGTAATCTTGGATGCTACTAATTTATATGATGGGTCGCAGGAAGGAGGAAGCCTGGATCCCTGAGCTGGTGCTTGGAGCAGAGCCCTCACCAACCCTCAGTGGACTTTGAGTGAATGAACAGGAATCTTTCGTTGGGTTAAGCTGCTAAGATTTGTTTTTGTTCTATTTGTTACGTCATCAGAGCCCATTCTGTCTTGACTAATATACTATTTAAGTCTGAGCCAGATGGTTGCTGCCGTACATAATGCAGGATTGGTGTTGCCTAATATCCCAGCTTTTCAAAACAAGCCAGAAATGGACATTTTCATGGGACTCCGGGTTTGAAATGCTGGCAACATATGCAACTTGAAAACACCATGGTTCTACGCTGTGTAGACCAAACATGTCGGTGGGCTGAGTTCAGCTTATCAGGGGCCGGTTTCCAATCTCCGAGGTCCCTCCAGCCTATTTAAGTATTTTACAAACTTAATGTCCTGTTACCATTCTAATTTCAGACTGAAAGGCAACAATTACGGGGATCAGTGGTGGGGAAATAAATGTCTCAGAAACTTCAAGCTAAACGTACGAGGTCATAGCCAAGGAAGGTAACCCAAAGAGGAAGTTCTTCTGCTTCTTCTCTCTCCCCTCCTCTCTTCCCTGCCTTTCCCACCACCTTCCAAAAAGGATGTGAGGCGTGCCTTAGGTCAGGTTCTCCAGAAGCAGATGCTGAGATGGGGCTTCAAGAGCAAGTGATTTGCTAAGCAGATGCTCCCAGGGCAGGTTGGTTAGGGATGGAGAAAGCAGGGAGTGAAAGGGGAGGAACCAAGCGAAGGTGCCACCATCTCAGGCAAAATCCTGCAGAAGGTAACTTGTCCTGACCCTATGGGGAAGCTTGGAGGGCTAGTTACACCTCCGAGTTGTCCCGACCCGAAGCAAGGAGTCTGTGCTTTCATTCTCCTCAACCGGACAGTCTGGCTAATGACCAAGGTGGGGATGCAAGGCAGGTATGTGAGCACCAGGCACCACCAGCTCTCCGAACCTGCAGGTAGAGTGGTCCAGGAGCCCAAGGGCAGCCCTTCAAAAAAGACCTGCAGGTACTCGCCATTGGAAACACAGTGATGGGGGCAGTTGGGGGCGCAGGTGCAGAGAAATGATAAAATGGGATGTGAGGGTATTTGGGCACAGAATGGATATAGCCCACTTTAGGCGTAAAAAAGATTTAAGGAAAAGAATTCTCTAAAACTGCATCATTAGGGAATGGAAAAGAGTGATTTTGTTGGGGGCTTATGTAGTAGTGATTGTAGTTCTTTGTAAGCACATGGTAACTGTGTGACTTTGGGTATCTCGTTTAATTTCTCTGAGCTTCCGTTGGCTTGGGATGATAGGGTTTGTCTGAAGAACACAGAAATAATGTGTTAGGCACTTAAGCCTGGTGCATTTTGGTGCTCACCAAAAGTTCTTAGCACCTTCCTTCCACACGCTCCTGGGACCCCGGGTCCAAGCACCTGCTGCCCGATGCTCTCCTCTGTCTGGACGCCCTTCAGCAGCCGGCACCTCCCCGCTTCCCTGGGCAATGCCTCCTCCCAGAACTGGTCCTTCTCTGTCCACGGGGTCCTCTCCAGGAAGTAGATTCCACCTCCATCACTTGGAAGAATCTGATAAAAAACTGATGCATGTTTCAACATTCCTAACCTAAAAGAAGGACCCTCCAGCAATGAAATCAAGAAGTGTTACAAATCTTGACATGCAGGTAGTTATTTTGGTTGTCAGAAATAGAGACAGAGGAAGAAAACGGAGCTGCTTGTACGAACATATGAGAACTTGAACTGAAATCAAAGCTGACCAGGGTCCCGGGCAGCCTCAGGGACTCGATGGCCCCTCCACCTCACTCACTTCCCATCCTCAAGGGCCAGATGTGACAGAGGTCAGCAGCCAGCCTGGGTGCCCCCATTACAGTCCACGACGACCTCTGTGCACAGTCCCCGGGGTGCTGGTGGCAGGATTGTGACATTTGTGGTTTTGTGGGACAGGAGCCCGACCAACAGCACTTTGTCACAGATTCATTTCTGTGATATACTAGGGACTCACCAACAAGGTCAGCCCTGCTCCAAGCTGCAAGGTTAAAATTCACAGTCATCCACGGAGCACCTGCTGTGAGTCAGAAATTGTGCTTTGGCCCAACTCGGAGACAGTGCAGAAGACGGACAAATGAAAAGAGGTCTCCAAGGCAACGGAGAGGAGTGCTATTTGGGCGGGATGCGGGGGTGGTGAAGTGGGGACCGTAGCAACACAGGGGATGGATTCCTAACCGG